>NW_006442103.1:16502156-16515413 GCF_000325575.1 Pteropus alecto
GACCTACAGCCCCTGCAAGGTTCCCTCTTTCCAGTGTCATCCCTGCTGCAAGTGTGGGAGGACCCTGTCCCCACCTGCGTTAGAACGCAAATGGGGCTGCCCAGCAGCGCCTTCAGCTCACAGGCGTGTCAGGCTGGGCTGGAAGAAGGCACAAATATACGAGGAGTGCAGTTTTTTTAAACAACTGATCTTCTGTGCTTAAAGCCAACCATGGCTTCACACTGAAACTGAGACTCTCCATCCTCGATTATTTTATGTGTGAGCTCTCTCCTCGCCCAGGGGCCTCGCCGAGAGGCGACAGTCTCAGGCCCACTCTTTTTAAAAGACTGTTTACAATCCTCGCGCCAACCCTCGGTTCCAGGTGTTTAATCCCTCTGTCTCCCGGGCAGCCTGCCCTCGCACAGCCTTAAACGCCCACAAATGCCCAGTCCGGGCACCCTCACGTAGGATGGCTGAGCTTCCCCAGTGGGCTAGACGGAGGAGGCTCAGCAAAAGCATCACAGCTACTCGTTGGCTCTGGAAAAGCTGACAAGGACTTTGTCCTGGGCCAAGAACCTGCACTAGAGCCCACAAAAGGCAGAAATCAAATACTTATTTTACTTGAAATTCTGCTGTCTCAGAAAACCAAGCGCAGGAAACTTCCAGGAAAAGGCTCTTAGCATTTAAAGAACTGGTACATCCCACATTTAGATCTACCCTCAGCTCAGGTCTCTTAGAGTGCCATAGAAATAGAGAAAGCAGACACAATAGGAGGCTGGAGGAAAGAGAAGTATTTCATTTTTTTTTTTTTTTTTAAAGTATATAGTCGTAATACTTTTTTCTATATTGCCAGGGACTGGTTTCTGGCCTGTGGACAGCTGAGAATATTCTTTTTAAGACTGCATTTTATGACAACGTTCATTAAGGCCACGGATTCCAATTATAAAGCACATTTTAAAATGCATTTTTATTATTTCATGGTTCACATAATAAGGTTTCAGATGGGAATGGGAGATATAGGAGAAAGGCCATGTGCCTATAACGTGTATAACGTTACACATACAGCAATTATCTGAAACCTGTGTCTTTCTAACCCGGCACTAATGTCTTACACATAGAGTTGTTTCAAGTTTCTTTCTTTTTTTCATTTCTTTTCTTTATTTCTTCTTTCCTTATTTCTTTCCTTTTCTTTCTTTCTTTCTTTCTTTCTTTCTTCTTTCTTCTTTCCTTCTTTCTTTAAGTTTATTAATCTCTATGCTCGAGAAAGCTAACAATTTTCCTCTTTGCTACAGGAAATATTTTCGTGAATATTGGTGAATATTTTCTTGCCCCCTACAAAGGTAGATATTATTTCAGCAGATCCGAATTCATTCTAAATAAACATTCTAAAATCAACAGGGCCGAGGAGTTGTCTTTATTTAGAGTGGGAGTGGGCTTAATATAAATATTGTAAGTTGTCTATAAGTGACCCTTGCCCACCTTTCAAAGTTCTCATAACCAGGAAGACCAAATAAAACCCAATGTCCTGTCCCTCAAGAACTGTCACGTGACGGCCAGGTGATGACACAGAGAAACGCTAATCTTCACGTGGACACTTGGAAAAGCATCAGTCTAATTAGCTATTTTCCAGTAGATCGCCAAAGGCTTCTTTTTCTCCAACCTGCAATCGAATCGAACTATAATTTGAAGACTAAATGTCACAAATCGACAAAGTCAGATGAACCTTTGGGGATCACAGAAAGCTAAGGAGTTCCCCTACTTGGCTTGCCAAAGCAAGGATCAAAAGAATCAAAGGAAGCTTGGAGTGGGTGCAAGATCACAGCCCTGGAACAGAGGTCAGGTATTTGGCCTTTCCCCGGCTTCCAATGACATTGAATACAACAGATAAATTAAGATCAAGGCACACGGCCGTTCTAAAAGCACCAGCCTGTCCCCAGGAGATCCTGGGGGAGAGCCGTCATCCACCACAGGCCAGATCTTGTCCTCACTTGAAGGAATGCCTGTTAACATGGGCATGGATTACATATAACAATGTCTAATCAAAAGCCCTATAGCCAGATCACAGAAGGGAGCAAACGCGTCAAGAGCCTTCACTTGGCCAGAGATCCTAATGCAGCATAAAACAAAGTCGACAGAAGTCACTACACTCCGGCTCCTGATGAAGCATGTGGAGAGACGATTACCCAAAATAGCAAGAGAGCTCAAGTGCTTACGGGAAAATCCGACCCTTTAACTTAAGGCAAATGTGGCCTACCAGCAAATCTCAAAGACAGGAAATACTTCTGGGCTTGATAACTCAAGCCGATATTCATTCCAGGTTGGGGGATTTCCTTAACCCAACTGTTGGTTTTCGCATTTGACGCACCCAGCCTGAGAGCACTGTGTGACCCGCTGGGTCCTCATTCAGTACAGCCTTCAAGTTCCCCCAGCGCCTACACCTACCGATAAGAGGACGAAATTCCAACACCTCCTTGGCTGGAAGAATTACAAGAAACCAAGCTTCAGGTATCATTAGGCCCAAGAGGAAAGCCCAAGAAGGGTGTATGAAGAATGTTAGCCATCTTTCCAGAAGGCATCTTCGTGGTGTCATTTTAGGATTGACAGGAGGGCCTCTCCTGCCCTAAGTTTGCCTACAGTTCAACATCGGATTCTTCTAGACCGTGGTTTTCTTTTTATCGAAAGGAGATTTTTTCGATATATAGGAGCCCCCTTCTATTAAAAGGCCATCTGCTTTTTAAATAAGAAACAATATGGTAATAAAAAAAAAAATGTTTAGGACAGTTGAGATCTGGAACTGCTATAAGGATTTTGTTTCTACAAGGGAAAGTCTAGAGACCCTCCAGGGCCACAAGGTTAAGCTAACACAGCAAAGGCATTATATTTACACGAGTCAACAAATCTCATCACTATATCTGCCATCTCACACATCCCAAAGTGGTCAGGTTTGTTTCAGAAAATGAATCAATCGATGAATAATTCTTCAGCACATGTAATGGAGGGGGTGCCACATATGTATAATGCAGGGCCCTGCCCCCAAGGCATTTTACCTAGAGTGTAGACAGGGTGAAAATATAAAATTATTGGGCCAGAAAAAAAAAACCTGGCATGCTTTTCTGTTAGGTGATCCTCTTTCTATGAGGGTCTGAAAACACAACTTACAGAGCAATTCTACATAGAGTAAGAGCTCCCTGATCTAAGACCATCAGGGAGTGAAGAAAGGCAGAGAATCACATAGAGTTATGCTCTCCTGCTTCGACTCCATGACTGTCCTAGGCTCCAAGGAATGCTTAAGTATGGAAATTTAGTGCGACCCAAGGCTTAGTTACAGCGGCCCACTCTTCTCTGTGTGTCTTCCATTCGATTTATAGCCCAGGTGTGAAAGGCCAGCTATAAACCAGTTCATTTTTCCAGGCAAAGTAAATGTGCACAGAGTTCATCCTAGGTCTGCAAAGACCTACTGACCTGATGGTTCTGAGCCATGGGGTCTTACCTGTCTTCTCCATCACCATCTATAACCCCCTCCTCAGAGTTGGTACGGACTTACTGTTGGCACCCATACAACACAATGATGATTTGTATATTTTCGTGTGCTGTTTACCATGGCTTAGTGTATGCTTGTCTTGTCTTCCCTAGACAAGCATATGCTCTACAGAATCAACAAGGGCTAAGCATTGAATCACCCATCACTAGATAGAAGCATATCAAATTAACCAGGAAGTTTATTGCAGTGCTTAACAAACATACCCAAATAAATCAATTATCTAAATCAAAATGATAGACATCAATGAACCTGTTTGAAATGTCAAACCAAAGAAACAATGGATTCAAAGAAGACTAACTGATGACACCTTTTCATAAGAAATGCTGATGATGTCACATAGAAAATATGCCACATAGGACAGTGAACACAGCAAATAACACCCAGTTTGGATTCCACATCAAAACTCCATCCTCAGAATAACCTCCCCTCAAAGGAAAATAGTTAATGAATTAAAATTTAATCATATTGTTTTAGGGCTGGGGCCGGAAAAGTATAAGACAAGCCTGGAACATCTTGTTGCATCAGAAAGTAGGAAAGCACTCAGAAATAATGGGAACATGTCAAAGCATACGGGAGCTAACTGGAAAGGACTTCCACTAGCCATGGCAGACATGATTTGAGTATCAAAGTAAATAATAAAAATAACAGATTATATAATCCATTAAATAAAATAGGTCTGTGAGTACCTGAATCTATTTAGATAGATAGATAGATAGATAGATAGATAGATAGATAGATAGATAGATATAGATGATAGATAGATAGAAATAGATAAGTATTTTAATTAACCGATAAAAAAATAAAAGCTCTTCCTTGCAGTAGAAGGTCAACTAACAAATATAGGCAATAAAAATATTACCATACATGGACTTCCACTTTCTAGTCCAGCATGTAAAGAGCTTAGAAGTTAGCGCTCCATCTTAACAACAGCCGAAAACCCAAATAAACAGAAAAATCAATAACTCTTAGATGTGTCAGAGAAATGAGGCCACAGGGCACACCACTCTCCTCAAAACTGAAGAGACAGTCAGGCAGATACTGAGAATCACAACTTACTGGGACAGAAACCCATGAGCACAAACTTCTGCAGGAACCAGAGCCCGGGCTGAGAACCCAAACAGTAGTTGATGAGACTATTTACCGCAGCTCGTCATGCCTGGGAGGAAGGGAAATACCCAACCTCAGCCCCACTCTAGTTATCTTGTCTCACCTGATGGGGAGGGAGGAGGAAACTGAGAAGCACCGGTGAAGTTTATAGTCCAGGAATTCAGCTCACCTGTGCCCTAATCACAGGCCTATAGAACACTTCCCCGTCCCCCTACACCTTACCACCACACCACCAAAAAAAGCCTGTTCACTGCAGTTCCTTTCACACAGTGCATCATGCCCAGATTTCAACTAAAAATGGTAGGGCATACTAAAAAGTGGAAAACACAGTTTGAAGAGACTGAATGACTGAACAAGTATCAGAGCCAGAGTCAGATATGGCAGGGTCATTGGGATTATCAGACCAGAAATTTAAAACAGCTATGAAAAAGTAGACAACATGCAAGAATAGACGTATAATGTAAGCAGAGAGAGGGAAACTCTAAGAAAATGAAATGCTACAGATCAAAAGTCCTGTAACAAAAATAGAGAATGGTCTTAATGGACTCATGAGTAGACTGGATGTGGTTGAGGAAAGAATTTCTGAGCTTGAGGACATAACGATAGCAACTTCCATAACTAAAAATCAAAGAGAAAAAGACTGAAAAAAAAAAAAGAACAGAATACTCAGAAACTGTAGGAAAACCACAAAAAGTATAAGATACGAGTAATGGGAATACTAGAAAGAGAAGAGAGATAGGAACAGACGTGATATCGGAAGCAATAATGACTGATAATTTTCCCCAAATTAATTTTGGACACCAAACTATGGATCGGGAAGCTGAAAGAACACCGAGGAAGATAATGCCCCAAAAAACTGTATGTGGACATATCATATTCTAACTTCAGAAAATCAAAAATAAAAAGTCTTGAAAGAAGCTGGGGCAGGGGAAGGGACTCTTCCCTATAAAAGAGCAAAAATAAGTTACTTCTGAGTTTTCCTCAGAAACCATGCAAGCAAAAAGAGAGTGGAGTGAAATATTTAAAGTGTTAAGAGGAAGAAAAAAAAAAAACCAACCTAGAATTCTGTACCCTGCAAAATTATCCTTCAAAGTAAAAGAAAAAATAAAGACATCGTCAAAGAGAAGGTGAAGGGATTTGTTGCCAGTACACCTGCCTTATTAAGCAATGTTGAAAGAAGTTCTCAGAGAAAAGGAAAATGATACAGGTTGGAAACACAGCTCTACATAACGAAAGGCAGAGCTTCAGGAATAAGTAAGTGAAAATAAAATAAAAACTTTTATTTTTCTTATTAATTGATCTAAGAGACAATAGTTTGTTCAAAATAATAATAGTAAAAATGTATTTGGTTATATATGCTTATATATTTATGTATGTTCATGTGTGTATATATACTTATGTGTATGTGTTTTTTTATATGTGCTTATGAGTGTATATGTACATACGCACATAAACATTTATGTGCATATGCTTATTTATGTATGTTTTTGTGTATATACACATGCATAAGCATATATACTATATATAAGCGAAATGAATGACAGTAATGAATGATACAAGGGTCAAGAGGGAGAAATTAAGAACATTTTTTTATTATAAGAAATTATCACTCATACTATCTGTGAAGCGGTATAGTATTGTTTGAAAGTATACTTGGATTAGTTGTAAATGTATATTAAAAACTCTAGGGCAACTACTAAAAAAGTTTTGAAAAGAAGTATAATTTATATTCTAAGAGAAGAGAGAAAACAGAATCATATAAAACGCTCAATTAAAACCACAAAAGACAGAACAAGTGTGGAATATGAAAATTGGAACAAAGAACAGATAACAAATAGAAGAGTAACAAATATGATAGACATTAATCCAGCTACATCAATAATCACTTTAAACATCAATGGTCTAAATACACCAATTAAAAGACAGACTTTTAGAATGAATCAAAAAACAAGACCCAACTATATGTTGTCTACAGGAAACCCACTTTAAATAGAAACACCTGTCGATTAAAAGTACATGGGTGGAGAAAAATATGCCACGCTAACACTAATCGAAAGGAAGCAGGAGTAACTGCGTTCACTTAAACAAAGCAGACTTCAGAACAAGAAAAGTTATCAAGGCTAAAGAGAATAATTACATAATGAGAAAGGAGTCAGTTCTCTAAGAAGACACAAGTTCTCAATGGGCATGTGTCTGACAACAGAGCATCAAAGTACATGAGGCGAAAACCAAGAGAGCTACGAGGAGAAACAGGAGAATCTACTATCATTATAGTTGGTGACTTCGACACCCTCTATCAGAAATGGACAGACCCGCAGGCAGAAAATCAGTAAAAACATAGTTGAACTCCACAGCACCATAACAGATCATGTCTCCAATTCCTAACAAATGGTTCAGAAAACAATTATATGTACACACACGTACATATGCACACACACACACACATACAGAAAGCTCATGAAGCGAACTATAAACAGTGAAACAGTAAAGGGCATACAGACACGAGTTCCTTGTACAGTTTCTATAACTTTTCTATAAATTTGATATCAAAATCAAAAGGTGAAAACTATTCAATTTGGAGAAAATATCAAGAAGATTTTGAAAGTCAATACAAAGAGCCGAAGAGTCATTCATAGCCTTGAAAATGAGATTAAATCTGTGGACACGCCAAAACTAAAGGAGTCCAGACAGAAGTTTGCCTGATGAAGTTGAAGGTTCAGAATGAGTCCTCTGGTTTCTGCCTACCTCCATTAATTTGAGAAATTTAAGAAATTAGACTTGATTATGGAATATTATGTTGGACTAATTACTGCAGTGTTGGATGAAATGCAAAGCACTGTGAAACAATGAAAATAATTGACTTGAAAATGCAACCATACACTTGACAATAATCAAGGAAGAAAAAGGAAACGAATTTGGTCAGCATTGGACTAATCCGATAAGTGGTCATACCTTGACCTTTTAGCTCTGAGTGATGACTTGGCCCAATGCTCCAACCCTAGATCCAGGAGTAGGGGGTTCCTAAGGCAGGGTCAGGACTAAGATGAGGTGAGTGTCCGGCCTGGAGTGCAAAATTTAAGGAGGCACCAAAAAACTCAGTAATCAAGGTCAATAATGTTTTAATGAAATGTTTTTAAAAATCGAAATTAATACAGAAATCCTTGGTGAATAAGATATCAAAATATTAAATGAAGACAGTATTATGGACTGAAAGAACACATCCCCCCCGCCAAAAAAAAAATTCATGTTAAGCGCTAATTCCCAGTGTGCTGGCATTTGGAAATGAGGCCTTTGGAAGGTAGTCAGGGTTAGACGAGGTCGTGAGGGTGGGGCCCCCTCACAGCAGGATTAGTGCCCTTATAAGGGGAGACAGCTGCGAGCCTGAGCCACTCTCTCTTTCTCAGCCATGTGAAGACACGGAAGGCAGCCATCTGCAAGCCGAGAAAAGAGCTCTCACCAGAAAGCGACTCGTCTGGACCTTGATCTTGGACTTCCCAGCCTCCACACCATGAGAAGCAAGCTTCTGCTGTTGAGTCCACGCGGTCTGTGACATTTTGTTACAGCAGCCCAACCCGCCTCATACAGAAAAGGTCAGTGTTGCTAACTTTTCCTTTTGCCTCAGGCTCTACTGTCACTCTAAATTTTTTATATTTAGTGTACCATAGGTTTTTTCACATTAACTTTGATTTTAAAATATATATATATTGCGCTAAAAGATCGTCTGTCTCCACTAGCGAGATAGTCCGGCCCCGCCGTAGGAAGCACAGCCTAGGGCTTAACTCCATATCCTCACACAGCGGACCCTCACGGCGAGGTAGCCACACCCCGTGGTCCCTGGTCCGCGTTTACCAATGTCTCGCCTTGCTGGATGAGGGGCTCACCAACCCCCTACCAACTCCAGCCAGACAGCCCTGCCTCTTCTGCTCTCCAATGGCCTGGTTCCGAAGAAGGAAAATACGAAACGGATGTCTCACCCCAGGAGAGGCCACGATCGAGGCGGGAAGAGTGAGCGAGGCAGCAGACTGGTAAAGGACGGCAGATCGTGACTAGTGTCCCGCATCATAAGAACTATGTAGTAGGGCGTCTGACTCAGAGACACGGCGCCGCACCGGTCGTCAGAGAGTATCACGTCTTCCATGTGAACGTGCAACGGGAAGTTGAGCAGAGGTTCTGCCGACCTTCCTCGAGGGGGAAGGTGGGAATAGGAGGAAAAGGCAGGTGGGAGAGAGGAAGGACGGGCGATAGGTAAGTGCCCGCCCTGCAGCAGGGTGTGCCCGGCGCGTCCCACCTTATGTCACTGGAGCGTCCCAACACGGAGGGCTGGGCTGCGAAGGACACACTCTGCCCCCATGCCAGAAGCTTTCGGGTGAGCACGTATTCACAGACACCGGCAAGAGAGACTACCAGCCGTCCCCACGGGAAGGCAGAGGGCCGAGGCCCGCCAGGCGCGCAAGGCTTCTGCGTCTGAAGGGAAGCCTTGTCTTGGGCTGGCGCCTGAGAGAGGACGCGCCCTGACGCTCCCATACCTGCCTCTGTCATCACGGCAGGGGCTCCGGCCTCCAGCCGGAAGAAGCCCGCCATCCCTGCCAGACGGAGCTGAGCCTGCCCTGGACTCGCCGTGGCTACAGCACCTGTTTCCAACCTCCGGTTTTATCCATCTCCTAAAACTGCCTGTGCGCACCGAACGCTAGCAAAATCTAGAGCTCTGTTCTCCAGCGCAGCGTCCACCCCACTCCGGCCTCCCAGTTCACCATCATGAAATAGAGAATGAACTCAGTCAGTACACGATGAGAGCGCCCCATGGACCCAGAGAGGAAGAGATGAAGTTTGGCTTCAGGACCAGCATAAGCACAAATATCTGCAGCGAATTCAACACGTCGAAAACACTCTGATTCAAACTGCGTTAGGAGCCAGTTTCTCCTGCTGGTACAGACGCCTGGACTGTGTCGCCTTGGGGCGGGGCAGAGATGCCTGCTTCCTGTGGCTTCGCAGAAAGGAGAAGCCCCCGGTGAAGACAGCTCTCCCGCATCTCTCCTGCACCCCAAGAAAAGACCAGGCACCTCAGAGGCTGGCAAGACCCCCGCAGCCCGGAGCCTAGCTGCAGAGTCCCCGGAGTGAGATGCAACCTTAAGAAAGAGGCGAGGCCGAGCAAGAGCGGGGAGGTCTGGCAGGAGCTGGTGCGTGTGAGCGAGGCGGGATGGGACACCGCTCAGCTCTTTCTGCCTCTGCTTCTGGCAGCCTCCCCGTCTCGCTGTGTTCGCGGGCCTGGTGTGACTTCCCACCCAGGTACACGCGCTAGGCTCGCACTGGAGACCTCGCCACCTTCCACACCGCTCAGGTGTCATCTGATTCGCAGCAGGACGCTCTGGTTTGCAGAGCCCAACGCATGTTTGCAACTGGAGGGGAACAACAGTACGAAGCAGACACGAAGAACAGCCCTTCGCTGAACTTGTGCCCCCACCCGCGCCACAAGCTCCGCCATCTAACCTTTGAGGTGCCCTACTCGAGCGACCAGATTCAGTGACTGAGCTGCTCAGGCTTTGGTGTCCACAGCTGCCAGCCTCCCAAGACCCCAGAAGAAGGAGCCAGTTCCATGAAGCACCAGAGTCTGCACGACAAGGTAGCGTGACCAGGAGGCCACCCTGGACAGCGAAGGGAAGGGCTGCAGGAAAGCACATCGGGGCAGGAAGTCCAGGGCCGTAGTTTACAGGACACGGCACAGCCTCGCAAGCAGGCTGGCGTGCGAGGCAACGGTTTCCCTCGGGATCAGGCCTCCGTGTCCCAAAGCTGAGCAGGGGTGAGGGAACAGGGACCAGTGGCCACTCCGACTCAGTCATACAGAATTTTTGCTACTCATTGCTTCGAAGGAAGGAGGGAGGGCGGGAACCGAGGCCCGGTCAACCCAGCAGTGGCTCGAAGTGCAATATAATCACCCTAGGTTTGGCCCGACCTGTCCTCTTGGTGTGAGGGAGGGACAGTTTGTCACTGCTGCTGTCATGGACACTGGGCAGGGATAGCCAGAGACCTGTGGGCAGCAGTAGCAGGAGAAGGGAGGTGGCAGTGGCACCGGGCGGTGGGGGCGGCGGGAGAGGGGTGACCCCACAGGGACTGGGCATTCATGCGAGGTCTTCCTTCACCCAGGCGCTGCTTCCAGGAGACCTGGTAGGAATCAGGGGACTCAAAATGACTTCCCGGCGCCTTGCCAACCCAGGCTGGGTCGGGCATCCTTGCTCCGTGCTCCCGTGAGCCCTCATCCCTGTGTTGCATTTATCCATTTACGTATCCGTCTCCTTGAGAGCAGGGGCTGTGTTCACTCACCTCTGCACCTCCCAGCACATCGCCCAGGTTAATGCTCACTGAATGAGTGGATGAACTACTGCTATGATAAAAGTACGAGGCAGCCCTCCGCTGACACCGGAGGATGGGGGTGCTGCCGTGTTGTCGAGGAGTCCGTATTTACACAGCAGTGGTCAGGACGAGGCTGCCATCTTCGCTAGGGCCAAGGAGCATTGCTCAGAGTTTGCTTGTCGCTGCCATGGGGCCTCACCCGCCCTGAATAGACTCTGACCTCCTCATTCTCCTTTCTCCCTTCCACACTTTGTCATCTTATTTACTGCTTCCCAAGGCATAGCCCCAATGACAGCGCGTCTGATGATACTAATCACGAACTATGGGTGACTTCGGGTCCTTGTAACAAAACTTTACGGAGGAGGAAACTGAAGTCAAGAGAAGTTAAGCAAGCTGCCCGAGTTTGCAGAGCCTGTGAGGGACACAGTCACAATTCAAACCCAGTCTCAGCGCATGGCCACTAACCTCCCGGAAATCATGCGAGGACTCTAAACACTCACTTACTCCTTTGTCCTTTGTGCCTAGATTTTAAAGTCCTGAGGGCAGAGACCATTTCTCATTCATCTGTGCACTGTAAGTGTTCGATCAATAGTTGTTGAATTTAATTGAAGGGACTATTTGTCTTAGGCCTCTTATCAAAACAAGCTGAAGAGCTTGTGCATGGATCAAAGAAGGCCTAAGCGCCGGGCATAAGTAAGCGACATGGAACAGAACTGCCCGCAGCCATTCTTTGGAGAAAGATGGGAAGGACCACGGAGGATTCAGACTCCAGGTCCCCTCCAGGCTTTCCCAGTGGCTCCAATCCTTTCCTACTACAGGAAGGGATAAACACCCTTCCTATATTTCCTCTCGCCCCCAACTGCAAGGAAAACAGTAACACTAATTAGTTGTAACAGGGTGTTCATTTCACACGGTTCTCAGCAGGTTGCCCTGCTGTTCTTTGAAATGGTCTGGAAACAGCCTTGACTTTAAACATCTGAAGATAATTGAACCGAAGTCGCGCCCAGAAACCCTGAGTGACATGCCTTTTATTCTCTTCCTCACTAACAAGAAATGTTTGCTGCCGTATCTTATTTACTCAACACCTTGAAAGCCTCCGGCACCGATGACTTGCACCCCAGGATCCTAAGAGAATAAGTTAAAGTAATGATTGGTAATAAATGGAGGAGCAGGGAAGCCTGAGAGATTAAACAAAACCCTATGCCTGCTGAAAGGGAAGAAAGAATCGCCCCACAGACCTATAAACTTAAGCTCTGTACCTGGAAAAAACAGGGAAGTCGAGGTAGGCTCAATGGAATTTATGACGAGATCAATTTGCAAACATTTTTCAAAGACGAGGATATTAGTTAGCAAAGATGGAAACGACTTCTCATATATCGTTGGCAAGCGGGTGGGGAAATGGGTTGTCACCCCTGCGGGTGGAAGTGTAAAACTGAACAGCCTTTTTTGGAGGGAAATTTGGAACATCCATCAAAAATTTTAAATGACATAACTTCAACTACACAGCTCTATTTCTAGAATTTCTTTTACAAATGTTACCACAAGTGTGTCCAAAAGTAACAGTGTAGCTTTATTTATAGAAACAAATGATTGAAAACAACCTAAAGGTCCATTAAAATAGGTTCAATAAAAAGTATGATAAATCCACACCATGGAATATTTGGTGCTTTTAAAACAGCAGGAAGGGGCGACCTGCAAGTATGTTTATTTAACAATCTCCAGTATAACAGTTCGAAACTGAACTCATAAAGTCCGAGGTACTATGTGTGTGATGCCACAACTCGTTTTAATTTTGCCATTCGCGTACAAGTATATAACCACTCGTATATGTGCATAATCGTTCCTATAATGACTCCTGTGCACAATACGTGTATCTGGGAGGATGTGAAACAAACTGGTAACCGCTTGATCCCGGGCTGATAAACCGGAAGACTAGGGATGGGAGATTCCTTTTCAATTTCTACTTTTCAGTGATTTTTTGTGCCGTATGTGTAGTATGTGAAGAAATTACATGTTTTTTAAATTTAGATGTAAAGGAAGAGAATAAGTATCAACCGTCACAGCCTGTTAGAGGATGGAAACGCAATTCCACACGATGGTCTAGGACCCAGGGGCGGGCCTGGTACTTCAAGGGGAAAAAAAAGAACGGGACCCAGTGTTGTGACTTTAGGCTTTGAGTCAGTCTTGCAGGGAAACGTAGGAACACGCTTGCCAAGCAGACAGCGATTTACAGGTGTGGCAGTAGGTAACCAGAGGCCCAGCCCCAGAAGGAGGCACCTCAT
>NW_006442103.1:16515427-16518652 GCF_000325575.1 Pteropus alecto
TCAGCAGGTGTTTGACAGGTGGGGAAGACCAGCTCTCCGGGGCCTACTGGACAGAGCTGAGGAAACATACAGGTAGACCTTCTAGCTCCTCAAATAGAAACCGTCCCTGTCACTACCACCGGCCTTCAGGCCCAGCCCTCGGCCAGACAGACCCCGGTAGAAAGCGAGGAAAACCCACGGCTCAGGCAGAGGCCCTGGCAGTGTAAACCGGTGCCCAGCCTGCCTCCAGCACACGCTCTGAGCCCCCACCCCATTGCCCGGGGGGAGGGGAGGGCAGTGGACGTTCTGGAGCTGGGGAGCCGGGTGGCCTTAACGGGAACAGCGAGTCTGTCCCAGAGCTCTGCTCCCCCTGGCTGTGATCTCAGGCGATTTGTCTTCCCATTTCTAAACTAAGATGACTAGTGGCTCCGTTTCATGTGATTTTGAAAGCATCAAATGAGATTATCCGCGTGGTATTCCGTCCTAAGACAGTCAGAGCTTCGAGAAAGTAAACGGCTATAAAAACGTAAAATACCAGTATTACACAGGCGAGCTATTCGGCAATTTACCTGCATTGTCCAGTCAGTTGGTTCAGTTGACACAGTCCATCTGACGGCCCAGCACGAACAAAACCCAGAGCTATGATTAATCTATTAATCGCCACACACATTTATCAAGCACTTATGGGGTGGCGGGTGGACTGAAGCCACAGAGATGGAGAGAAGACAGACTCCTGGCCTATAGGACACTCCAGTTCCAGTCAAAAGGACACGCGAACCAACTGTCCTCCAGTGTCCTCGCTGCAGTATTCCACGAGCGGCACGAGCTGAGGGCCACAGGAGAAAAATAAAAGCCTTGACTCTGCGACACCCTGCATCAACCTTCAAATGCAGACTGACCGAACACCGACGTATACGGCCTCGTAACAACTGCTCGCCAAACCACACATGCGTTTGTAAAGAAATCTGCAAGCGACTTGTAACAGCACATTAATCAATATATGAATCAGTATCATTTTGATTTAGTCAAGGCTCTGACTGAATAATTTCAAAACTAAAGGACCAAAAATGACCCCGTAAATTGGTAGTCATTTCAGATTTTACAGTTGTAGGAACACTGGGTAAAAAAAATTTTTAATGACCTGTAGGTAGCAGCATTATCAGGCAATGTCTCGGTCGAGATAACGTCAAATAATATGTGCACCAACTTCGAGCTCGGGTTTGATGTTCATAATGTGCCTGAGAAACATAGGCTGCATTGCATCAAAACAGCAGCCTATCCGCCAATTCCATGGATCATATCCATCGATGGAGGAAGGAAAGGAACAAGCAGAAGATAAAATAGACAAAGCAGGTTTTTAAAGCCACACAGACCAAAGAAAAGCCTAACCGAATGTCTCATTTTTGAACTTGTGTTTCATTCAAATGGCGTTTCGTTCGGGTCTAAATATCATTCTAAGTTGCAAATAGTAAGCAGAGCTCCCTGAGTTAACCTGCATAAAATTAAATTTCATTCTAATTTAATTCACTTCCAGAATGGTATTCTGTTGCCAATGTGAAAACCCCGAAGGAGTTTCGTTTTCCGTGACCTCTATAAAATAACAAGTTGTATTTGCCACAACCAGAAAAACATCCTGAGCCTCATTTGCCTAGGGAGCCTGTAATCAGATATTACTTATTGTCCCACGTTATTTCAACAGCCACGAGTCATTCCTATTAAAGCAAAAAGTGATTTTCTGACCTTTTTACAAAAACGAATGTTCTCATTTATTTGGGTGCTGGTAGCACTGATACAATCGTTGGAAAAATACCAGTTCCAGAGCCCTCTCATCATATGCCAATCATGTGCGAACTAGTCCCTTGTCTCCTAAGGAAAAGATGGTGGTATTCAGCCATGGTTTGCAAGCCTGGTGGCCCATCAGCATCATCTGAGGACTGTTCTAAAGCACAGACTTCCCCTCCCTCTCCCGGTGCAGACCTCCTCCAGGTCAGGGACCCAGAATCTATCCTGGTCACATATGCTTCGGGTGCATTAGGCAGTCAGCCTGGTCCTGAACCTAGTTTGGTGTAAGGCATCCTTAAAAGAACCGGGTGTGCCAATCAGAAGAGAAATGTTGGTGGCACTGAGGGCTTAACGGTGTCTGAAAAAAATCAAGGACATTTGAGGATAGCTTGATTAAGAGGCTATCGAAGAATTAGTACGAATCACGTTATGTGTGATGACGGCGTTGTATTTAGGTCAGAAAAGGACCCTAAGTACTAAGTGATAAAATGACGTAAAGTCTGAGGTTTGCTTTCAAATGCTCTTTTTCTCTTTTCTGCTAGAAAAGAGAAAAAGAGGAGGACAAGTGGACCGCGAACACCGATGGCCCTGAGAGTGGACGATGGGCTGTTTCCTCAGCAGTGCTTGCGTGTTGAGGAATGTTCTTCATAAAATGTTTTTGAACTGTCTGAAAGAGAACAATAATAGCCACTGGAGCCCGTCCCTGCCATACAGGGCCATCTTCCTCTGGCTCTAGCAGAAAAGAGAAAAAGAGGAGGACAAGTGGACCGCGAACACCGATGGCCCTGAGAGTGGACGATGGGCTGTTTCCTCAGCAGTGCTTGCGTGTTGAGGAATGTTCTTCATAAAATGTTTTTGAACTGTCTGAAAGAGAACAATAATAGCCACTGGAGCCCGTCCCTGCCATACAGGGCCATCTTCCTCTGGCTCTGAAAGACAGCGGGCTGGCATGCTGCATTGCCCCCCGTTTACATGGACGAATAAGGGTGCAGAGAGGCAGGGGATTCACCTGTATCGCCAGCCGCCTGACGCTCATAGGTCCCTGACATTTTTCCCTCGTGGGAGCCTTTGCATTCGATGTTGTACTTGCAACTGGAGTCAGGGCCCTTTTCCTAGCCGTCGCTTAAGCGGTGTTTTAGAAGTTTTGAATTCTTTTGAATAATTACTTGAATTATTTTGAATAATTATTAAACTATTTTGACATTTTCTTTAAGGAATTCCCTGGAACGAGATGCTTTCATTTTCAGTCAGGACTACATGGAGTCAGTGAGCTTTGGCCACGCAGGAGGTGAAATCCAAGTCACCAAGTCTACAAAGTGGGTTTATTTTCAGGCCCCCTAAAAAAATACAGAATCCGTGGCAGGAAGATAGGACTTCATTTTAGCAAATGTAGCACATACAAATCTGGCATTACCAAAGTCATAGGGATTTGTCTTCATTATCAATGGATTGTTTTCCTTTTTT
>NW_006442103.1:16518662-16527907 GCF_000325575.1 Pteropus alecto
TTTTTACTCTGGAACACCTATAAATAACGAACACCCTTTGTACAGAGAAAAGTACGTCTATCATTCAAAGAGTCTACATACACGTTTGGTGAAAATTCACAGACTTCAAAAAGTGAGCACGTCACTAGAAGTCCCACGGGTTAAATAAAATTAAGCGTAAATTTATTTACAGAGACAAGTCAGATATTAAAAGAGGTGGCGGTGATAATATTTTGCACTCGTAGGCAAACAGGCTGTTTTGCTGATACTGGCAGATGGAGAAGGAAAGACCTGGATGCTGTACGCGTGGAAACTCGCGTGAGGGGCCGGCGGCTCCGGGTTGCGCTTCCGACAGAGGGTGTTGGTGCCAGACTCCCACGTGCAGAGAAGCAAGTGATGGGGATGTCGAATCAGTCGGCAGCGAGCAGGGCCCCTGAGCCGGGCACAGGGAGCTCCCCTGTTTGACTAGATAAAGGCACCAGGCTTCACATTCAATCTTGAGGACCAGGTGCTTCGAGCTTTTGTGAAAAGCCTAAGTGTGTGTGGGATAAGAAAGTCAGTGTCTGGAATTTCCTAAGACAGAGTGGCCCAGATGTCATAATCACTACATCACCTAGCAGCGACTGTTCAGCAGACACGGGTTAAACTGTCTTGCAAGTCACGAAAGGCAGCTGGAAGGGTGGGCAGGGCACCTTTTTCCCCAGACTCTGTGCTCCAAGTCCCCGAGCGTCCCGGACAAGGACTTACTCCCAGTACCTCGTGCAGCTCCCAGTACCTGCAGCTCAAGGTCACCCTATCCTCTCCTTCGCTGAACAAGGTCCACATCCTTGTGAAACAGAAGAGAGCTCGATCTGTGTGATTATTGTAGGGACCACTAGGTGGTGACCTTCTGGAACCATAGATATAAGTTCAGGGAAGCTTATCATTTCGTTAAGGGTCCAGATGTCACCGAATAAACGAACTCTGAAACCTCTTATGGGCAGTATATAGACTCAGTGTCTGAAGGGCCCAGCTGTCCTTCGGAGGCGGGCAGTTAGGATCCCTCGTGGCCTACCGCTGGATCGCGGTGAGTTGTCATGCGCACTCCTCCTAGGTCTTGAGTCCCAAAGACACAAGGACGGTCAATAATCCCTAGAGTCCAATGGGTAGTAAGACTTAAGGGCCCACACACTCATCTTGAAGAAGTATCCTCACGATTCAGGCCCAAAGATATCCAGCTAGAGAAAGACAGACTCAGAGTCATCTTGCGTGTTTGCATACACAGTGTAAAGTTCTCTTTTCCCACAGCTTGGAGCTCAAGACAGCAACACACCCCAGGTCTGTCAGCATCTGTGTAACTTCGTCTCCACTCCGCGGTGTTAAGGATTTAACAATGGCTCGGAAGCCACCAGCCCTACAGAACCCATAATGACAGTGGGTGGGTCCCAGCCATCAGCCACCACTGTGGGCATGGTAGCCTAGAGTCCAAACCAAGACAATGGAGAGCCTTCTCCTCTAAAGCAAGTTCCAGCGATACACAGCAGTAAGATGGGTCATATGACAAAGGACAAAAGGACATAGTGAAGTAAGGCCATTCTTGACAATCAGACTCAGTTCAGACCCAGGACAGTGCTAAGGACTTCACGTGCAATCCGCCAGGCACCCAGAAGGACCTGGCACTTTGTAGATCTCTGTCCCTGAGTCTTCTCACGACTGTGCTGGTTCCGAATGCCTCCTAGTCCTCAGCGCTCCCTCTTGCTCAGAAATTACCTCGTGTTTCAGAGGCTTTTCTCCTTTATTCTCCTGACAACTTGCTTTACCCCATCCCCCACCCCCATCATGGGGCTGAGCCCTGAGCTGGGACTCCCCGTCAGTTCACTCGCATGTTCCCCACTGCTCGTGGGGAGGCACAGCAAGAACTTCTATCATTCTGCTTCAGCGGAATCCGACTCCGCTCTGCACTCTCGGGCAACCCCACACAATCTGTCTTTCATTTAGAGATATTTTTGCACTTCTGTTTACTGCTGGGGACTTTCAGATTGCCTTTCATTCTATTTCTTTTTCTTTCTCACTGGGCAGAAAACAGAGGCTGCCATGAATGTAAGAACTGACACAAACAGGGGAAGACGAGACCAGAGTTACTCCCACACGCTCACGGTATTGCTAAGAGCCAACGCCCCGTCAGGAAAGAGCTCTGCAGTAGACTCCACACAGAGAGCATTCAGCGCTTTCTAGCTACGAAAAATGCCTTTTTAGTAGTACAATTTGATATCCTTCTCTTCTTACTAAAATCCACTGGTCATCGCCACTAGAGATAGAGACTTGAGACTATAAAGATATCAATTGACACGTCCAAGATCACACCTAGAGGCAACTGGCAGACACCTCACGCTGGGCCTCCAGGACCATCTTGAAGCCAAATCATCTGCAGAGTGGCTGTAGTGGCTACAAAACCCATCACTAACTTCTGACAACTACCAATTCAGCCTAACAGACGTTTGCAGAGAGCTAACAGGGATTCTCAGATGAGTAAGACACAGTGCTCTCCAGGGTTTTCCAGCCCGCTCGGCTTATAAAACAAAGACGCCCTCCACGAAGTTATCATTCAAGGCAAATGTCTCAAATGTCATAGGAAAGGGACAAAGTATTTTATAGGCTTTTACTTGATCCCTTCTTCTGTGACCAATTTTAAAATGTAGAAAAGATCAATCAGAAGCACCGCGAGTGTGTGTGAGTGTGAATGCATGTATGCATGCAGAAACATGGCCACGGAATGGAGTCAGCCGAAGTCACTGTCTTCTTGGCTACGGGCATCAATTGTCCAAGAGTCTAAAGGTTAATCTCATAGGACGATAAGAAGATGATAGCTGTGTATCCTGCCAAGGAAAGAAAGGACTAAAGTCACATTACTGGCCCGCTAGTAACAGGAGACCTACAGGGGTTCTATGAAGCCAAAGGCAAGGCTGGAGCCTTGCTCAGAAATGGTCTAATCAGATCGCGTGGAGAAGCCCTCCTTCGAGAAGAGCTTTCTGATGATGGCGGCCGGGGGGACCCCTGTACGTTTGCCATCTTGGCTACAGCTTTGACAGTTACAGACTACCTAGCTGAGACTCCCTTGTGACTATAATCTCAGAACAAACTGGCATCATTTTGAAATGGAATTATGGACCCCCAAGAGAGGTTCTCCCTCCAGCAGGATCCGAGTGAAGATAAAGTTGGTGGAAGTCGAGAACTTTCTTCCATTTTGGCAGTACCCAAACTGTCTGAGCTCTGCGTGACCGTGTGTGGTTTTCTTCTCAAGTCATCACGTGTTTGAATCTCTATATCACGTCGATTAACATTTATATCAAATCACCGTTTTTCATCTTGGAATGTTTCTGTGACATTATGCACTTAAGATGAGTCTTGAAAAATAGGATAAACTTTCCTCGGAAGGTATTTTAAGGGAGGAGAAGGAGGCAAGTGTTTCAGACAGAGGGAGGAACAGGAGTGAGTGTCCAAAGAAATGAAAACAAGATCTCAAAAAGATACCGCCACCTCCACGTTTACTGCAGCACTATTCCCAATCACCAAGGTACGGAAACAACCTACGTGTCCATTAACGGATGGATGGATAAAGATGTGGTATATATACATTCAATGGAATATTATTCAGCCACGAGAAAGAAGGAAATCCCACCATTTGCGATAACATGGATGGACCTTGAGGGTATTACACTAAGTGAAATAAGTCAGACAGAGAAAGACAAATACTTCATGCAATCGCTGATATGTAGAGCCTAAAAGAGCCCAACTCATAGAGACAGAGTAGAACTGTGGTTGCCAGGAGCTGGGCGTCGGGGGATTGGGGAAATGTTGGTCAAAGGGCACAAACCTGCAGTTTGATGGTGATTAAGTTCTGGAGATCCGACACACTGCATCGTGAGCGTAGTCAACCACATTGTATGATATACTTTAAAGTTGCCAACTGACTACACTTTAAATGTTCTCACCACAAAAGGTGGTAATTATGTTGCAATATCTAATTGTATCTAATCGGTACAATTGTACACCCTAAACTTATACAATGTATATGTCGATCATATATATAAAAATTCAGCCCCTGTGAAGGGATGTGCTATAAAGTAGGACAGCAGTGGAGACAAGCTAAGAAAGGTAGTTTGGGACGATCTTGTGCCTGACACTCACGAACACCACCGAAGAGTTTCTGAGTTTTCTCAATTTACCAAAAGTATAATTGTGAACAAGGAAGGCGGGAGATGATATTGAGCATCTATGTGGCCTGACTCTGTGCTTGTTTCCTCACTTAATCTCAAACCAGCCCTGTAGCAGGTATCAATGCCCTCGCCTGACGTGTGCACAACTGAGGCTCGGAGCTAAGTCACTTGCCCAAGGTCACACAGCCAGAGCTGTGTGCCTGGGGTGGCCTCCCTGACCCAGACCCAGGCCCTTCCCTACTGTGGTCTTAAGTTTCTCACACCAGCCAGTGTCTTCTGCTTCTAGGACGAGAAAGGCCATCTGCTTTCTCTAACATGTCACACTCATTCCCTAGCAGAGGCCATCCCATGCAGTAGAGTTGGTACTCGGCTAATGCGATGATGGACCAAAACTTCTCGATCTTTTATGTTTTTTTCCCACTTGATTACAAAACAGGCCGGCACCCCTACTAGACTCGGGAGAATTGAAAAGAAGTCACACGGGTCTCAGGAAAAAATGTGGTTTGTTGTATACTATAGGAAGGTAGGTAATGCACATAAATAAAAATTTTTTAAGATTAGAAGGAAAAAAAAAGATGATGGACGAAAAAGGCCTCACAATTCAGGAAAGTTGCTGGGTGAAAATCTCTCAAAAGTCTACCTATACCCATGCCCCAAAAGTGCCCTTGCAATAAAGCCAGATCTGTCATTCTCAGCACTCACCAGCAATGAGCCATACAGCTGTGGAGGCCTAACAATCCGGGCAGGAAAACAGACAAGCAAAGAAAACGAAGAATGTAGTCAAGCCCCAAGGAAAAAAATGTTAACATCCGGAACCAATTCACCCACGCAGGCTGGGGAACTGTTACACCCAGCTCTTCATGAGGCGCCTCGGGCCCCTCCCCCACCACACACACACACACACACACACACACACACACACACAGACCAGGGCTTGGTGTACTATTTGCGCACCCCTACAGCAGTGACATTGTCCTGTAGGGAGCACCTCCCACAGTACCTACCACCCAGTCAGAATTGCACAGAGCTGTCTGAAATCTCTGTGATGTCACAGTGAAATCTGGATAAAGCAGCATTGCACCAGATGGAATCTCACGTTCCCAGGGTGCATGTTGGTCATGCAACGAGTTCTCTGAACGCTGGAAGAAAAACAAAATGGCCCAGGCCTGGCTGGTTTCATTTCTTGCAGAATCTACCTTTCTAATCGAACAGATCTCCTGGGTCAGAGCCTGTAAATCACCTAAGACTGCAGCATTCGCCTCATCGTCTGCCAGACTCTATATTTCAAGAGTTTGGGTCCACACAGGTTCCTTGCGAAAGGAAATGGGCCCAGAGATTCATATGCTTCCGTTGCTACAGAGCTTATCAAACCCCATCAATCGTTGCCTGCACAGAGGGGGGTGGGCAGTAGGAGGGGAAATTGAAGCTTAAAAACAGGCACGGACTGTACATCTTTCTCTTTTTAGCTTCTAAAAGGCACTTTTCTGTCATTAGCACAACAGACAGGACTACAATAGACCTTACAGTTCAACAGCCAAGAAACACGTTAATGCTAAAGTCCACCCACCAAAATCCGGGGAAGGGGGCAGTTTTTCCCCAAATCCCTGTTAGAGACACCAGACTTCCTAAGAGAGGAAGGTTACTTGGAGTGGGAGGAAAAGGGATGGAAAGACAGTGAACAGGTAGACCCAAGCCCCCCGAAAACCATCCTTAAGTTCCCTAAAATTCACTGCCAGGGGCAAACCCACTCACGAGAATCAGAAGAGCAAAGCAGCACGGGGTGTAAGGGTTCAACGGGATAAGAGATTTCTGCACATACCAAACAGAGCTGCTCTAAATAGAGCTGTTACAAAATAAACGAATCAGAGCAGTCACTCAGAGGTTAAAGTCAAAGCCACGGCTCTGAGAGCGAGTGTACTTGCTGTGGGTCCTCAAGGCAGTTTCCTAATCCTGGGGCATTAAAAAGAAGCCACTGTGGAAATCAGAATCTCTTCCTTTGTAAATTCAATCCATGGCAAAGGGATTTCAGCTGTGATTGCTGAGTTTGAGGGGGGAGAAAATCAACAGTACTTAGAAATGCACGAATTGCTCGTTGCTGCAACTGATACGTTTCTAAGCTGTTCCATTTTGAATCAATTACCAATAAGATTCCATCCATCCCGTTATGAATGGAGAAGGGGATGAGTAAAACAGAACCGTGAAAGTTCCCTCTGAATTTCAATGCACAAGGGGATTTAAGATGAGGAGGTTTTAGATCGAGTTCAATGTGCAGCCACCGCATTTCAGACACTCAAACGCTGGGAAGCCTGCACATGCGCCGCTCCAAAGACCAGGGCTTAGAAACTCCGCCTTGCGTCGCGTCACACACAGGCTCCTCCCAGCAGGTATGGAGAAGGCACTTTAGGATTGGAGGGACGAATAGTTCCAGGAAAGGAAGACGGAGACCCAGAAGCTGTAACCGAGCTCACTCTCATCTGTGATTGAACAGTTTCTGTTTGGGGGAGATAGCAAGCATAAATTCCCACCCACAAAAGTTCAGAGCTCTCTCTAGAGCACTGGAGAGTCTTCTGCAGGGGGGAGGCGATGTCATCTAGTGGTTAAGGATGTCGATTCTAGAGCCACAGGGAGCTGGGTTTAAATTCTGGCCAGGCCTCTTCAAGTGGACTGGAGCTGTGTGTCTGTGCTCAAGTTAGTCAATCTGTTTGAGCCTCAATTTCCTCATCTGTAAAATGGGGGAACAATTGCCTCGTCTCGAGGACCATTGGGTAGATGCAATGAGAATGTGAATTAAATCATCGGCACAGCGCCTAGTGCAGGGTGCACCCTCAATCCATGAGAAATCTCATTGGTTAGCATTGAGTGGGCGCTCTGAGGTAAGACGCTTGTAAGATTGGGGAAGTAGGAAACATCCGTCTATTCTGAAGACTGAGACCTGAATTCCAACCAGGGCAAAGCAGCTCATTCCTCTGGTCAGGCAGTGGCGCTGAGGACAGTGCTGTGGGCTCCAGAAAGGGGGGAGGCTTGAGAGGGACACTATGTCTGTCTCTCTTCCCCTAGGAACGCACCTTCACCATCTGCTGCCAGGAATCAATATAAACAAAACCTGGGGTGTAACTAGTTTTATATATAAAAAATGATCCAGCTTCTGTTTTCTGGAAGAAAAGTGTGCAAAACTGTGCCACCCGATGTGAGTTGTGACACAATGGCTGGACCGTCCTGAAAAGACTTCAGTGTCTTATTCCCTAACAGTCAGCCCGTCCTTGGTCTTGTTGTGTTATCATTGTGTTGTTATTATTTACTGCTTGCCTTGTGCCAGAGATGTAAAAGCAATGAAAATAAGGTCCCTGCCCCATAGCAGTTTCGGGGGCAGTGGTGAGAGAGTAAGTCCACGAGCTCCATGATGACAGAAGTCAAGGGGCCAGAACTGCAGAGAATGGGGGCGTCTACCGAGGGTGGGGAGCGGTCACTGGGCTTTGAAACCCAGCTGTAGAAATCTAGAAGGAAATAAAGTCCCACAAGCTAGAAACATGAGAAACCCTCCTAGGTGTGCGCTGGGCCCAGTTTTTTGTCTGACCCTGCCTTCAAGTTCAGCAGCTATGAATAGAGGTCTTGAATGCTAAGCTGTCTTCTGATCTATCTTGTTGACAAGCGTTTTGCCTGTTACTAAGTCATCCTTTTAGCATTCTCCAGTCTCTGCCAGATCAAGATCTCGGCTTAGCAGACTAGACATGGAAAATACTTACTAGTGCTTTCCATTAGGCTCAAATAGTAATGAGGGGCAACTGATTTTTTTTAGGGGGGGGGGCCTATTCCACCAATTCAGTTTACCAGTGACGAAGTTGCTTTTCTCAGTCTTCATTTTTCAAATCTATAGAGTTTTTCCAGCTATTTCTGGGAATGGCACAAAAAAATGTTCAAAGCATAGAATAACCTAAATTTCCTTTAAATTCACGAATACCATAGAATTCTTTTGGCAGGAGGGTCCTGGGCGTCCACACAAGTAACGATAGGTTACGTCAAACACAAAGGACTAGAAATCACTGATCCAGGACTTCTGAACATGTGATATTAATCTAAAAACTTTTCAAGAGCTTTATGAAAGCTCTTAATTCTGGCTGTAAAAAAAAAAAAAAAAACTTTTTTTTTTTTTAGCTTTGTGTTGCTATACAGTTACTTTCTACAACTGCAGTAAAGCTTCCCACGTTCTAACAAAGCAAAGGATGAGTCAAGTGATGGCCAGAATGCATTAGGAGAAAATGGTAATATTTTTTAAAAAGTTCACAGGATCACAGACTCTTACAGCTAAAGGGCCTCAGGTGTCATTTGAGCCCCTCTCCCTCATTTCGCAGCCTAAGGACTGAGGCCCCGTCAGTGGCTATGAAACAACTTTAAAACATTTTTTTCAACATTTACACGTCTGCCTTTAAAACAAGTGTTCCCGGTTGGAA
Organism: Pteropus alecto; assembly: GCF_000325575.1. NCBI lineage: Eukaryota > Metazoa > Chordata > Mammalia > Chiroptera > Pteropodidae > Pteropus > Pteropus alecto. The sequence goes on from NW_006442103.1 coordinate 16,527,286, forward strand.
CAGTAATGACAAAGCTAGCACTGGAACGAGGTCTAATTTAGGCTAGTCTAGACCTCTTCCTACCATCATACGTGGATGTCATCTTGAATATGAAGGCCTGTGCCGAAAACTGTCGTATAGTGAAGACTCACATATCCACATGAGCAAATGAGGTTTCTGAAATGTTTTACAATTCAGTATTATTTCTCTGCAAGCTGGCTTATACGATTACTTTTTCTAACTAAACTCTTTTATAACTAAATAGTGAGTGCATAGGCTTATAATATATGTGTATGTGTGTATGTATATGCATGTGTGTGTGTGTGTGTGTGTGTGTGTGTATCCCCCAGGTTTGTTGCAAAAAAAATAAATAAATAAGTAAATGATTAGGCTTCTGAATTAAGGAAGCTTTGTCAAACCCAGGGAGAGCACTGCTGTGTTCACAATCACTTATTGGCAGAAATGCTTGCTCCTTCCCACTGTGAAAATCAATTATTTATTTTTCATAAGCAAGAACGGAAGCCCTGAACCACCCAAGTCACCTCACCCCTAGGTTACAATTCTGCACCCTGGGGCCTAGTGTGATTGACGCTTTGAAGTGGGGTCGCCTCCAGGCAGGGCTCCCCTCTGCTGACTCTGAGCC
>NW_006442103.1:16531549-16532573 GCF_000325575.1 Pteropus alecto
TGCATATTTGGATGTGTGTGTGTGTGTGTGTGTGTGTGTGTGTGTGTGTGTATCCCCCAGGTTTGTTGCAAAAAAAATAAATAAATAAGTAAATGATTAGGCTTCTGAATTAAGGAAGCTTTGTCAAACCCAGGGAGAGCACTGCTGTGTTCACAATCACTTATTGGCAGAAATGCTTGCTCCTTCCCACTGTGAAAATCAATTATTTATTTTTCATAAGCAAGAACGGAAGCCCTGAACCACCCAAGTCACCTCACCCCTAGGTTACAATTCTGCACCCTGGGGCCTAGTGTGATTGACGCTTTGAAGTGGGGTCGCCTCCAGGCAGGGCTCCCCTCTGCTGACTCTGAGCCATACGTAGATGGGACATAAAGCTGGGTGGTTTCTTTTCTTTTCATTTTTTTTTTTAAATGAATTACTTCCTTGTCTTTAATCTCTGAGAAGGGCATTGAGGACAATAGTTTGCTGTCCCTTGGTCCCGGTGGCAATGCGGGGCAGAGCCGGGTTTTGGACAAGGGCAGCCTTGCCGTTACGGGTCCTGAGCGCCCCGGGATCCGGTGTCTGGAACCCACAGCGCGACTTTCTTTTTCACGTGCTGTCTATGATATTTACTGACCCTAGAATTACCCATTTGGAACTGGTTAAGGATTAAAAGTTCTTCGGGCCGAGGGATTCTTGATTCCTAATTGCTAATGTTTGAAGTCAGTTTGATTCCTCGAAAATTTGTTCAGCCTGATGAAAGAAAAGCTCAAACTCCCCTCGGGGCGCGAGGTGTACGATCCCTGGGTTCCGTTCGGTTTGGGGTTTGTTTGGGGGGTCCCCCCTGGTTTTTTGGGTGGGAAGAGGCCCTTTCACCAAGGCCTGCCCGATTATCCCAGAGTCCCCGCACCTCTCCAGGATGGAATTGGGCCCGAGAAAGGCACCCACCATCCCTCAGGATGCGGCCCTGGTTTCTAAGGCCCCGAAGCCGCCCAGAGCCCCCGGGACCCGCCCGAGCGGGAGCCGGACGCGGGCCGCGCGCACC
>NW_006442103.1:16532690-16547246 GCF_000325575.1 Pteropus alecto
GATTTCTTCCTCGGCGAAACGTCATCTGAAAATTTTTTTAAGAGTGCAAAAAAAATGGGCGTTTTCAACGTGTGCGTAGGAGGTTGGGGGAAGGGAACAGGATGTCGGGGTGGGGGGGGAAGCGGGGGGGAGGGGTAAGAAAAGGGGAGCTAACTGCTTTCAGAGCCCCGCTCCGGGGCTTGGACAATACACTCCGGGCCGTGCGACAATAAAGAGAAGGCAGCGGGGGTCGGCAGTAAGAATTTCGATTCACTCTGTTGAGATTTAGGCGCTAAAACGCCAAGGCTGCGGGCTAGGTATATGACAATGACCTCTAGCGATCCCTTCCAGGGGAACTCTTCTGTTCTGGTAGCATTTGGGTTTTTCAAAGAAGTCTATATTAAGCTATTACGTATGCAATCCAGAATTAGGAGTCTGTTTGTTTGTTTAATCCTCCAAAGTGTGTGGCAATTTGGAAACAGCCCATTAGAGCCTCAGCAACCGTATTGCAGAAAATATGAGGGCAAATAGGGAGAAATTTTTTGCATATATTTCCTATGTTCTTAAATTATTTCCCCCAAATTACAATGTTTCTTCTCTCATTATTTCTATTAACCATTATTATTATCCAGATTTCTCTCAATGATTCCGTTAACATGGAAGAACAGGACACTACTCTTCAGAATACTCAGCACGTTCTGCCCTTCCAAAATGAACTTGGCATTGTTCACAAAATTAAATGATAATTTTAGTTAAAAAAAAAAAATTCCACTCTCCCTGTTCTTTTAAATTGCATCTGTCACAGTCTCGTTTTCTGATGTTTTCTCTTAAACTTTGGTCCAAATCATCAGTTAATTCGAGAGTTAAATGAAAAGGCAAGTAACTAGAAGTTTCCAATCTGGGATTCCCTTGAATTGTCAAAGGATGTCCAGAGATGACAAAACTGGCTCCCCAGATTTTAGGTGTCCCCAACTTGCTAAACTGGCTCCACAAAATAAAGGCAGTTTCTTTTCTCTTAAATGTTATCTGTGTCCCATCAGAACCTGATGTTCACACATAAATTTGTGTATAAACACCTATACTTGCATATATACTTTTTAATATATTTTATACACTTATGTATTAAAGGCAAAGCTAGACGCTGCATGATACAAAGAGCACAGAATAAAAAAAGGCCTATTTTCACTTCTGGTATCAAAAGCTCATCATCAATTTGTAGTCAGCAAAATGTCCAGCCTCCAAGTGAAGCCGTTAATGGCACTGAATAAATGCTGATTTGTCACCACCAGTTGCTCGAATCCCCCACCTCTTCCCATTTCACCTCCGGTCCTCCCCACTGAGCCTCATTTTCCACCCTGACACTTAGAGCAAGGGCCTCACTTAAATTAACCAATGATTATCCTTGCCCAGAGAAGTGTAAACAGACCCTAATTTATAAATTTGCTAATTGCCTTTCCCCGCGCAGACCCCCGAGTATGTCAGCCATGTACCTATAAAATGCAGAGCTCACTAGAAACCAGAAAAAGCAAAGCAAAAAGAAACCTCATGGAGGGGAGAAGGAAGAGGGGAAGATTCCGCGTTTCACCCGTTCCCTCCTTTTCCCTGTGGAAAAGTATCCCCAAAGGTCAAAACTAGAAAATCACTTAAGTAGTCTCTCCTACTGAATGACCGTGTCTTTGGGGAGTTGGAAAGTGATAGGCAGCTACGCCCCAGGATAATCATGGGGTGCGTTCCTGCATTTCCACAAAGCAGAGTGCAGTGCCAGTCGGCTCTTTCTCCTGGTGGAATGTGCACAGTTCAGTCGCACTTTTTCTTTTTTTCTTTTTTTCTTTCTTTTTTTTTAATCTACAGTCACCTCAAAAAGGAACTTACAGATTTAAGAAGCACCGTAATCATTTTCCTCCCGGGGTATGAGAAATGAACTTCTACTACAGTTCATAATCAGGATCTCAAAAGAGGGTTCTCGTCTTATTAATGTTATATTTTTGGCAATAGAGGGAACGATTGTGACAGACCTGGAATATTTCCCTTTAATACTAGCAATGCCCTTGGAGAGGCTTAGATGAACAAAATGTTTCGGTCCTTGGAGCCAAAACGTATTCGTCCCTCTCTCCTTGTGGCCCAATATGAAGGATTAATGCTGAGGGACTTGTTAGCATTAAACTCTTGTCCACACATGCAAAGGAAATCATACTAATAAATGGGGAGCACAAACCACCAGTACCCCATCATTTTAGTTTTGGCTCCTGGGTTAGGCATCGCATACCCTTTTTCACGTGCTCATTAAGTGCCAGGTGTATTAAAGAGATTGAAAACCAATTTTCTTTAATAATTAAACGATGTTCACGACCCCATCTGAAGTCACTGAAATTTGGGGTGACAGGAAAACGGCAGCGGATAGGTGTCAATATAATTTCAGTCCGAACTGTAAGAGATTGAATTCCCCCTTCGCCCCGCATGGACATCACCTCCTGAACTTTTCTTTCTGGAAATTTTACCTATAAAATCAGGAAACCCAAAGTAGCCAGCTCTGACCCCAAAAAGAAGTGTTTAATAAGAAATAGCGTTGAGCAGAGCGTGGAGGGCGCCGACAGAGAACCGCTGCCCCGCTAAGCTGTGAGCTGGTCTGTCTAGAAAGCCTTTGGCGCCCTTTAGGCTTGTACGCTTTGGACCCGTGTCCAAGGGGCAGAGGTGGGTGGTGGAGCCGGGCTAGCGGCTGCCCAGACCCGCGTAGACAGTTTCCCCTACGCTCCGTTGTTACCCGCATATCTTCCACACCTATCAGAGTTTCTGAACCTCTCTGGGAGAGGTTGGGGCGGGGAAGCCAGCGAGGGTGCGAAACACAGCGCACTTCACCTTCCTTCCATCACAATCCAAACTCTGGGCACCAGGACGGCAGGGTTCTCCCCATCCCCTGTCCTCCCCAGCTGCTCGAGCGGTTTGCTCCATCTACGGGATAGTGGGTTAGAATCATCTTCTTCTTAGCGACTTCTATTGTGTCACCGCGCCAGGGCCACAGTGTAACACGGAACGTCTCCGTAACTCTCCCTACCGCCCCGAGGCCACTGCGGTGCGCTCTCCCAGCCGCGCGCATCCAGAGGGCGTCTGATGTAGCGACCGTCCCACCAGCGCGCGTAAAAGGCGTTTGGCAGTCATCCCCCAGCTAACCTCCATCCTCACCAGCCAACGACGAATTTAGATCTTGCCTACTCGCCACCCCCCCCCCACACACACACACTCCCCTTTACACAAGGTCACTTACCAAAAGGGCAGCCACCGTCTTACATCGTGGCGGGAGCCTCGGGCGCGTTCAGCAAGGCCCCACACTTGGCTGGTCCGCGGGCCGCAGGCCCGGCACCCTCGAGGCCTGCACGAGTGCAGGGGCGCGCGCACCACCGGGGAACCAGAATTCCTCACCCGGGACTCTTCCCCAGGCCGGCCTTTGAGCGTCCGGCCCCGCGCGCCGCACAGCGCTGCACTGCGGGCCCAGCCCCGCTCTCCCCGCAGGCTTCAAACTCGTCCCTTTTTCTCGGTTACTTCAACGTCAGTGAAAAGTCACTTCCTCCGTTTTGACCCTGTGTTTCCCTATCGGGGGTCGGGAATGGGTAGAGGAGTGGTGTCGGGGTTAAAATCTTGGAGCTCTACTCTGAGCAAACAAGCTATAAACTGTCATATTAATTCTCGTGACCAGTTGATCTCGGTAATTCGAAAGAGGGTGTCCTGGGGCACTGCGAGGGCTTCTCTTGTGTCATTTCCCAAGGGGTCGCGCAGCCCCGTGCACGGGAGCATGCGAGCGCCTGACGCGCGCGCACTGGCGCGCGGAGGGGTCCTGGGTGTGCCGCCCCGCGTGCCCGCCCGCGTGCGCCGCCACCTCCTGAGGCCGCCAGAGCGCGGCGGCTGCAAGGCTCACGCCTGCGGGCCCTGCATGGGGGAAATCCCCCCACCGAAGGTTTAAATTACTTTGCTCCGCGGGAGACCCGGCTTCGGCCGCTCTCCGCTGTGGATTTGGGCGGGAAAGGCCCGAACCCGAGCTGGGGAGCCGGGTGAAGCCGGGGTTGCGGTGCGAGCGACGATGGCGCCGCCGCGTGCCTGAAATACACTTCCAAGGCCGGGGCAGCCGGAGCAGCTGTTGCCGGAGAAAATTTCCTCCGTTGCTGCTGGGGGTGAGGCGGGGGCGAGCAGCCCGCGGGCCGGGCTCTCCAGCACGGGTTTCGAGACGCTTCCTGGCCCACGGCGGCCGAGTCCCGGCGGCTTCGCTAAAAGACGCGGAATGCTGGCCCGGGTGTAAGAATGAGGGCACCTCGCAGGCCCTGAGGGCCTCGGGGGAGATTTCGGGACCACCAGGCTCGGTGGAAATTTTTGAAATACATACTGTGTGTCCTCTGAGGTGTGAGTGCCTACACCGCGCAGGCCGGGCTGGTCCCCCGCTGCCGCAGGTCGGCGCCCCAGGCTGCGGGCGCTCGGCGCCAACTAAAGCCAGCTCTATCCGGACGCGGAAAGAAAAACGGGCTGCGAAAAAGCAAAAGGCCACGTCTTTGAATAAGTGCGAAAGATTAAGTCTAACTCTTGGGTTGTCTGAGGATCCCGGGATTCTGAGGCTCGAACAGACAGGGCGGGTGGAAAACCACGGTACCAGTCAGGGAGAGGGGATTGGAAGAATGACAAATAACAGTCGCTCTAGGCGAGTGTCCTGCGTGTGTGTGTGTGTGCGCGCGCGCGCGCGCGCACGCGCGTGTTCAATCCTTCCCCAGCGCCGTGACAGTTTTGTGGGGTTTTTGTTTTTGTTTCTGTTTTGTCGTTTTGTTTTTGTTTTGTTTCTGACTTCTCATCGGCCTAGGGCGGGCGAGCCACGCTGCAGGTCCAGCCCACCTCGGTCCTACCGGGAGAGGAGAGTTAAAACAGAACTGTGAGGCCCAGCGGGCAGAGACATGGCCCTGGGCACAATGGAGCCTCCCGCGCCCCATCTCCCACCTCCCCCACCTCCCTCACCTTTAAGTGTGGCTCTGTGTGTGTTAGGGCGCTGTATTGTATACAAGAACGAAAACAAAAAAAAAGGCCAACGGGGGACCCTACGCCCTGGCCCTGCCTTCCGCCACCGCGGGGTTCATCCTGAGCGCGCAGCTCCGCCTTCTCTGCTCCCTGCGACTGCCGAGTCTCCACGCCACTGCGCCCTTTCTCTGAAAAATCTTTTCGCGTCCTACGTCCGGTTCCTAAGAACCGCTGTGGGACTCCAACTTGGAGATCTCGGGAAATCTCGGAAGATCTCGGCCCACAGCACGGCCAGGCCCGACCTGGAGCCCGGCTCCGCAGAAGGCGCCCGAGTGCTCTTAGCTACCGGCTTCTTCCTCCTCTCGGACCTTTGCCCAGAGAGACACATTTCGTTTTCTCTAATCCAAACGCCCATCCTTTCCTTTTTAAAAAACAGTAATCAAGGAAATAGGAACTGCTGCACTGCACTCTGTTATATTACGCCCTATGCTGGGTCCTCACCTCCAACCTCCACTCTACAGGAGCAGGGAACAGCATGTGGGATACCAGGTCCCCGCCTTCATGTCCCTGGACCGGTCTCTTTTCAAGCCCTCACTTTTCTCTCCTCGCTTATGGCCAAGAACGGCGGAAAGAAAACTTCGAGCCGAGTCTCAGATTATGCCCCGCGTGTTGGTCCTTTTGAACATGCGACCTTAGGCCGGTTCCGGGCGACCTGGCCTCATTCCCTAGAGAAAAGTACCCAGGGACGCGGCGTCCGACACGCGAGATTAAATAACTTCTACCTTTCCCACCATCGGGAAAGTAAAATAAACTAACGTCCCAAATCGTGAGTTGTCATGAGGCCTGAAAGAACTTCCAGCAGACTTGGGTGAAGGCACAAGCGAGATTCTGACAACAAATAAACGCCGTGAGGAAACAGGTTCTGGCCAGAGACAGGAAACACATTAGCCACGCGTTCCTTTCCGAATGGCCCACACAGGGGTCCGCGTGGACAAGCACCCGCGTCCAAATACGGGGGAAGGCTTCAGCGGGCGAAATAAATCTCCTTTTAATTTTCTTTTCATCGACTAATAAAAATAATTCCCCAGCACTAAACCCAAATACCATAACGGCCCACAAGAACACGGAGAATTCATAAAACTCTGTCTCTGCAGGTCACCCGCTAATCGCGTTATTATTAGCCTCGGGAGCATGGAAATTGAACTGTCACTGCCGAAAGAGAAAATGTAAGCGACAGCTGTCCCTCCCTGGGTCGGCCAGCTTTCCAGCCCCCAAGCTCCTGGGCCCACGGCCTCCCCCGTTCTATGAGGGCCTGCGCGCTGACCCAGGTTTACTCCCCAGCGGTCAGAAGGAGCACCCCCAGAATAGTTTCAGAAGCCCTGCCTGGAAAGTTTCCGACGCTGTGAAAGTCGCGCGTGCGTATGTTCGCGCGCCCACCTAACATTCTTCCGACAGCAGCTGTTCCCCGGGGCTGTTTTGCACAGTTGAAATCTTGGCACTTAATACAGAACGTTAAGTTGTTGTCCCCCTCCCCCCACCACGCCCCGGGATTCTGTTAAAATCGCAGACATCGACATCCGCCCTGTGTTTTACGTGTTGTGTTCGTATAATATGCACGGATCCGAGACACAAATTAATCGCACCGCTCCCCACAAATACACAGAGGTGAAGACTGGCCCGGGCCGCAGGGGAAGAGGTCTAGCGTACATTCCTCTTTCCAAAAACGAGGTAGAAATCCAATTACACTCCCTCGTCGCCGAGGAGGGGAAATTCAACAACTTGAGTCCCAGAATAGTTGGGGGGCGGGGGGAGGACCGAGGGCAGATGTTGAAACCTAAATGGGATAAACTTGGCATTTCCTTAAACTGGGGTGTCGGATCCGTCCGAGAACCGCGCGCCGGTCCCCGGGAGGTCTCAGATGCGAGTCCCAGCCCCTCTCCGCCGCGGTTGTTGCCTGCGGTCCGCACCCCTTCCAGCCAACCCCGGGGCCTGGCAGCCCCTCAGCTGCGGGCGCTAGCAGCGCCGCGCTTTGCTCCCAGAGGAGATGCGAGCGACAAGGCCTCCTTGCTGGAGGTCGGCGACGAAAAGGCACGGCTTAGGCCAGTTCCCCCAAATTGGTTCCGGCGAATTTGGAGGTGGCTCAAGGCATCTGCTCAAAGAAAGTGCAACCCGCGTTGGAGCAGGGCAGGGCGTCGGCGGCCCGGGCCTGCCTCCTCGCCACCCTGCCCGCCGGCCGGCCGCCCGCCTCCCGCGGTCTGGCCCTACGCACTCACCCGGGTGAGGCTCCAGGCCGTGCGCGGCCGCGTCCTGCGAGTCTCCGAGTGGGCCCGCGGGGCTCAGCGCCTCCATGGACAGGTCCAGCCCCTTTTCCTCCCAGTCTCGCAGTTTCCGCTTTTTATTTGAGCCGATCAAGGCTTCAACGGAGAAGGCATGTGCTCGCGAGCTCAGGGCGACTGCAGATCTTCTCCTTTCACTCATCTTAGCCGCCCGCGCCCCGGCCCCCGCTCGCCCCCGCTACTGAGGGAGCAGCCCGCGCCCTCACGCTCATAGCCGCTACACAACTGCTGTTTCTTTCTTCCAGCTCTTGGCCTGGTTTGGCTCAAAACTGAATTTAGCTTTGGTTCTCAGTTTTCAAAAGTTCACGTCCGCCGCCGGTACGGACCGGCGCCCCTCGCTGGCCCTGCGGCTACGCACGAGCGCCCGGAGCGCCGCCCGCTCGCTGCATGAGCGCCCGCGTCCTGCTTCCCACCCACCGGGGCAGGCGCTCACAGGCTGTGCAGACTGGACTTCATCTTTTTTTTATCCTCTCTCTCTCCTCCCTCTCCCTTTCTCTCCTCCCTCTCCCTCTTCCTCTCTTGGTCTTCCCGGCCTTCCTCTGATCCAAACTTCTGGGAAACTTTTTTTTTTTTTTTTTTGCCCCCCCTCCCAGCTGGGGGCAGGCGGTGCGCTCCTGTCCGTGGGCCGAGGGAGAGGGAGGGGGGAGGAAGAGAAAGACTGAGGGGGAAAAAAAGCCAGCCCCCGACCAATGGCGAGGAGGCAACAGGAGAAACCCCGAGAGCGCGGGCCAATGAGCGGAGGGGAGAGACTGAGGCTCCGGGCCGGGGCGCGGCGCGGGTCGCCCGGCGTCGCTCCGGGACCGATGTTAACCCCTGGCTTCCCGGCGCCCCGTGGGTTCCCCGTGGGGGAGGGAGAGGGGCCCCAAGGTGAGGTCTGATCTGTGCCCGTACAAACTCCTGCCAGCCTCAAATCCGTACCTTTTCCTCCCAAATATGCTAGGTCTCAAAGACGCTGCAAGCCGAGAGTCATTTCAATTACAGAGCTGGAATTTGGGGAGCTCAGACCAAATGCCAACCTGTCCAAAACGCCACGAAACGTCTCCGATAACCTCGCGCCTGCCCCCAGATGCTTTTCGATCTGCTACTTCCCCCCGGATTGCGCCGCACAGGTTCTTATTTTCTTGTTGAGCGATTGTTAAACAACCCTGGTTAACGCAAAACTCAAGAACCAACAAAAAGCCCGGTCACTCTCCGGATTCTTGTAATTCAAAATGGAAAGATCACTTCCTCCTTCCAGCTCTACCTGGTGGAGAAGGAGACGTAGGCCTCTGGAGCAGGAGGCCGCCGGTGGGGCAGCCGGCTCACCGCGCTGCCCGCGGGCGGGTCCCACCGGGCCGCACACGGCAAAGGCTCGCCTTCCCCTCGGCGCGGATGCTGAGCCGGGCTGCGCCCGTTTGGGGCGCTTGTTCAGGAGAACCCACGGAGAGGGGCTGGGCGAGGGCGGCCAGGAATTTGGACAGCGGAGAAAGAGCTTTTCCAAAATTCCCTTCAAATCTGATCACCTCGGGAGCTCGGCTCTCCCCGCCCCGCTGATCCTCCCTCTACCCTTAAAAAAAAAAAAAAATCTTTCAGGACAGTGCGGGCGCCAGAGATTTCTAAGGAACTTAAAATCCGACACTTCTGGCCGTTCTGATTTCCCACAGCCCTTCCCAGGTTTCGCTACGGGAAGCGGGCTGCAGGAGTCCCCCAGCCCAGCTCAGCGCGGAGCAAGTTCAGAGGGGCTGAGAAGTTGATCCTACCGAGCTCGGGTTTCGCGGACGACGGCCTCGCCGCAGGGTGATCTTCCATTCCCAACGCCCTGGTCGAGACGCTTCTTTCCCCGCGCGAAGGGGCAGGAAAGAGCCAGGTCCAGGGTGCGATCGACAGGCCGAGAGGCCCAGCAGACAAGCCTCGCGGAGAGCCAAGCCCTGAGCAGGGTCTGAGCCCGCAAGCCTAGGGCAGAGGGGCCCACGGCGTGTCATAGGCCCCCCCTGGAAAGAGCGCCCATCGGTCCTCCCACCCTGGGGCCAGAAGGGAGGGCCTGCGAGGCCTCTGAAAGGCCACGCTCCCCTCCTGACCGCGGAGGGGTCTGGGGAAATCTAGCCCCTGCTATTGTCGTTGAAAGTGCCCTGGTGCTGGAGGCAACAATCAAGTGCCCTCAATGTACTTGGGACTCTTTGGAGAAGAGCAAAAACGGCCACTTTTGGAGCCTCCTCAAATTGGGCGCCAGCCCAGACGAGAGGCAGTTAGCAGCGCAGCAAATGCACAGAGAATAATAGAAAAACCAGCAGCTGAATGTGGTTCAGGCAGGCTTGGCCTCCCAGGCCTTCCAGGAGCCTGAATGTCAGGCTTGGGGTTCGCCAGCAGCGCTCCATGGCCCCTGGGATCTGGAAGTGGCACGCTGAGCCCCTCAGTGTCTCCCGCCACACTGCTTAGGAAACTCTGGGAGCAGGGGTGACGCGGTACAGTGTCTCCCACCTCAGTCGCCACTCGGCATTGCTTCCAGGAGCCACTGCCGACAGTGACCACGCATTCACCACCACCTTCACCACCACCGACTTCAGCAAAAGAGAGGGAGGCCGGGGCAGCCAGGAGCAAGAAGTTACCTTCTCCAGAGGCTCACACCTCTCTTTCAGCTCCCAATTTTGGTGTCGCCGCCCGCGGCTGGAGCCTGCCAGACCAGACCCAGGGGGGAGCCACGGGGCTGGCCTCTGTCCTGTCAGTGTTCCCTCCTCGCCCGGAGCCTGCTTCTCACATCTGCCTCTGGCAGCCTCTCGCCTTGGCCTTCTCGCACAGACCTCGTTTGGATTGAGAAGCAGATGCACCATAGGCCGCACACCTTCCCTGAGGCCATGAAAGTTTCTCAAAAAGAGGACCGAGATGCAGATCCCGAAGGCCTGCACGATGAAGGCGTCCACAGACACGTGTCCCAGAGATGTACACAGAGAAGTAAGAGAAGCCTTTCAGGGCAGCCATCTGCACCCCACCCCAAAGCACGTGCTCAGCAGAGTGCTCAGAGAAGCGTCTATACCCTTCCTTCAGGTTGCACATAGGTAGTGCCCACCCCCATCCTACATACACACAAATACTAGAAAAATAGGTGAGGCCATTCAAACAAATCGGATGGCAATGGAGCCAAGGTGATTCGGATCAGTCACGAAAATAGGGGTTTTTCTCTAGGTAACTGGGAGAGGCAGAGACATTTTCTCTTTGCGACCATAGGGGTCCATCTAAGTTTTTGTCCAGGGGCATGCACTCCTTAGTGTGACCCGTGCTGATGGGAGAGACTCTCAAGAGAAAGATAAAGTTTAATGTCTGTGTCTTAGGCAAATAATTTTATGCAATTGGGGAGAAGAAGAAAAAGAGGGTTGGGGGATTCAATGTAAGAATCCGGGAGTATGGGGTGCATTTTCCTTCCACTCACTACATCAAAGGGCTTTCAAATTTCCCTCTGTTCCCCCAGTTTTTCTTTAATTTTTCTTTAATTTTCCTTTAATTTTTAGGAATAAGAGCGGGGTCACTTCATATACAAGGCTAATTCCTGAAGCAATCCCCAGGGTTCCTAGCCACGGGCTCCACCTTAGGACCTTGGTTGGCATCTGCAGGTGGTGAATCTAGTTCAGGTCCATTTCAGTCCTGAAGCTGATTGACAAGATCCAACCTAGAGGACCCACCCCCCCTACTCCCTGCAGGGTCCCCAGGGGGATAAGATTGTTAAGCACCAGAGAATTGGGGGAGGGATCTGGGAGGAGGTGAGTGGGAGAGGGGACCACCTGTACGGGAGGTGGATGCCCAGGCCTAGCCTTGAAGGAGAGGAAACACTGCTCACTTAAACCGGCCATATCCAGTTCCTTAGATTTTTCCAAGGAACAACAGAGCTCTGCAGCCTAGAGACAAGAGTCCTGGAAAGAAGCCCTTAGATCTTCCACATACCTTCATACCTATCCTTTCCTTCTGTGTCTCCACCCTAAATGCCACCCCTGATAATGCCTGACACCAAGGTGGGCCACCGCTGTGACTTTGCAGCTCTGAGTGCGGTAATTGAAAACAAAGTTGAAAATAGTTGACCAGCAGGCCTGGTAGGCTGCCCTGGAACACGTGGGCGGGACACCGTGTCGGAGCTTGGGAACTACAATGAACTGGGCCTGACCAACAGGTATGACACATTATGAGAGGTGGGGGAGAGAACCCGGGGGACAGCAAGGCAGGTGGAGGAGCCTAGCAACCAGGTCCCATTCAGCTCTAAATGGTGACCTTAGGCAAGTCAATTAATTACTGGCCGGTGCCTCAGTATTCCTGTCGGCAGGGTGAAGGGGTCCTAAATACTTTATAACCAAGCAAAGCAGGCAAGATCATCGGTGGGAGGCTGGGCAGGCCTGAGATCTTCTTATTGCTGTGATCGACTCTTCCCGGAATGTGAGGCCAACGTACCCACTTTCCACTTCTTTTCCCAAATTCGTGTCCAGTTATGGGGTTGCTTTACTGTCCTGCAGCCTTCGCGTGGGCGTGGGAGGGAGCCGATTTCTGGAAGTGCCTGGCGATGCCAGCCCCGCGGGCACAGCGCCGACTCGCTCCTGTAGACCGCATCTCCAGTCGCCAGGAGCTGCGGGCCCGTCGTGCGTCGTTGCCTGTTCAACCACCCTCTCACACTTCTAAAAAAATAAAAGTCCGTGGGGGCGAAAGGGTCTTTAATGATGTTTTTTTGTTTTCGCGAAATAAAATCTTTTGTTTTTGTTTTAAACCAGCAGCGTGCCCTCCTCTCGGTCCTTCCAGATGTTTGCAATAAAATCGCAGGTTTAGCCTTTGGGACTGGAAATAAAATTTAACGGCCTTCACTCTGTAATTATTCTCTTAGCTCGCCCTTCATAAATTTATCTGCTTTCTATCGGCGTTGGGGTAGGGGGCGAGCGAAAGGGGAGAAAGCCCCGATTTTATATTTGCGACTATAAAAAAGCGCCACCCGGTTCCCTCGCCTTCGGCGGGCCGCGGTGTAGCCTGCAGAGCCTGGCCGGGCGGGCGGCAACATTGCGCTATTGTTCGCTGACTTGGGTCTGCGCAGGAGCTGGGCTCTCCACAAAGGGGGCCTTGTGCGGCCAGGCCCCGAGCAGCCGCGCCCAGGAGGCGAGGAAATCCTGTTCCCCCAGGCCCAGCTCCTCTCCTCCCCCGGGCGTAGCGTGCAACCAGGCCGTCTGACCTTGGCCTTCAGTGTGCGCCCGCCGCGCGGGGCGCCAGCTCCGACTCTCCCAGCCCAGGCCCTGCCAGCCTTCGCAGGAAGCGAAACCGCCAGCCTGCGCCAAGCCCACTGAGCGCCAGGGAGGAGCCTGCCCCTGGATACCTAGGCGCTACTAGGAAAAGGCCAGCCCGAGGCTCCAGGTGAGGGGGCGCCCACGGCCCGTCTCCTGCGCTTAGCCCAGCGGCACTGAGCTGGAAGGTGACATTCCACATTCTCAGGAGCTCAGGGCTGCTTGGCAACCCTAGGCAACTCGACCCAAAGTCAGAGGATTTTGAGGCCACCAGTATGCCCCTGTCCAGAAATAAATGTGGGCACATCAGTAATTACTATATGCTGGTACAGGAAGCTTATAAGTACAATGTTCATGCACGTATTTGGTGTGACTACACAAAGCCATGGTGATATCTATTCACCAGCACATGCATGCACGTACACAAGTATGCGTACTCACACCTTTCTAGGGTCAAGCATGCACGTAGACACAACACACGCTTGGGTACACAGTGTCACACGCAGGCATATGGGGAAACATCCTGGCCACATACTCGACTGGCCCCAAGGTCTGCAGAAATCTATGCTACATCCGCATCTCTTCCCACCCCCTCCCCACTCCACAGCTCCCTTGGGTTCTCCCTGGCCCCCTGAAGCTTAATCCATGTGGCTGTCCTCTGACGTCTCCTTCATCTGCACAGAGCTACCTTCATGGTCAAGGTGACAAAAGATGGGAAACATGCTAAGCACCCAGCCTTGAAGCCTCACCCCTTGGGAGAGCCACACAGTGCCTGAGTGAGACCAGGGTGTTCTCCAAAGCCCAAGAGACCCAGGAGGAACTGGCAGACTGGGCAGCAAGAAATAGTGGCTCTAAACAGGAGCAGCAGGGGTTTATCTCGCTTGTTTGTTTTTAGGCGCAGGCAGCCCCTTCCACCCTGCAGCCAGCCGGCTTTGGGCCAGAAAGCCAAACCCTTGCAGCCAGGCATTTCTTAGGCAGAGCATTCTTTTGAGTTCTTCTGACACACGGCGTCCCAGATCCCCCAGGTTTGCCCCCTAAATTGGACTCCATCTCCCCCTTCCTGCTGGTTTTGCAGGTGCGCTTGGCTAAGCAGAGTTAAGACTTCCCTCTGGTTTTTCCACTGAGAGGAAGGATTATCTAAAGTTTATGGGAGTGAAGAGGGGGAAGCGCCAGGCCCCACAGCCTAACACAGCCGGCTGGGACCTTGGGACCTAAAGAAGGTACCCGGGATTCCTGGGGGCAGGGGGGCTGGCAGTGGCGAGGTGGGGAGAGGGGCACCTCCAGCATTGTGATGGGCTGACCAGCCGCTAAAGAAAGGCCATGATATGAGGCACAGGGCCTTGAGGGGATGGCTTTTTTTGCCAGAAGTGTTTAGATTTCACTTGTCACTAATAAAAATTGGCCACCCAGGAGCAAAATGTCCTCAGTAGAACTATGCCAGCCAGTCCGGCCCTGAGCTGTCCCCTACAAATGCAGACAAGTAGAGTTTTACAGCTTCCTTGTGGATCAGCCTGTCCCACTCCAGGAGTGGAGGAGCAGAGAATGGATTGTCCATCATATTAGCAGAGCGGAGGGCAGCTCTCCCACCACATGGCTCAGAGGAGGGCCTGGGGGATTAGATCCAGGGGTGTGAGGTGGTGGGGTAGCTGGCCACTTGCCCTCAGACGGGGGAGGGAGGAGCTGGCAGGGGCATGCGAGCTAAGTCATCGGAGGCTTTCGTTAGTTTCCGTCCATAATCACAGGCCATCTTTCTGACCCTTCTCGGCAAAACCAAGTCAAAGGCAGTGGAAAAGAATCCAGAACTCTTGGGTGAAGTGCATCGCGTTTCTGAGGACACAGAAAACAGCGGGGTGACCCCGGTGTCTGGACAAATGAGCCCTCGAAACGGGTGTTTGTGTATTAAAAAACCATTATCTAGAATGTACATAATATATAGACCATATAAAACCAACTCTCTCTCTCTCTCTCTCTCTCTCTCTCTCTCTATATATATATATATATATATATATATATATATATACACCTATACA
>NW_006442103.1:16547262-16557713 GCF_000325575.1 Pteropus alecto
ATATATATAGTGGTTTTGTAAGCTGAACTGTCTTTCAGAACAAAGACACACGTTGGGTGTCTGCTGAGAAGCTGACATTGCCAGAGTTCCAGGGCCTGCCACTGCGGAAGGGGTGGGGGAGGAGAGCGGTCCCGCTGGTCTCCCTCAAACAGCTGCAGGAGGCATTGCGCTCTGGCCCACAGCCAAGTACTGCAGAAAGCCAGGGGAGAGGGAAGCTGCCTATCCCTAGTCAGGAAAAATATTCACTTAACGTCACATACTTTCCAAGGACTTCATAGGACGGTCAACGACTCCAGGCAAATGAAGGCATTCCCAGGGCAGAACGATCTGTGAATCCACGTTCTCCTAATCCTTCACGGTGTCTGTAGCTCCAGGGGCCCAGAAGATTTGAGGACTCTGCAGGGCAAGAGCCAGTGGCCCTAGGGTAGGTGGGAACTGTACCACTGACACCTGCCCCCAATATTGCTCTTCTTGGCTGCCTCCACTGGAAATGAGAACTTTTGACCCAGCTCAAAAGAGTGAATGTTTCTTAAGCTTTTTTACTCTGTGCTAGGCCCTGTGCTCAGAGCCTTACTTACATGCGCTAACTCATTCCACCCATTCAAGTTCTAGGAAACAAGAATCTGTGTCACCAGCTCCATTTTACAGAGGAGAAAACTGAGGGGCAGAGGAGTATGTAACTCGGCAGGGGTCTCATAGCTTTTAGTGCAGGTAATCTAGCTCTAGAGCCAGAATTCTTAGTCCCTATACCCCAGCCTCTCTAGGAGCAAACGCACTTACGTGCAATTTGCACACCTAGATTCTCTCTGCCTGCACGTGACTCGAGCAAAGGGGGTAGAGGTGTGTGTGGAGGGGGGCCCTGTTGGAACTGTCTCCTACTGGCGAAAAGAGGCCGCCCCCATCTGAAATACACACACGCGAAGGCCTCTCCAGCTGAGCGCAGCATCCTCATGAAGGACGAGATAAAGGGCAGCAGCTGCTTCCACTTTTTCCTCAGGCCGGGGCGCTGAGCAGGGCAGACTTAATGCCACTAGCCACAGTGGTTGCTTCTGAGAAGGGAATTGTTGTCCCAGGCGGGGTTCAGTCAATTAAGACCAAGGCGCCAAGCTCCGGTTCGGCTCCGGTGCCACCGCCGCACCCGCCTCTAGCCGGCCTGTCACCGCGGACTCCCGAGCCCAGGGCCTTCGCCGCGCAGGGGTCCAGTGGATTTGAAGCGCCAGTTTTCCGTGGCTCCGACTTTATATTGGTTCAACTCTCAAACCACCTATTCCCAAAAGTTTCCTGACTGCCACCCCCACATCCACCGATCCTCCGCTCCACGCTCGCTGGCGGGCTGGTAACTGAGCGATTACGAGGCAAATGAGCCCCAGCTTCGATAGAAGCACCTGTCCTCCGGTGGGATTTGTCCCCGCCATCGTGGACAGTAGCCAGGGCAGAGAAGACCGTCTTCACCCTCAAAGTGGCAGTTTCCTGAGGACGGAGTGTGTTAATCCGGCCTGGCAGCCATCTCCCTAACTCCACGCTTGCTAGTGAGAGCTCGCTCTCTTGGGTGGGTCTGCAAATGTTTTCACCCCGAGCTCCCTTCCCGCCCACTTGCCTTCCCCACCCATACGCACATTCGCAGGGCTCAACTCCCAGGTCCTGCGTATATTTTCATCCTTATTTCTACAGCTCTGATCCGTTTGAAATGCAAATAAGCAACAGGTCTTGTGGCTCCAGCACTGGTAAGTATTGGTGGTTTGTTCCTCACAGTAACTGAGGACTGGGAAATCAGATTTGTTGTGAAAGAGAGGCCGGTGAGGGAAAACGCCTAGGTCCTTGGGGCCAGCGTAAGGGCAAACTCCCGAGCTCGGAAGAAAAACCTCAAAAACCTCGGCTTGGGTGGGGAAGCTTTTTGGCTCAATGTGGAAGGAAAGGGGAGTAAAGCAGGGGTCCCCAGCGCCTAAGGAGGGCTCCCCTTGAAGCCACAGACCAGCTCCGGGAAGCCAGGAGAGACAAGAGACAGAGACTCCTCATCGGAGTCCCCACCGCTCAAAGGGGGTATCTAGACAGTGATGCCCCCAGACTCCCGCCAGACCTCTAGGCTCTGAGATACCCAAGTCGAGTTTGGCCGATGGTGGCTGCAGCCTCCTCCCTTCACCCAAGTCTCAGGCCTAGCTCATCCCTCCCACCCCCAGCGAAGGCTGGCTGGGGAGCTGGGGCTGCAGAGAGAAGGTGGCTGTGAGAACCGGCACGGTCAGGGGCTCTGGCCCCAGCCGCTGTTTCCTGCAGGATCCAGAAATAGGGAAGACAGTGAAACGCAAGAAGACCTTCCCTCCTCCTTTTCCCCTCTCTCTGATTTTGGTTTCTGGGTGGAATGTTGGCAGCCTCTCATTTAGGGCCATTTTTTTTTTTCTCTTCCCCTGATGGCAAATCCAGTCTCACTGGCAGACTCGCTCTGAGCACACACCGCTTTAAACTCCTGGAGTGCCGTGCCGGTTTCCTGGGCGTGGGTGTTGCCCCAGGTGTGAGATTCACCTCCTCAACCTTTCTCGAAATCTCACTCGTAACCTCCATCCGCATCCCTTCATGCTGGGGAGCGTCCCTCAGTGCCACGGATGCAGTGTTCCACCCAACCAGCTGACCACATCCACTCTCCTACCTGTTCTGGACGTTTGCTTTGCCGCCTTTCCAGCTATTTTTCCCGAATTTTAACTGGAAGCCGAGTTCGCAAGTATCTTTTGGGGAAAACTGTGGGGAGAGAGGTGAGCGAGTGGGGGCGTTAGCCTGGCAAAGGAGAGACAAGGTTCGTGGAGGAAGGATCACCGAGCCCCTCTCCTGGGCCTCGGGCCTCGGGCCATGAGCGGTCCCTGTGCATTCTGAGACTGTCAGCTTTCATTTTCCTCCCAGTTTCCCACGCAGGTCCCTGAGTGCTCTGGCTGGGTCCAGCCGTGAGGGTGGTGGTCTCCTTAGTGGTCTCCTTAGAGCCTGAAACACGTGGATTGGAGACTGGAGAAAGTAAAAGCTAGGAAAACGTAAGAGGGAAAGAAAGATAGAAGAAAAAGACAAAACTTAAGGAAGAAGGAAAAGAAAAGAAAAGAAAAAAAAAAAGGAAAGAAACAGAGGAGAGGCCGGGAAGGCTTCAACTCCTGAAGCCTCAGCCCCACTCCTTGTCTGGACATGAAATCCGGGGCCCCCACTCCCATATTCCCAAAGTAGGATTTGGGGTGAGTCTAGACAGAGGTTTCGGGATGGGGCCTGAGATGGGTCTTCTGGGCAAGCACCTCCTGGCCTGCAGAGCCCCTGTGGCCAACCGCCGAAGGTTTGCAGCCCTCGGCTAAAGGTTCCTAGCGGACTCCTGCAGAGACTCCTGTGGCCTAGCAGAACCGGCCTGCAGCCCGAAGGGCGGGGACGGTTGAGCCTCTACCCTGCTTGCCCAAGCACTGACGTAGTGGATACGGAGTCCCTGGGTCTCCAGAGAGGAAAGAGAAGAGATTCCAGTTAGAGAATAGAAAGAGAGTAGCCATGGGGAGAAAGGGCAGAGGACCCCAGGGAATCAAGAGACTCCACTCAGGCCCTAGAGTGTGGGAGTTGGGCCAGGTCCTCCGGAGGAGGGCGGAAGGCCTTTCAGCTGGATGGGAGGGTGGGAGGAGTTGGTGGGAAGCCCGCGGTGTT
Source organism: Pteropus alecto (assembly GCF_000325575.1). Lineage (NCBI taxonomy): Eukaryota > Metazoa > Chordata > Mammalia > Chiroptera > Pteropodidae > Pteropus > Pteropus alecto. Next base: position 16,550,917 of record NW_006442103.1, read on the forward strand.
TGACTGGCGCTCGAGTAGTTTAATATTCTCTTAAATCTTAATCCAATTTGAGATTATTAGTGAAAATGCCAGGAAAGGTTGCACGTCGGTTTTATTTCCCTGCGGCGGCAAAGACCGATGTGAACCGGTTCGTATTGCTCCCCACCCACCAAGTCTGCAGCCGCCCTCACGCCTTTCCTCGCGGGGAAGAGAGTGGAGGTCACCGCGTTCCCCGCTTGAAGGCGGAGGTCGTCTCCCTCCCCACTCTCCCTTCCCAGCTCTCCCTCCCCGAGCCCCTCCTCCCCTCTCTTCCAATTCAATTCACCCGACCCGGAGCGTCAGGCTTAGCTTTTCCTTCGGCACCCGTCTCTCCCTCTCCCCTCGCCACACCTTCCCTCCCAGCATCTTTAGGTCAAAGACAAATAAAGCCCAGCTTCCTGCCTGGGGTGAATCACACGGACGCGTCCGCCGGGGGAGGGGAGGGAAAAATCCTTGGCGCAGAGGAATGCGAGGCAAACGCGGGCGAACAGATGTGCCTGGCGCCCCCGGCCCACCCCTGGCCCGGCCCAGAAAGCCTCTTCTCAGCCCTGCGCCCGCAGAATTGCATTATTTTCTCCCAGGCCCAATCATCTTTTTACAGAAAAAAAAAAAAATTAAAGAAATAGAAATTGCTGCTTTGCGAGATCAAAGTGCCGCTTTCTGGTGCATCTGGCTGAGCGGGGAGATGGGGGAGGGAGGGGGGCTAGGGTGGCGCAGTCACAGTAACCCAACTTCAAAGTGTTCTCGAGAGTGAATTTTGGCCAGTGTATTTTAAATTCTCTTCCCCTTCAACTTCGCGGGGTGCATAGCGGGGAAGCGCGTAACCGCGCGCGTCCCGGGCGCGCGGAGAAAACTGGCCTTGACCCACGCGGACCCGGACTAGTTTCAGAGCCTCGAGGCTCCTGCGAAGCCACCGTCTCCTGATCAGCGCGGGGGGCGTGGTGACTGGGAGGGCGAGGGTGACTAATCACCGACAGTCGAGTCGCCAAATACCCAGATAAACCTCGAAGATGCCACCGAATCGCTATATTCCTACTCAGGTCGCTGCCAGAGGCTCCGGCCCACTCTGAGCTCCCGCTGGCAGATCACTTCTGCTTCTCCCGAAAGACTGGGGGAACTAGGTTAGGATTCGGATTATTCGAGGGACCCGGGTCAGTCCCAGGCTTTCCAGGCACAGGGTAGCGAAAATCTTGATTATGGCTTTGTTTCTAGCGACAGGCCACTGGGCAACTATGCAGGCCTGGTGGGTTAGGCCGGAGCTCCCCTGGGCCCCGCACGCTGTCCCTGAGCGAAGCGCGAGGCTGGCACCCGCTAACGCCCGGCGCTCGGAAGTGGCCTGGGACACCGGTGACCGCAGCCGCGAGGGGAGCACCCCGAGTTTGCAGGGGTTGGGAATTTTAGCGGCCAAAGAAGTGAAGCCAGGTTGGGCTGAGTCCCGGGGAGAGACTGGCAGCCTCTGCGGGCGAGAGAGATGAGGACTTTTACTCTCGCGTCTTGGCACCCGCCTCCCGAGCAAGGCGTGTAGGGGGACCGCCACGTTCCCATCGGGCTACTTGCACCCTTTGGGGCTGGCCCGGGGTGAGGGGTGGGGGTGTCAAGCGGGAAGACTCGGCTTCCCCCGAACGTCGGCCGTCTTTCCTTTCCTGGAGAGACCAAGTGCACACGCAACGTCACTTCGACTGCACTTGATCGGAGTTGTCCCTGCCTAGCCATTTCTGATGGTTTAAATGTCAGATTCTCCTGCCAGAGCAGGACGGGTTAACACCGCCGAGAGCGCGCCTGCCCTTTCCTGTCCTGGGTCCTGAGTCTCCTCAGCCGCCCGCCGAACTGCGTCTCCCCCTAGAGAGCTGTCATCCCCTGAGCCGGGGCGACAGGGTGTGTTTATTCTCATTTCTCGGTAAGAAAACCAAGGTCCCTAAAACTTCATTGACTTGTCCTGGGTTCCTGAGTGGCGAAGTTGGGACCCATTTCCCAGGTCATTCTTGTTCCTCCCACCCCCTTGGGGGTGATTCCACCCGCCTCGCACTCCCTTCTCCCGCCCGTTACTCGAGGTCATCGCCCCGGCGGCTGAAGCTGTGCGCAGCGCCCTCGTGGCGCGCGCCGGGCATCTCACCTCAGCCAGGCAGGTGCAGAGGTGGCGGACGCGGCAGCCGTGGGTCGTCCGGCCGAAGGGCAGGAGAAGGCTGGCCGCCTCTTTCTGCTGCCCGGTGGCTGAGGGGGCAGAGAAGGGGGGGAACAGGGCTGGGGAAACCGCCGTCACCGGGTCCCGGCCCCGCCTCCCAAACACAATGTCCAGGAAATCTCGGAACTTTCCATTGTCTGAGGCGCTTCACTAAACGAATCGTCCCTGTAACTATGGGGCTACGTAGAGACGCTGATAACTGGGGGGTTAGGAGAAGAGCGGCCGGGGCAGGCCCGGGAGGAGCCCGGTGCCGGATGCCCGAGCCTGCTTGCTGGGAAGCGTGACCAGAAGCCCGGCACCACTGGGGCGCTGCCAGGAGCGCAAAGCGCAGCGCCTCAGTGCCTCCGCGCGCTGCCCTCGGGGAGCTGAGCGCCCAGTGTCTAGGCCCCGGGAGGGAGGACGGGGTCCAGGCCTGGCCTCTGGGGTTCCGGGTGGGCCCACGGCGGGAGTCAGGGAGCGGCGCGCTACTGAAGAGAGTGTGAGTTCCTCTGAAGACAGTGCCAGACTACCGACCTGAAGCGCCAGGTTTCCGGATATTGAATTTGTCGCGATCCCCACCCTAGAGGGTGTCAGGTGGTGAAACGTCCCCTGACTTGTCTGCACAGAAGTTACACTCCCCCACTGCCGGATGCTTGCTTTCCTAGTTCTGCAACCCTCGCCTGCCCCACTTTGCCTGGCGCGCGCCTTCCCGCAGCGTGCACTACCTTTCACCCCACTCGGTTCTTGGAGGTGGCTTCAAGATTTGCGGGGACTCTCTGACCGCGAATTTTCTCTTCTTCTCACCACCGCGGGTGAAAGCCCCGCAGCCTCCTCTCCGGAAACAGCCGCGTGCGGGCGTTATCCCGACTCACTGGGCCATCACTGAGCCGCGAGCTAACCTTGCCCAAGTCTCTTGATTGTCAAGTTCTACATTCCTCATTTGTAGAACTAGGGCGATTGGGGCAGCTTAAAAGAGCTTTATGGTTCCTGGGACGCGTCAGCTATGGAGCCGATTCGGAGCACCTTCGACACATGTGAGCATCTGCGTTTGAATCCCGCCACCTGAATCTCTGAACCGCAGCGCACAGACCCACGATGTCTTTCTATTCCTCTAGCTACTTTTCCTGCTCGTTGGACTGGTTTCTGCTGGGTGATTAACGACCCCAGATAGTGTAAGGAATTCGGCTTCTCAAGCTCAGCATTTTCAATTCCTTAATTTGTCCCCAGGTGACCGTTAGCGATCGCGGCTGTAGATCACATGGGAGGCGGGCCAGGTAGAGTGAGCAGCTGATTCAACACTGTTGAGTTGGGGTTTGGTTTCGTTTTTTAAATGCGGTTCAGAAAGCAGCCCCCGGAGAACTGCAAGAAGGCGTCAGTCAGCAGGCTGCGGAGGTCCCTGCACTAGACTGGCCTTTAGGTTGTCACCACTCTCATTCTTTATAAACTGTAAAGCGCTAGCAAATCGCAGAGCCTTTCTGGGCCTTCGCCTCTGATGTAGGTGGGACAGATAGGTGAGGAAACAGGATCCCAGGTGTCCTGCCCCAAATCCCAGGCCTCGCCGGGGAAACGGCGCTGTGGGTCACGCCCGTTCCCAGAACCTACGAACGACAGAGCTGCTCCAGAGGCAACAGGTTTGACGCTTTTCTAGCTGTTCAGGTTAGGAACAAGTTAGACTCCCTTCCACCTCCCTGCGAGTTTTGTCCCCTCCCCCACTCCACTTTGAGTCCTGATCTCTGCTCATCTCATTTCGAAAGGAGATATTGTCCCTTCAGGGCGGGGTCGGGGGAGGGGTCTGACGTTTTCTGGGTTGCCCCAAAGAGCCGCCACTGTTTTTTGGCAGTTTTGGCTTTAGTGGAGCTTTTAAACTACTCCTTTCCTGCCCCTCCCTCCTTTCTGATGAAACCAGCGGCTGCCCTGGGGGGTGGGGGCAGGCTGGAGCTTTTAGGGACAGCTCCCTTCTTGGACCTCCCAGACTCCCAAATGCTGGAGGGAGTTCGAAGGGAGAGATGGGGGATGAAGAAAGGGGGCACAGAGGGAAACGGGAAAGAGAAGACTCTTTGTCCTCGTCTTCCTGGGTCTTTCGGGCTGGAGCAGACTCTTCAGAGGGGGCAGAAATTAGCTCGTTTCCTCCTCTGTGGTGACAGGTTGGCTGCTCCTTCCCGCCTGCTATTCCTCAGAAAGGGTCTCGGAGAAGCGGGAGGAAGAGGGTGTCAGCATCCTCTAGGTGGCAGCAGGCTGGCCGGGGCACAGAAGAGGATACGCCAACTCCCTCGGAGGGATGAGGACTTGGGGACCGCTGGGTGGCAAGGGACCCACTGAGCTCTAAGCTCCTGGCATTGGACTCTCTGTTCTTGGAGGCATCGCGTTTGTCATTTCTGAAGTCACACACTACTGTGATTAAGTAGACATTTTTGTAAAACAAACCTAGAGCATGAGACTAGTCTCAGCCAGATTGGGGACAGTGGCTTCTCTCCTTCCTGGAACTGGCAGTTCTCTCCCAAATTAAGCCCCCAAGCTTTCCTGAGAACCTTGGCCACTCCGTGAAAACGCTGACCGAGGCTGGGTCGGTTAACACGGATGACCTGCCTGTCTGCAGGCCTGTGAAACCCAAGTGGTCTACCACCTAGAGAGAGTATAAAGGAATGTGTGGGTGTGTGGGGTGAAATCAGCCGAAGACCCTTTATAGAAACATGAGTGTGATCTGTGAGGGAAGTAAAGATGTGCATTTGCTTTTACTGGCTGGCTGACAGGCTTCAGTGAGGGCAGGATAAGTTTACCAAAGGGTTGCTGAGACCCTGGCTTCAGGCGGGAACACGGGGTAGGGGCTGCTCAGGACAACTGGAAGGCAAAAAGAGACAAATACCAAAAAATCACCCTATATTCTGGGCATACAGTTCTTTGCCGCATATATATTACATATGCATATACCAGCTTATTTAGTTAAAACAAACTTTCTTTGGACAGAATAAATATACATACGAGGTTTATTCATTCACTCAACAAATAATCATTGAATGTTTTACCATGTGCAGGACATTTTACTAAGCTCTCCGCTGTAAAAATGTGCGTGCGTCTGCGTACAGATTCATCTCACAAACTCTGATTGGGCTTCGTGGCAGGTCTGTGAGACTTTCAGCTCTGAACAGAACAACTCGAGCGATGGGGCTCAGACCTCAGGATACACACACACTTTGGGTCACTGCCAGAGGTGGTAAGGAGACTGCTGGGTGCCTTAGGAGTTCACGCTTTTCCTCCTCTGCAGTTGTGGAAGTGGGAGGGGACACAGATGGCCTCGAGCTCCAATGTCCAGTCTTACTACCTTTAAGGGAAATGCTGAGAAGCAGAGTATGTTAAATGCCTTCTAATAAGTCTTTCCATTCCCAAAGCCTGTCTTTCTTCCAGGAGCGTTCTAAGGTTCTTGGGAATCACAAACCCTGCAACCAAAGAATTTCTTTTCAGTGCATATGCCAGAGAGAAGGAGAGATTGATTTATGGCAATTTCCGTAGGGACACACTTCAATAGCATGCTCACACACAGACACACGTGCTCACAAATACACTCATTACTACATTACTATACAAATTTATTTGCATAGTATAATAATCATACCTACAAAAAAAGCAGAACGGGAGAAGGCTGTATTCAGTGTCCCCTACTTTCTAAATTCAGAAACTCTACAAGTAAGCTCAAAATATCACTCAGCTTTTTAAGTCATTTTCATGTGCCTTACTAACTTATCTGCTTTACCGATGTGTGACCAGCCCAGCAGACACTAGCCTGGATGTATAGCAGCGAATGAGCCAGTGGCCTGTGGCTTCCAGTCAGTTAAAGTTAGATCTACACTCCCTGGTATGGAATGCTCAGACCCTCTCAGACCTACCTGGGGCTCAGCAGCCTTGGTGCGGGCGTGGGCACGAACAGCAGTGTTCCGGCTGCTTTGAATTCTAAGATCCAGGTCAGCAGAAAGGTACCAATATAGGGATTCGGTCTGAGAAGTGCCTTTGATGGGGGGCGGGGGCGCAGTGGGGAAGGACTTGTTTGACTAAAGGGTAGAGAGGAAGGTAAAACGACCCTAAAGAGAGAAAAGCTGCCGTAGAAAATAATGCTGCTGGACGGCCTGGGGGCCAAGGCGCGGGGAGGGGTGGCTTAAAGCCACCTGAGTTCGTCCAGAAGCGGCCGCCCTCAAGCACACCCCGCGCCGACGGCCGAAGCGGGTACAGTTTTCCCATCGCGGGGGCACTGCGAACCGCAGCCTTTCCTTTTCTGGATTCAGAGGTCAGGGTAAATTGCACACGACCTTCCTAATTGCCCCTACACCTTAGCCGTCTCTAGTGAAGTGGACGAGGGAGGAAATCATCCAGCTCCACCAAGCTGAAAACATTTTCGCTTTCACCTTAAACGAGCGAAGCAAACGACTTTTCCTTTTCTGAACAGAGCTCGTATTTTTTCGTCTAGACTGGAAATGTAGCCTCGGCCTTAAGCGCGCACGATCGTTTCCACTGCACCTGTACAGGTGACACGCGCTCACACCCTTGCGGCGTTGGGTCGCTACCTTCCGGAGCCCGGCGGCTACCACCTGGGGGGATCTCTGGTCGCGAACGTCCCTCCCCGGCCAGG
>NW_006442103.1:16558075-16616959 GCF_000325575.1 Pteropus alecto
CTCCTGGCGACCGCCGCCCAGGAAGCCAGCCCTGCGTCCCAGGGCGCCGCTCGGTGCTGCGGGCTTCGGACCCGACGCGACGCGCGAATTCACACGCTGGCGGACAGGGAAGAGGCTTCGACGTGGGGTCCCCGGCGCCCTGTGACCCCTCGCGACCGGTCAGGAGCAGGCGCTCGTCCCCTCCCAAGACGCCCCGCGAGCTCCCCACGTGAGCAGGCCGCGAGACCCTCGTCCCGTTTCTAGGGGCTCCGAGCTGAGGGAGAGCGGAGGCGCCGGTCCCCCCCAAGCCGGGTATTGATCGCTGTCTGCTCCGTCCTCTAGAGGAGGAAAAAAATGCTGTTTTGAGTTTTAATATTTTTTACCCCAGATTTTGAAAAGCGACGGCCTCTCTCTCTCTCTCGTCCAACAAGGGCCTGCCCCGCAGGGCACAACTTCGGGAGAAAGGGGCCTGAATTGCGTGGCGTCTGCGCTTCGATCGCCAAGTTCACGGCCCGGCGTGCGCTCCTGGGCCCGAGGCGGCGTCCGGAGCCGGCTCGTGGTCAAGGCCGAGGCCGAGTCCTGCAAGAGCCCGTTTGCTCCGAGCTCTGCGCCGGGCATTTTCCCCTCGGGAAACTTCGTCTCGTCCCGACTCGTGCGGCCGCCCCCTTCTGTTGCACGGCAGGCCCGGAGGGGAATGAGGCAAAGCCTTGGGGGAGCCCCGCTCATAAAGCCAGAACCCCGCCGTTGTTTCGCGGAGCGAGGATCTGGCTTTGTTTCGGGCGGACGTGCTGCTCTGGGGGTTACTTTACACTCTCCCAGCTCCCACGCCCGGCTTGCACGCGCGGTCAGCCGGTTCTCGGGCCGCCAGACACACATGCACACGAAGACACATGCACACGAGGACACACGCATGCACACGAAGGGACACATGCACACGAGGACACACGCATGCACATAAAGGGACAAAACCCTTCAGGCCCACAGGGGGGCCGCAGTCGCACAGACTAGACTCTGGCACGTGAAGGTCTTAGGTGACCCTAATGCTAAGACATTAACCCCTTGAGTGGGGAAGAGCGCGAAGCTTTTGGACAGTCTAGTGGCCTGACTGCGAAGGGTGTGGCCCACGAGCCCGGACCCCTCCCCGCTGCCCCGCGCCCGGGGCCGGGCCCTGGAAACGCCCCGCGAGCGGACCGGCGAGCGCACGCGCGTGAAGCGGAGCTCCAGGCTCCCGCAGGCCTGGCGCGGGAGCCCGCGTCCCCACGGTCGCAGGCAGGGAGCGCCACGCAGGGTCCACGCCCCCGTCCTCCCGGTGCTGTCAAGTCCCCGCGAGGTCGTGGCTAGACATGGCCTAGCAGGCATATTCCAAACTGTCACTTCTCTCCTGCCCCTTTCAAGCATGGGAAGTCCCACTCCCCAACCCACTCCACCTCTCTGAGAAAGGGAAACAAGCAATTGAACTGTCCAGTCATCCCGGGAGGTGGGGACTCCCAGCCTGTCGCTCTCGCCGTCCGCGCTGAGGTCGATAGTATCCCAGGACCCGCAGTCTGCGGCCCCCACCCCGCCGCTCCGTTTTCCGAGGCTTTCCATTTCAAAGGACAACTTTGGGTATTGTGGTCTCACCCCTTGGCGATTGGGGAAGTGTAAGGCTCGGCTCCTAAGGCTCGCCTTCCCCTTCGCCCTCTTTTCTCACCCCTCAATTTCAGATAAAGAAACTGAGCACACCCAGTAAAAAGCTAGAATAAGGCAGAGGAGACTTAACAGTCACAAGTCTGCCCCCAGGTGATGGTTTTCGGCAATAACATTGCTGGGCAACTTGAGGTCTCTTTCTCTCTTTTGAGCCAATGTCATCAGTGGTAGAAAAGTTATTGAATCCAAACGTTTAAGTTAATCTCCCCAATTTGAGAATTTGTCCGATTTGTCTTTCTAGCCTCACTACCATTGACGTTTGATAACTGCACTTGCAGAATCAAACTCCCCTTCCCAAGGTGCTGACCTGCTCCCACCCACTCCCTTTTTCTTCTTCCTCCCTCTCCCCCTCCTTCGTTGTTTCCTGGTCCTGAAACAATAGCTCGGGCTGCTGGAGTCAGTCTGATGATATAATCCTTAAGGCATTCACAGGCTGACCAAGGGCCAAGCTATCAAAGGGTTCAGCTTCTTCTTTTTTAAAGCTGTTTACTATTCAGGAAATTTGGTAATTATTTTTTTTTCTTCATGTAGTGGCATTACCCTCTTCCTTTTGATATTAGATCCTCCGTGGGCCCCTAGCTTCATGCTGTAGAGACAGGAGAAAGATGAAGGGGCTGAATTCTGCATCAGAATGTAATTTTCCTTTATGTCATCATTGCTGCTAAAGACCAGCTGAGGGCTTCCAAAAGAACAGGAACCCCCAGAGCAGGCAGACTCCTCATATTTCCGGAGGCAGAAGAGGGTGCCAATTTCATCTATTCTTTTATATCAGAAACTTGCTTTTTTTCGTACCTCACTCAAATATTTTCAGTATTTTGATAGGATTGAAAAAGCACATCAGGAGTGGAAAAGGAAGACGATAACCAAATTTTTAAAAATCGCTTATTTAGAAGGCATCACATTAACCTGTTTTTTCAGGGGCTGTTATTGATCAGTACCAATATCCTTGATGTGATAGGCTTTCCCTGTGCCCAGCATAGAGCCTTGCTCGTAATGGGTGACACTCAATATTTGTTGAATGAATGGACAAGTTATTTGAGAAGTACAAAGCAAAAGAGTACAAAAGAGATTGGACATTTAACCCCATTTAGTTAAAAACCCCTCCATGATCCATTTTTCTAGTGAATGTGTCCTACAAAGCAGGGCTATTTTTGCTAGGTTGTGAGGGATGCCATGTTTAAACGGGTTTAAGTTCTGTCTCTCTGGCTCAACTGCAACATCCTGAGATCAGAAACTCAGTATACTTTCCTTAGATGCAGTGACTTGCATATTGCTGGGTACACTGGTCAGCCATCTCCGAGTATGGTGAAGGGGAAGACTCAGTTTCAGCTGGAAAACGTGAAGAGAAATTTAATGCATGGGCATCCCTTTGGGCAGGGCCAGGTCTCCCAGTAGCGGGGCAGTAGTGGCCTAGTGGCAGGGAAGTTTCCGTTCAGACTCCTCCTTCAAGGCGGTCATAGCTCCTCTTGCCTGAATTCTCTCCAGACCCAACATCCTCTCCTCGCTGACCTTCCCACGTTAAGCTAGGGAAGCGCAGGGAAGGGGGCGATTGAGCTGGAGACAGGTCTCCTGTGTTACCACCCAGCCCACGGCCCCACCCACAGCTCCTTGAGCTGCTGGTTGTGAGCTCAGTGGCTTTCATGTGGGTTCTCATGAGATCACCATACAGGTTCCACCCACTTGGGTGCTACTTAGTTTGGCCTTATTCCGAACACATCCGTGATGGCTTTTCCTATAAAAACATGCTATTTGGCCAAAGGGAACCGGGAAAGAGCCCCTCTTAATCTCCTCACAGGAGATGATGTTTTTGGAAAAGGTACGGCAATGGGAGTTTCCCGTAGGAGCCAAGGCACCACGTAAGTTTATGTGCCTGTGTCAGGCCGTGTAATAAAAAAGACATAAAACCCACTTCCAAGCTTTCTGTTTTCCACCTCTTTTTAATATTTTTTTTGTTTAAAATTTTCCCAAGGCACTCAAGATCAAGGTGTTCGTCACTTCCTTGTGGCTTTCCAAGTCGAAAGACTTTCCGCTTTCTCGAGGACCCGTCTCGCTAGCACCCTTCACCTAGACATAAAGCACAAGACACAACCATAGAAAATGCTGGCCTTCCAAGCAATAACGAGTTCATCCTTTGATTCCTCGTTATGTTTCTGCTTCAGCACGTACAAAAGTCTCCAACGTCTGAATTGGACGTTGGCTAAATCAGAAGGCAAACGCTGTTGGCTTTGATCCTGAATCCACCAAATCAGAAGTAGCTTCTCTCTCAGCCACGCCTCCTGCGTGTGATAATCTCACGATGGCGAATAGCAACATGCACTAAGGCAGGGCTCTTTCCTTTGATCAGGTAAAGATTTTTTTTTTTAAGGATTCAAGGATTGAAAGCTGACAAGAAGAAAAATGGCACTGGTATATATTTTTAAATACCAGAATGTATTTATTCAAATTGGAGTTGTCCTTCACGGAAGTTACCCTGGGGGTCTATATCTTATTCAAAGGATTGCTTAAAACAGTTTTTGGAACGCCTCTTTCCAAAATGACTCAGGGATAGTTTACCAGCCACATAAAGACTGTACCATCGCTCACTCCAATATTCTTTTCCTTCTTGCTGGCTAATCTGTTTGCACTCCCGGAAACCAAAGCTGCCCAGGCCAAGGAACTAACTCTAAAAGCTAGAAGTGTCCGGTGCAGAGCAGCACCTTTGCCTGGAGAGTGTGTCACTTCAGTGGTGACCCTGTCATAGAACACCTAAAGTAGCCGGTCTCAACTATGTCCAGTGGCTCCAGATGTCCAGACAAAGCAGCACCAGGAAATCAGAGTGATTCCCAGAGGGGGCGTACTTCCCTGGGAGCCCCAAGTATTCTGGTTGCTTAAGAGAGAGAGCGAGCTCGTTCTAAGACAGTATCCCTACTGGGAATTTCTAACGTATTCTAAGAAAGACTCAGAGGTATTGGGCTAAATTACCTGTCAGGCCCCTAGCCTTCCCAACCCCTCAAAATAAAACAAAAAGAAATAATAAAAACAAATGCTTTAGACTAGGAATCATACCAATAGGGCCAAACAAAAAAAATTACAAAAGTTTGCTGGTGTTTTACATGATGATGGAGCATGTGTAGTTTAAGAAATAACAACAGTCCAGTGGCCAACCTCAGGTTTCTGAATAACCCCGACATAGTCCTTCAGACCAAGGGGACCCCTTGCTCACCACCCAGCCCAGGTGTGCCACCTAGGATGTACCAGAGGGTGGGGGACCTCGGGCTCCAGTCTATATGCAGCACTGCAGGGGGAGGCGGGGCCAGTGTCTCCTTGACGCTTCCAGATCGTTAATCCTCTCATATCCCGAAAACCTCTGGTTCTGGAACTCGCGCTATCAGCCTGCAGAGCATTGCCCTTCACTTTCTGAATATTTTATTCCTGGCTCACTCTGTCTCCAGTGCTACTCTGAGCATAGTCTTTGCGGTTGTCCATGGAAGCGAACGACCTTTGCAGTCCCCTGGCCCCTTTGACCTTCCTCCTCCAGAGACCATATATTCCACCCTCTACGAATGCTCATTCTCGAGGCTCATTCTCGAGGCCATACCTCGAACTTTGTCAATACCAGGAATTGCACGACCAAACCTTCAACTCCAGCTCAGACCGACATCTCCTCTGTCAATACCAGGAATTGCACGCCCAAACCTTCAAGGAATTGCACGCCCAAACCTTCAACTCCAGCTCAGACCGACATCTCCTGTCTTTCCAGCTCACTCCCTCAATTCTTCGACAGGCCGGGGACCTCCGAGCAGCTGATCCTGCCATCTCTGCACTGTCTGCACGTCCCCACATCCTCACCTCCCCCGCGCCCCATCTGGAAGCGGTGGCTCGTTGTTGTATGCACTCTAGGCCCTTTACCCCTTCGCCCTTATGTGGCAATCACCCAGCAAAGCCCAGCTCTAGGTTAATCCAACTCTGTTTACACTCTGCCTCCACCCACACAGCGGAATTTGGCTGGAGCAAAACCATCAACTGCCTTGATTGCTCTCGTAAATTTCTGTTTTCTAGCCTCACGGGAGCCCTAAAATGCTGCCTGCCAGTTCCACTGCATTTCCCTGGCCCTTCTTCCCGGATGGCTAGTTCCCACCTCCTCCTCCCCTCTCCTCAAACCTGCAACGTGTCTTCCTTCAACTCAGTTCTCTGCTGAGGACCTTGAGTCCTATTTCACCGAGAAAAATAAAGCAACGAAAAGACCTACTTGCTTTTCCACCACATGGAAAACCTCATCTGTGCCTGTGACCACGTATTCTTCCTCCTCTGGTCCCCCATCTAACACCCGCCCCTTCTCCTGTGCTCTGGATCCCGTCCTCCCTTACTTCCTCAAGGACACGCCTCAGTAACCGTCCTCTCTCATTCATGTATCATCCAACGTTTTCCTCCCTACTGGATCATTCCCATCGGCATACAAACGTGCGATTATTTTTCCCAGTTTAAAAAGCAACAAAACCCTAAGAAAGAAAACGAGTAAAGGGCAAGAAAAAAAAAAAAAGAACAAAACCCTCTCTTCGATCTGTATCACTATCATACTGTCCCCTTTCTGTGCCTCTCTTCAAAACCTTGCTCCTTGCAAGGCTTGTCAAGGTCACTGTCTCTACTTTTTCTTTCCCCATGTCTTCTTAAACCTCTTCGGTTAGACTTTTGACCCCACCATCCACCCAAACTGCTCTGATCACAGTCACCAGTGACCCCCACATTGCTAAACCCCACAGTCCTTTTTCAGTACTCACCTTACTCGACACCCGTTACTTCTTTTCTAAAAAAAAAAACGGCTTTTTCTCTTGGCTTCCAGAGCAGCTCTCCATCCTGGTTTTTCTTCCGTCATCCTGGCTTTCCTTTTTCTGTCTCCTGGCTGCATATGTTCTCATTTCTCTCTACCTCTAACCAGGATCAATCCTGGACCCCTCTTTCCTCTCCATACTCACTCCCTTAGAGATTTCATCAAGACTTCTGGCTTTAAATGCTATGTCTGTATCGATGACTCCCCAATTAATATCTCTAGCCTGGACCTCTCCTTGACTCTAGTTTTAAACACCTACCTGCCCACTAAACATCTCCACATGCCCGAAGCCAAACCTCTGATCTCTCCAGTTTTGCTCCTCGTATACTCTTTCCGATCCCAGCAAACAGCGACTCCATCCTTTTGACTTCTCAAGTTAAAAATCTTAACGTGATCCTTGACTTTTTTCTTCTCTCTCAAATGTCACGACCGTTCTGTCAGCAAATGCTGTTAGCTGGATAACAAATGCTGGCAGGAACGTGGAGGAAACGGAACCCTTGTGCACTGTTGGCGGGACCGTAAACTGGTACAGCCACTATGGAAAATAGCGATGGAGGGTCCTCAAAAAACGAAAGATAGAAATACCGGATTATCTAGCAATTTCACTTCTGGAAATACCTGAAGGCAGTGAAAACACTATGTCCAAGAGATATCTGCACCCCCATATTGTACACAGCAACATTATGTACACTAGATAAGGCATGGAAACAACCTGTGTGTCCACTGACAGATGAATGGCTAACGGTGTGGTCTATATCTATGGATATATGTGTATACATAGATATATATGTATATGTATCTATAGAGATAATGGAGTATTATTCAGCCATAAAAAAAGAAGGAAATGCTGCCATTTGCAGCAACATGGATGGACCCTGAATGCATGCGCTAAGTCAGAAAGAGAAAGACAACTGCCGTATGATCCACTTATATGTGTGGAGCCTAAACAAACAAACAAACAAACAAACACACTCATAGGAATAAATCAGATTTGTGTTTACCAGAGGGTGAGACTTGGATACAGACAGTTACAAACTTCCAGTTATTTGTACCTAATGCGGTCCAAAGGTACGAACTTCTAATTACAAGATTAATGATTTCCGGGGATGTAATGTACAGCATGGTGACTGCAGCTAATGTTGCTCCACGGTATATTTGAAAGTTTTTAGGAGAGTAAATCTTAAGAGTTCTCATCACTTGGGTAAAAATTTGTATCTCTATCAGATGAAGGAAATTAACTAAACTTCTTGTGGTGATCATTTCACAATATGTGTAAGTCATATCATTATGCTGCATACCTTAAACTTACACAATGTTGTATACCAATTATATCTCACTATAACTGGAAAAAATCCCGTTAGCTCCATCTTCATAAATGTATCTTAAATCTGACAGTGTCTCATCACTTCCATCACTGGTACCCTACTCCAAGCCTCCCCTCTTACGTGGATGATTAAGACACCTTCCTAGCTTGATCTTCGCTCTTCCATCGCTGACTCCTACAGTCTATTCTCCAACGTAACAGCCCACATGAGCCTTTTATAACTTAAGCCAACGTCAGCTTCTCAATTCCATTGCCCTAAAGAGCCAGATCCCACCAAGGCCTATAAGGCATCGATCGCACTGCAGTTCTGACGCTCCCTCTCACTCGACTCCAGCCACACCGGCCTCCTTGCTGCTCTGCAAACAAGCCAAGCACGCTCCTGCTCCAAGGCCTTTGTGTTTGGGGTACCCCCGTCTGGACTGGTCTTCCTCCAGATGTTACACGGCCATCTCCCTCACCTTACTCAGTTTTCCGCTTAGATTTAATTTCAGCAAAACCATCCTTTATAACCCCGTTGAAAACGAGCACTCTCGTGAGTTTGCTAGAACAGCCACAACATGACACCATAGGCTGTGACACGGCAGAAATGTCTTTTCTCATGCTGTGGAGGGTGGAAGTCTGAGATCGAGGCATTGGCAGGTCTGGCTTCTTCTGAGGCTTCTCTGCTCGGCTTGCAGGTGGCCCCCTACTCGCTGTGACCTCCTACGGTCTTTCGCTATGCACCCCTGGTGTCTCCCTCGGTCCAAATGTCCTCTTCTTATAAAGATGCCAGTCCGATTGGGTTGGCTTCACTTTAATTTAATTACCTCTTTTAATGTCCTCTCGCCCAAGAGAGTCACATTCTCAGGCGTTGGGGCTCAGGGCTCTGACACACACAAACGGGCGAGGAGGAGCACACGTCAGTCGACAGCACACTCCAGCCCCACGTTCCCAACCTTTCCACATAGCACTCGTCACCTGGTGACCCAGCATTTCCTGTCCTTGTTATGTCTGTTTCTCTCCAGTATGATGATAATTCACAGGAGGCAGGGATTTTTGTCTCATTCTGTTCGTTACTATACTTCCAGTGTCTAGGGCAGTGCCTGGCGCATAGTGAACACTGAATGAATATTTGTTATTTAATAAAATTAAAAAGTTATCTGTCTCGTGAAGCCATTTGAATTTGCGACCCCTAACCTCTCTCTCTCTCTCTCTCTTCTCAGGGTTCTTTTCACTCAATAAGCATTTATTTAGCATTTACTCTGTGCCCAGTACTGTTCTCTAGGCTATGAGTAATTCACAAATCAAAAAAAAAATAAAATAAAATCTCCAATCTCTTTAAAACAGTATGCTCTCAAAGTCACTTCTAAACAAGTACATATATGATAAAAAATAATAGTAATTTATGGTGCAAACTTCAAGTATAAAAAATAGTAATACATAGGTTAGGTGGTACCAAGGTACTCGGGGAAAACTTACCCGTAAAGAGAGGGTGATAATTCTTATGCTTTACACAGGTTTGTGAAGACAAAATGTGGTTAGACTTTACCAAATAATTCTTCACAGGTTAACTTAGGATGAGATTAGAAAGTATGAAAGACCGAGGCTTCTGGGGGCCACATGAGCCCTCTCGTGGAAGGTTCATGAGGACCAAGAAGGAGTTAACGTGCCCGGCAGCACCCAGGGGTCTGTTGGGCCTGGTCAGCCAACATAAGCAGATCACAGTGATGTAATTCCTATAACGTGAGTCCTTGCTGGGGGACAACAGTGGGCCATGCTAGGGCCTCACAGAGGGGCCCCTCTCCAGCCTGCTCTCACAGTTCAATGTACTTGCCATAAAAATGCCATAAAAAGCTCACTTGCCTCCAGACCATTGAATGCTTTTGACTCCAAATTATTTGGAATAGAAATCCTGACTGACAGTACTTTGAGGAAGAAGATGGATGAAGTACCCTTGAAGGGATAAAGGAGGGAAAAGAGAAAATAAAGCGGTTGCATTTTACCAGACTGGCTGGCAGTTTACAGGTATTGCGAGATTTTAAAAACATATACGACAGAGTTAAAATCCTTGCTAGCACCAAACGGCAGACATACAAAATGACTTTGTGTTTCTGACAGTGGGTGGACGATTAAACCCTTTCTTCTGAAGAGTCGCATAGCTTTGGGGAAGTTGAGCAAGACTAGCCGCCACTTCTGCATGATGGCAAAGTCTGGCGTTTTTAAGTCTCGGGTCTGGCTGGTTTGTGCTAATACTTCCTCTACACGTCAGCATTATCCAAAGTGTTGAGGTCCTATGCCAAAGTCCTATACGACCAGTTGGCTGTGTTCGGTAATAATAATTTATTATCTAGGTTTTGGATTATCTACACATTGTCTCTTGTTAATAAGAATCACGGCCCACTGGCTTTAATCAGAAATCACGACAAATTCTTTTAAGAATGCCATCCATTGTCTTCCGTATTTTCTCTTTTATCGTCCACTAAATCTGAAGTGTGTACAGGTTTTTACAAAACATACTAAGTGCAAGAGTCTTTATTCGCAGGTGGCCTCCCTTCCAGGCCACTACTGATGCCGCTTCTGTGTCGTCTGGTCCAGCCCAGAGTTTCGAACGGCGAAGAGTACCAGACTAGGGTGGTGACAGCAAAGATGGTAATTTCTGGTATCGACATCGGACACTTTCAGGAATAATTTTGACATTCCTAACTTGTGCCTAATACAAGTTTATGACTTTCTCCCTCATAAATTTAATCCATGCTCAACTGTTTTTATTTCTAGGTCATATAATCCTTTATAGGGTAACAAGTACTATAATTTTACTACCCACTGTGTAAAATAACTCCTTCTTCTTATTTGTCTCTCTTGGCTTCAAGAGATCCTCATTAACTCTAGTACTGATGATCAAATCTTTGTTTATCTACAAATATAACTTCAGTTATTTCTCCTTTAAGGGTTTTCATAGACTCAAATGACTTAAGTTTTTAGCCTGTTTATAAATAGTTACATATATAAACAAAAACAATTCAGCTAAATTATTTTGCATTAATCTGATAAAAAAGAGAAACAGCAGAAAGTCAAGACAGTAACTGCTTTTACTGACTATCTATTTGCATCTCTTTCTCTCCACTGTAAACTCCTTGACAGAGGCTTTTTTCATTTTTTTTCATTCCCCAGCACAGTGGCTCTCAAACATCAGTGTGCAGCTGGATCAGATGGAGGGAGGGCTTGTTCAAACTGATGGCTGAGCCTCGCCCCCCGAGTTCTCATTCAGTAAGTCTGGGGCGGAGTCTGTGGATTTGCATGTCGAGTAAGTTCCCAGGTGAGGACGCTGCTGCTGCTGCTGGTCTGGGAACCTCTGCCTCACCACCAGCTCAACACTTTGCTCTCTCAAGATGCTGATTCGAAGTGACCCAGTTGGGGGAGAGGCCTTCGTTCGACAAAGAGGTAGAGATGAGTGTGTTAGCTGGGATGGTAACAAAGAGATCCCAAGATAGAGATGCTTAGATATGATAAAAGTGTATTTCTCACAAAACGGTCCTGAGGTAGGTGGGCAGTTCCAGGACAGGAGGGACAAGGGGGCGGAGAGCGGGCAGGAGCGATGCACAGTGGCAGTTCCTGTGGGGAGGAAGTGAGTGCACTGAGGCTCAGACACGGTACGAGCCCGTGGAGGCGGCTTCCACGGGCTGCGCTGGTGCTGGATGTCAAGGGAGACGAAGGAAGAGAGAAACAAAACTCCCACGGGCGTCGGGCAAGATCTCGACCCCGGCAGGGCTGGGAGTTACGAAGCACCGAGACAGAAGGAGTGTAAAGCTGCCAAGGTCTCGGGAGAAGGTGCGTTTTGTTTGTTTGTTTCTCTAGAAACTAAGTAGGGAAGAGGAGCGGCAGCAGGAGCTGGATGGGCATCCGCTTAGTTACGGGGACGGGGCAGGAGATGCTGAGAGCACATGCCCGTTATGCACAACTGTGGGGACACTAATCCCCGGCGAATCCTGTCCTTGTACTCAGCTTGCAGGAGCCCTAAAGATGAGTAGAAAATAAGAAGAAGAAAAGGCAGGCACAAAAACAATGGAAGAAAAACAACTGACTGAGGAACTGGAAATCCTCAGAAATTCCATTTGTTAATTCCCAGGAGAGGATTCCATCGCAAAACAACGTCGGGACTTCGAATTCCCACGAGTACTCACCTCCCCTGCTAGTCCAAGGACTTCCTTCTGGAAAACCGCTAAGGAATAACACCCTTCTTGCTCGCTGGCTGTCTGGCTCTCGGTGGGATACTTCTCTTCCCAGGTCTGGTACCCACGGTCACGTCTAGACAAGCCGCCCAGTGCTTTGTTTCCTTAAATCATCACGGGAGCCCCTCTTTTTTGCGGGGTGGGGAAGGCTACTGCAAACTCAGGGAACTCTCTGGATAACCTGTTTACTTGAACTGACCATTGCTCCCAACGGGCTTCGCTGTGGGCCGGGCTGGCGTGGGGACACGTGGCAGGCATGGGCGCTTCTTCATCCCACGTTCACAGATAGGACGTGGGTCGTGCGTGGCTTTCTTCCCGAGAGGAGTCTGTATTTTAAAATCATCTTGGAGAAAGGAATTAAGGTGGATATGACGAGTAAGACAGCGACTATGTAAAATCAGATCAGTTTATTCTAAATAGAATCATATAGGCATATCATCTGCTTTCCAGAAACTTTTAGAAAACAGTGGCTTACTGCACACGTGTGTGGGTAGGAGTGGGGAGGGGGTGTTAAAAACAAAAAAACAAAAAAACAAAAAACGAGTTTGCATGCCACAGAGCCAGCGCGGTTATATCGAATGCTAAATATCCTTCTTGTTTGAGAACCATTGAGTGTGACGTTTAGAAGCCATATACCAAGTAATTAAGAGCTAACGCCACCGTCGATGTACCCAGGAGAGGCACAGGGCTCAGAACACTTCTGCTCTGGTTCGTATTCTGCCTCCCGGTGGCTTTCCATGTTTACCTCCACGTGGACAAGGGGCCCGAGGGTGGACACTGTGTCTCATTTCTAATTCTTGGTGCTTAGGTGGCGCCAACAAACCAGGCGCTCTACGAATGCTTATTCATTGGCTATATTAGGTTGACCCGCATGGAAATGTCAGTTTGGTTGGTAAAACATAATAATCAAACCTTGGTAATTTCGCACGGTTTAGTCTAATATTTCCACCCTCGTTTTGCTTACATGGTCCATGGATTTGCTTTTCTCTAAATGTTTTCAGAGCCGTGTCCTAGTTTCTCATCAGTTTCTCTCTTATCCTGTATCATATTCTTTTCCTAAACATCTCGGTTCATCACTCGTTCCCATGCTCACCCGGCATTTATTTGCTAGCTAGTATCTCCTCTACATAACGGGCACATTCTATTGCCCCTGTGCCTTTTACGAAATAGGCCCTACATAAACATTTCCATAATGCTGAATTACGTGTCTAAGGACAAGTCACTAACGCTCTGAAATCCAGTTGCCTTCCTGGAGAAAGAAGATAATCCCTCGCCGATATAACAGAATTGTTGAAAGTTAACCTACGAGGGCTTAAAGTGATTAACGGTAAAGCCTCGGGCTGCTCTGCCAGTGGGCGTGTTTGAAAATGTGCCGAGCCAGTGACAGGCAACCCATTTCCAGCTCGATTTTAGGGAGGAATGGGCTCTTTTAAAGAAATTTCAGAAGACCCATCCGGTTGGCAGTGAAAACAGGATGTTGATCACACAAGGAGAACACACTGTCCGTGAAAACAGACACTAGGTCACCATGTGAAAAAGAAAAACCAAGAGCTGCCCCATGGCACAGTCACTCCCTTTCACCAGTAACACGGGCTCACGGCGCTTGACAGTGAGCTGGAGGCAAACGAAGGCTGCGGGAGAAAGCAACCCGGAGCCTGTGCCGTGTGCACGAGTGAAGAACTTTTGTAGAATTATTATAGGAGCACCGGAGTGAGAAGGGAGGCAGGGGGAGGTGCGAGGGCTGAGATCACGGGACAGAGAGGGGGCCACAAGTCCTGAGAGGAGACTACAGACCAGTCGAGCGGGCGCGGGCCTTTCCCTTGGGCACACCGGTTATGGGGTACCTCTGGGTTCCGAACTAGGAGCCACCAGAGACTGACACCAAATGTACGACCTTAGGCGCACTGCTGAAGTTTTGTTTACATATCTGAAAAAGTAGCACTGAGAGCTCCCATCTTACGAGGGTAATGTAAGCATTAAATGAGATACTGCATGTAAATACTCAAAGCGTCCGGCATATAGCAAGTGTATTATACATGCTAGGTTGTGTTATCTAAGTATTGTTTGGGAAACTGCATGGTCTGTCAGTCTCAAGAATCTTTTTACTGCCTTCTTGAATTCTCCAGTCGAAGCAACCCTCCAGGGCGAGTCCTCAACTGGACATGATGCTGGACATACTCCCTACCTGCACTGTCCCGTACGCTAGCCTTTAGCCCCTGGGGCTACTGGGCACTTGACACTGCTGCCAAGGAAGTGTATTATTCACTTGTTTACTTCTAATGCATTTAAATTTAAATAGATGCATACTGTGGTGGGCAGTGCCACCTTCGAGCCCTGGACCCCAAACACACCAGAAGACACTGTGCAGAAGCCACTGTGGCCTCGTGGGCTGTAGGTCAGACGACCCGACTCTACCTTTCAGAAGCTGAACTGTATTAGACAAGTGACTCAGCCTCCTACGCACGGCTTCATCCTTAGTAATATAGGATCTAGAATAGTATCACTTTACTGGGTTATGAGGATTAAATGAGAGACTATATGTGAAGCAGGGGTTCTCAAAGTTAGCGCGCATCAGAATCACCTGGAAGGCTGTTATAACACAGATTGCTGGTTCATCCCCCCAATTTTGAGGCAGTAGGCTGGGGTGAGAGCCAGACAATTTGCATTCTTAATGAGTTCCCAGGGGGCATGTCTGAGGGCCACACTTGGAAAAACAGTGTTATAAAACATTTAATACGGCGCCTGATAACACTGTCAGTTATTGTTTTATGGTTAGCATCTTCATGGTCTGCATCAGAAGGTTTCTGAAAAACTAGCAAACCCCACACTTTATTAGGAGTCTCTAGGCCACTTTCTGACATTATTTTGATAAACATTTATGAGGCACCTACAAAGGGCACGATACCCCCACTGTGTTCCTTCCGAGTGACAGTCCTTCGAGGCAGGTTTGGAGCAGGACTTGTCAGTCGGTGGAGCTACAGAGCGCCGAGTTACCTGACCATGATTACTAGCTTCCGAAATGTTTTTCATCATTTCAACTCTCCACAAAACATACAGAAAATAACAATTAAAACCACCTTTTGAGGTGAGCCACAAGTCACGTTTCTCCTCCCTTTTCGTCTTGATCAAGATTGTGCCGAGGCACAGTTAAGTGGTAACTGGAAGGGATGTGAAGATAGATCTAGGCTCCAAGGTTGGCTCTTTTCTCAGCTTCCCAAGACCACTGGGCACATCTCTCCATC
This sequence comes from Pteropus alecto, assembly GCF_000325575.1. Classification (NCBI taxonomy): domain Eukaryota; kingdom Metazoa; phylum Chordata; class Mammalia; order Chiroptera; family Pteropodidae; genus Pteropus; species Pteropus alecto. The sequence goes on from NW_006442103.1 coordinate 16,573,322, forward strand.
ATTATCAGCTGAGTTTGAACTTGAAGAGCCCTCGGTCACTTTCAAAGAGTCACAGCAACAGGATGCTCACAAGCCCAACCTCACCTGTGTGGGGTTTTGCTCCTCAGAAGTTATCACAAGTCGTCTGGTTTTTCTTCTCTGAGATTCTTTCCATGCTGCCTTTAATCCTATGGATAAAAGGTGTGGTAAGGGCGGGGGGAGGAAACAGACAGACAGACAGACAGACAGACAATGGTTTGATAGATCAATCTTTAATTTTGTCATTTTCCAGTATTCATGATAGATTTCCTTTGAAAGGGAAAAAAAAGTCTTGGAAGAAATATGCCCAAAGAGGCTCTAAGACTATCGATACTCCATTCCAAGAAAAGATCCCAAAAGGGGTCTTTTAATTTGGATCCTGGGATAGTGTTTTGTGCATTTATATCTGTTGATATAAAGCCCACTCAACTTCTTCAACACGAGTAAAACACGAGTAAAAATTCTTTGCCCCAACATACCAGTCCCTTATGCATAAATGATGACCATTATACTCGTTGGCAAAAAAATCATAAGCAATTTCCGTTACAAACTCAATCTTGCTAACAGATCCTGGTAAGTCATGGTGACCTCTTCCATTTTCAGGTGTGGGAGAGGGAAGTGCAGAGAAGCCAGGTTTCAGAGTGACTTGTTAGTACTGAGAGAGGCCGAGGGAGGGGTGGGATGAGAAGCTTCCACTCGCTGGGGAAATGTGATCTGTCGGCTCACTACTGCCCTACGTAGTCTACGTAGGCAGAGTCTACTCAAAGGACCTGCACTAAGCATGGGAGACAGAACTTGGGACCTGCCTTGGGGATTCTGAGTAGTAAATGGGACCAGATTTAAAGCAGGCAGCTCCTGGTTGGGTTGCTGATATAAACAGTATCAGCAGGTCGAGTCTTCTGTTTCTAGCTCCCACCTGCAAAACAAGTATGTTTGGAGTCTCAAACACACAGCCTCTCAGGGTTTCGTGCTGATGACGAAAGCGCTGCCTTTAGGAATAGGGTTTTGCTCTTGGATTTGCTTCTCACGTACTGCGTAATATCGTCCAAGCTGACTGCGCCCTCTGAGGTTCCTTTCTCAGGGGTAAAATGGCAACTCCTCTCCTCTATATTGCTCAGAGGGTTGGTGACATTGAACTGACAGAAAAGTGGAAGGAAGCACTAAGGAACATAATCCAGGACATTGGGCTCCTGAACGATAAATAAATCAAGTTGGAATAATGCAACCTTCTCAGAAGATTATATCATGTATCTCTGAATTAAACAAACAAACAAACAAACAAACAAAACTTGCTGGAACAATCGATGTGGTCTCCTGGGAAACAAGTTAGCTTAAATATGTTAAGGCAGGCACCGTCTCAATGACAAATGAACTATAATAAAAAACTCGTTTTTTTATGAGATCAGAATACAAATGGACCAAATGGCCTCCCAAGGATTCTAAGACCTCTACATATTACTACAAAAGGGTTGGGATAGATAGAGTGACCACCTGTGACAGTGCACGCTTAAGAGAGACACAAGCGACACCCCGTTTTCCAAATTACCGCTCACCTCAATCACATCCACGGAGATAAATTCAGGCCAAGGAGTGGTCTCAAAAATTGAGGGTTCAGATAGCTATAACTTCTTGTTTTTTTGTTTTTTTTTTCTGGCCACAGCATTTTGCCAGTGAGATTTGGCGCTTTGCTCTATTTGAAGGCTGCGACGTATTATTCATCAAATGAAGCCAATCATCAAGTATACCAAATTAAATGTCCCAAAACTACAGGGGTTTTTTGTTTTGTTTTGTTTTTTTTGCTTGTGAGGAAAGCTGCCTTTATCGGAGTGTCCAGATCACAAAACGCAAAAGCCTTTTTGTGATGGCTGAAAGTCCTACAGGAAGCCCACCAACTTCTTCACCTCCTGGCACACGGGATATGCTATGTCCTTGGCTTTCGCTGACCCGACTTGTAAAACCTTCTCCAAGTGTTCCCTGTCCAGCTTCAGTTTTTCAATTTCACTCTTAATGGGGGCGAATTTCTCGATCACGGCATCCGCCACCACCAGCTTGTAGCGCGCAGTGTCGATGCCCGCGCTTCGGCGGACCACCTCCGCCACAGGGAGTCCTGTCACCGCCGAGTGAATGGCCACCATGTTGGCGACACCCGCGCGGCTGGCCGGCTCGTAGGTGACCTCCGAGGTGAAGTCCGTCACGGCCTTGCGGAATTTCTGCACGATCTCCTCCGGGCTGTCTGTTATCCTGACGGTGGCCAGCTTGTCCGGGTCTGATTTGGACATTTTGGCAGAAGGATCACGGAGAGATTTCACCTTCTTCATCGACGCTACGTAAGAACACCAACACGCACGTTCCCCAAACAAAAAAAAAAATAAAACAATTACGACATTAAAAAATCACCAGGAACGTCAGTGTCTAGATCTTAAAAAAAAAAATGCCAAGAATACGAAGCGATTTTATTATTTTTATCTGGTTGTATAAAATATCAAATACGGATGGTGAAAAATTCAGGCAATTTATGTAAACATTAAAGATCATCTGAAATGTGTACATTTTTGTTGAAAATATTATCATGCAGTTTGGAATGCATATATACACACAAAAATGTACAGCTTATACAGATGAAATTTTATCAATCGCATTGTTTCTGCTGGGTACACTTTTTAAAAAAGGATTGTCTATTTCTTTCCTGCCCCTCTCTCTTCCTCTCTGGGCTTCTCTACCAGCCAATTACCCCTCCCCACAAGCTCTGCCCTTCCTGTCTCCAAACCAGTTTGAACAATCTATGGCAATCCTTCCAATTCTTCACCCACAATTATATAAGCATATGCCAACACACACACACACACACACACACACGCACACACACACACACACGCACATGGGAGAGGCTTGTTTATTACTCTGATAGAATCAAGATGTTAAGCTGTGCTTCATAAACCAGCGTTACTAATCATTGCCTATTTTATGGCTATTTCAGAAGCATATAAAGTTGAAATAAGTCAAATAATATTAATAGGCCGCAACATTAAAATGTTCCTTATTGTCTAAAAGAAGGTGGATTTCAGCGCATTGGGTGCCCTGAGTTTCTCTGTGGGAACTGTTGGAATAACTTAGAAATTTATACCCGCCCTGTGTTTCTAAAATGACACGAGGCACGTCTTAGACGCCTTTAAAGTGCTGTGGGTTTGACAAAGACGCACAGGGCTTAGGTTCAGTGATTTCTGCCTTTCCAACAGCTACAGAAATGCGGATCCAGATTTACAGCTTCTTTCCTCGAGAAGATTTCAGACTAGCACAGCCTCGCAGCTGTGGCTGAGGCCTCAGGTTCAGCGGGTGGACTGTCCACACCCCGTTGGCAGTGCATTGAAGAAGGCAGAGCGTGAGCATGTCCGAGTCCCTCTCGCTTTACCTAGATTATGGCCCAGCAGTTCTCACGCTCAGGATTTTTGTTTTATCCTGAAGAGGGAAGGCCAGGGAAACCGGTTTTGGAATCAGAACTCAACGAAGGCCCGGCTTTGCCGCTTAGTAGTTACATGACTTGGACCCAAAGGTTAACCCTGCCAAAGCCTTAGTTTCATCATCCACAAAATAGGGAGAGTCACCTGCTCTACCAAATGAAATGTGTGCATATATGTAAATTAGACAATCCTTTATAAATGAGAACGATTATCTTTAGTGTTTAGCCTCTCCCATACCTTTCAAGCTTTTCTGGGTTATGTTATTCAGTTATCCCTTGAGGCCTACTAGTCCCACGTGACAGAAAAAAGATGGGGATTCTAGTACCAAGTCCTGAAGCCCATGCACGAGAAAGCCGAGGTTAGTCCCGCGGAAGCTCCTTGCCTCGGGCCATCAGTCCCTCGGTCCTTCCTGGGCGACAGGGCCTGGCTTCGCAGTCCCCAGCGTGTTACTTACTCAGGAGGGGCGCGGGCAGCGGGAAGAACGCCCCGTACTTCTTGTTAAACCCACGTGCTAGGTCCTGAACTAGTTCCAAGTGCTGGGCTTGGTCCTCCCCGACAGGAACGTGCGTGGACCTTTAACGGAAGACAGACAGGAAAACTCTGCAAGGCTCCCGCTTAAACGGAAATGACATCGCGAGCAGCTGCATTTTCTGTGCCTGTTTCACTGGCGGCGTTTGACACACAAACGTTCGCCCACTACAGAGACAATACTGAGAGACCCATGTCCTCGTCCGTGTATCACACAAACGCCCAAGAGACGTTTGTCTGCTCTAGGTCTCTTTCCTCCATAGCAGAAGAGCACAGCCATCATCACCAGCGTGACAGCATCTTGCCAGGAGGGAGGAATGGTATCTTAAATGGCACATGCTCTGAGTATGATTGTATCTTCAAACCACTCCTGGATCCCTCACCGAGTCAGCACATATTAATTACCCTAGCCTTGGCCAGATGCTTTTTACTTCAGAGCTCATGCTCACACTCAAAAGACACCCCACCCCACCCCTCAAATCAAACATAACAGACAGCGCTTCAGGCAAGTTTTCCTCCCTGGCACACTGGGGAGTAACTCTAGATCTTTCCGGAATATGCTTTGTTTTCAAGTTAATTGCAATCACAGGACAATATTAATATGCCGCAGGGGATGAAAAATTAATGAATGGAATCTATGGGTACAATGTAGATGGATCTCAGAAACAATGCTGAATGAAAACAGCAAGTCGCAGAAGACATGTAGAATACACTGACATTTATGTGACTCTTCAGGGTACATATGAAAATACTATACATTGTTTACAGATGCATACATGAGTATTAAAACATACTGGAAGCTCGTCCACAAATTCGAGATCGTAGCTGCCTCTAGAGAAGGAGGGAAAAGAACAGGGCTGAGGAGAGATACAAAGAAGACCTAAATTTTCATTTCATTAGAAAATGAAGACGTAAAACAAAAATTATCAGAGTGTAGGGACTGTACTGACAATTATTTAAATCCCGTACATAAAGTCTGCAGTGTTGGATCACGGTGAGGTATGTCAGACAAGGGAAGAATTAACCATCGTAGAGAAGTCTTAATGGGGAAAACTTTACACTGAAGTATTACTGGGCAGGGAGACTAGTGGTTTTAAGTCTGTAAGGCGTGGCTGGGGTGTTTGCATTTGATAATACAGTTAATAAAGCGCCGTTGTTTCTTGTTCGATGAAGTTTAATATTCCCCCTGCGAAAGCAGCAACCTTAAAGTGAACTTGAATATTTAACTAATCGTACATTTTGAGTGGAAAAATAACAGATTTTCGAAACAGCCACAGCAAGGGAAGACTGCTAGGAAGTTATGGTGCTTTGTTATAGAGAGGAGAACCTCGCAGCCCCTTGGTTAAGTAGTGATTCTTGAAAAACTGGCAGAGGTTTCTCATTTTCCTTGTGAATTACTGTCCACAGGCTACTGGCTGGTTTAACTCAGTTGTCTAGAGCATGAGGAAGTGAAGGTAGTTTCCGCTAGCATAAACACTAGCTACTCTAAGAAAGTAAATTATGTGAGGACATTTTGAAATATTTTGAAATATCCCTCATAATTTTGCAATTACTTTTATTTCTGCGAATTACTTTCCAGTCTTTGTTCTTATCTATATGGATGCATATTTTTACATAACTGCAGTTATAATAGGCATACCATCTATTATGTTAATGGGCATTTATCATGTTTCTATGTGGTCTTCATTAATAGAATTTTTACTAGATGCATAACGTTCCTATCCTACAGTTACAGAACCATGAAGAACTTATATTATTCTGTGGCAGATTCTTTTCAATATTCATATAGGGGGAAATTTTGATTCAAGTGAAATAAAGTTATATGTTACAAGAACTCAAAGTCCTATGGAGAAAGATCTCGTAAATGAAAGCTGAAAACTTCCTGGTCAAAAACAAGGTATGACTCTGTATCATAAAATAATTCTGAATCTATTTCCAAAAGAAGAGCTGATAAATGTTTTGAACATTGGAATAAGCGATTGGTGTCAAAGCAACTCTGATACTCTTGCATGGAAGTCACCGATTTTACTTATTCAAAAAATCCACAAACATCAGTTGTGTTTTCATACAGGCCCTCATATACTCTTATAGCTGTCCTGTGTGTGCGTCTGTGTGTGGGTGTGTACGTGTGTGCATGGGTGCGTGTGTGATTCAGTGGAGCACTCGATTAACAGCACAGGCTTTGGGGTCAGGCCACCTTCAAACCCTGACTCTGCCATTCTCATCGTGTGTAATTTCGGGTAAGTCATAGAATTTCTATCATTGGCAACTTTCTTACTATAAAGTGGGAGTGATAACATTTACCCCATGCTATTGTTGTGGCCATTACACGAGACAATGCACGTGAAGGGCTCAGCACAGTGCCTGAGGTTTGGTAAGCCTTCAAATAACAGTAGATATGTAGGGAACAAAATTTTTAAGTAGTATATATGTACTGTACTTCAGAAAGCTGCTCGGGACATACTCCTTATCCATCCAGAGAGTCACTCATGACCCGACTCCGATTCCGACTTCTCTCCAGCTTGATCAGAAATAGGGATAGTTTGTGGCGGGGAGGGGCGCCCAGAGTCATCTTGCATATTTAGCGAAGTGGATAATCAAGTCCTGATAGAATATTTATTCACGTATGTGTAAATTTTCACAGGAGCGCAAACAAAAAATAGAATCGACACAGAGCAATGTGTTGGCGTATTTTTCTCCTTTTGTCCCCTACATCTTGACATTTCTAAAAACATGGTCTTGGCGCTCTAGTTCTCCCCATCACTGGAGAGGATGCACATGTCCCTTCTCTTCGAGGGCTCTGCCTCGAGCTCTGCCATCTCTCTGGAGGCTTAGGGCTGCATCTCTGCTTTCCTACTACATATTAGCGTTGACTATCCCACGCTGACTCCCAAACTCAACACTGAAGAATCAACATTCCAGGTTTGAAATGATATCAGCATTGTGGTCCAAGATAAGCTGTCTGAACGTCTTATTAGAATACCCACGAAGATGGAGGAAATACGAGTAACTGAAAACAAGCACCAAGAGTTAAAACTAAAGACTGAACTTGAGATGACCAACAGAACCGAACTGAAAAGAGCGGCCGGCCGAGTTTCCTGGGGTGGACAGGTTCTTGGGTTAACAATGCTGGGCTGAGATGGACTGGGCGGATGCCGCCATTGCTGGAATCCTAACCTGCTGGAGATGAGGGAGACGTCCCTCCACGGCAGCTGGACTGACAGCCACCCTTTCCTCTTCGGCAGCCTGATTCTTTCTGCATTCGGTCACGGAACCCGCTCTCAGAAACTAACCCTACAAGCAGTGGAGGCAGCAGGACCTGGCCACGCGCACTGCGTCCTCGCAAGAATGAGACTGTGAGCGCCATCGGAGCAGACCTTGCTTGTCTTGGCCATTGCTCTACCCCAGGACACAGAACATTCTGGACGGGGATGGGCAGCACTCAAGGAACATTTGTGGAATGAAAGAAATAAAAAGAGCTGACGGTGAGAGACCAGAGCAGGGTGAGACTTGGAGCAGTGGACCCCGGAGAGCTTGTGGTCTGGTTTCCTGGTCCAGTTGCTCCAAAGTGTTCCCATTTGGGTGAGCTTTGTTTAGTTCGAAGATGACCACCACTAGAATGAAAACCGGAAAGTACACCTTCCGAATCGCTGGCGTAGATAAAAGCAAAGAGTCTCCACAGCAAAAGACAGAAAACAATCATAAGAAACAGGCAACATTTAATGACGTGGAAAAACACAAGACAAAAAACCAGGATACAAGTTTTTTTTTTGGAAAATACATATAATACGTATCACGTAAAGGAGAGGCCAGAGAGATTAGAGCAGGGGGACTCTGGTGTCAGGCCATCCTGGGGCCTCTGCTGCTTCCCAGCTGCGTGTTCCTGGGCAAGTCATTTAACCTCCTTCCATCGTTTTGTTTGTTTGTTTGTTTGTTTCTCTCTTTCACTTTTAAAACTGACAACTAATAGTTCCTACCCATGGGGTTCTTTGAGGAGTAAAATGATGCATGCAAAGCTCACAGACCCGTGCCCGGCACAGAGTGTGTAAACGAGAGATGTCAGCTTAAAAAACTGGTTTGAAGGAAATGCATGGACATGTTATGAGGGACAGAAATAGTAGCTGTGATTTTTAATTTTTTCCCCGTTGACTAAAGAATGTTTAAACTCTATTAGAACATCGAAATGAACCTGTGAGAGGCAGCGGACTCCCCTGCTACTGAGCCCTGTAAAGACAGAAAATAAAATCCTGCATCCTGCATAGTTTATAATTCAAATGTCTAAGGCAGGGAACTAGATCTGTTGAACATACTGCTCTTCTATGCGGCTAGAATGTTCCTCCCTTAACTCCTGCAGGCTGGCTCCTTTATTTCAGGTCTAAGCTTAAATATCACCTCCTCAGAGAAGCCTTCCTTAACTACACCCTCCGAAGTCGGTTTCCCTCTCATTCTTTTTCACAGTATCCTATTCATTGTCTTTGTAGTATTAATCCCAATCTAATGATTTTATTTCATTTCTTTGTTTACTTAATTGTATATTGTTTTCTCTCTTGCTAGAAAATAAGCTTCTTGAGAGCTCATCTGTCTTGCTTTTCAATGTATTTCCAACACCCAGTAGAGTTGCCTCATATGTACGAAGAGCTCAGAGGATACTTATTAGATGAATGAATGATCTTAAGAGGAAGTCACTACAATCGATACCAAGTCACCGTAGTTTTATATTAAGATAAAAATTATAATAAAATCAGTTCGTGAGAAGTATAGAAGATGAAACCATGGACTCAGAAGAGAGACAACCTGAGTTTAAATCACAGCTCCACTAGCTAGTAGGCATATTGCAGCCAAGTTTCTTACCTTTCCTAAGCCTCTGTTTCCTCTGTAAAATGGAGAACATAATGGTGCCTACCTCATAAAGTTGTTCAAGGATGAAATGAGATAACCAAGCATAGTGCTTGATAGCAAGAGCTCGATAAACACTAGATAAATAAATATTTATCAATATCTGACATGATGAGAGACAAGGTGGTTAAAGAAAGCTAGAGACCCTGGCGTGAGGGACATGGTGACTTTTTTCAAACCACGATCGTTTTCCTCGCTAATGGCTGACTCCCACCACAAACACAAATATCGACATACAATCCCTGAGACAGGCACAGACCTGGGCAGCAGTCCTGATATGTGTGGCTACAAAACGTATTTGAAACTGACAGTTCACACCTCCGATTAGGTAATTCTAAAGTATAAACGGCGTGCTATAGGAATTTTGAGAATTCTTCTCATTTAAGGAAAACGGGGACAGAACAGCGAACGGGAGAGGCAACACACAGGGACCGTGACATGGGATCAGGACGTGGTTTCTCTTCTCAGGAAAGTGAAGGAACTTAGGAAATTCTACAGAACAGTAGTGAGGGCTATGTCCATCGCTCTGTTTCGCCTGGAGCAGAGAGTCACCGACGGCTCAGTGACTGGTAATAAAAACGTCCCTTCTTATGCTTCTCTCGGTGCCCATAACCCTGCATGCGCTTCTCTCTGAGGTGTGCGTGCACACGCCCCAACTTTCTACGTTTCCCCTTTTCGACTGGACTTCGCGACTCCCGTCTTGTCTTGTAATTACAGTGAGGCCGACATGCATTTGGCACCTTGACTCTCCCAAACCCAATTAGCCAACAGGGCATTTATAAAGCAATTACAGTAGCCTGTAGGAAATCACGACGGACTGCGACTAACACAGAAAAAACAATTACCATAATCAATACACTTTAAGCACATCAAAATGAATATTTCCACATGTCAAAACGGTTCCAGACTCACAAAGCAACCAAACTAAACAGAAAACACATTTAGTTTTCATAATGACTCTGCGTGCGTCTTTGCCTTATGTCGAGTCCTTGCCTCTTTTCTTATGATTCTGTGAGGTTTTGCTTTTTTTTAAAAAAGAAAAAAAAAAAAAAAGGATTTAAAAAATGTTAATTTTTTTCACCTGGTCCTATTGTTCCACTTGGCTTCTTCATCTGATTTGAGTTTGTTTGTTTCTAGTCTTTCCTCCCTCTGCTCCTGCAGCTTTCACCTCTTACAATTTATCTTGGCCCTGCCTTCTCCTCCGTTGAGTTTACACTTCACATTAATTCAGCCTGTCTTTGATTCCGCTCACTTATGGGGCTCATTCTCTTCACATTTGCAACCTCTCTCCCTCACAGTCTTCCCTTCACTTCAAATAATTTAGTGCTGGTGTGTTTTTTTTTTTTTTTTTTAAATTTATACCCTCCATTATGATATCCATATTAATATGTCTTCTCTTTTTTTCCATTTTCTTTCCTTTTTTTCCTTACTCTGAGTGTGCTTTCTTAGACACAACATAAAACAAAAGTCTTTCATAATTTTGATTGTTATAGCTTCTGTCACATAATAATGCGTCTGATCTTCTTCTCTGGTGACAAAGCCATTTTTCTTTTGCAGAGTTCCTCATTGCATATACATTTACTTGGGATCCGCCCAACCCTCTGGCAGAATTAGTGTCTAGATGAATAATCAATGCCTACATATATCTGCTCGTAGAGATTTATTCTCTTATTTTTTTTTTTTTCCCCCTACTTCTTTGGCTGTGACGGTGAGTTTTCCATGCTGTTGCCTTCAACCAGCCTGGCGGGGACAAGCTTTTAGTGCCGTGTTTCCTTTTGTAAACGATTAATCCACCATCTCTGGTTGCTTGCTGGATATGCTGTGATGACTCTAATTTAGCGACTACGTATGGAAGACCCACGATACGCAAGGCCTGGTGCTGGGCGCTGTGAGCGATCTACTGAAGATTTTACCTTCTAGGGGGTTAAGGCCAGGAAGAGAGAGAACGCCGAATGGAACCAGACGTTCTTCGGGCTGGTCCTCGGGCCGTCTCCTTGTCCCAGTGAACAGCAACACCATCGATCCAGTAGCAGAGTCAGAACCCCAGGGTCATGCCCGACACGGCTCCTCATACACATCCAGCCCGTTGTGAGGCCCTAACCCTTGTACCTCCTGACATCTCGTACGTCTTGTCTACTCTCTCATCTTCACCGTCGCCATCACGGTCCAAACAGACTAGTGCAAGAGCCTCTAAATAGCCTGCCCCAGCTGCTCTTGTCCCCTACAATTCACTCTCTACATTTTGACCAGTTCTCCTTCAAAAGGACGCATCGGATTATTTCATTCTGTCCTTGAAATGCACAAACAGCTTCCCATTGCTTTCAGGAGCGGGTACCGGATTGTCTGTCGACGACCTGTACCCTTCTCTCCCTTCTCTTGATTTCCAGGGGCTAGCAGCCTAGAAGCTACGTTTCTCAGGCTCCCTTCCAGGAGGGGGGTCTGGTTTGGTGTAGGATTTGCCCCGGAGCTGGAAAGTAAGACGGAAAGAGAAGAAACGCTTGCTTTGGCAGTTGCGGGTGCCCGTGTGGGCGTCGGCAGACCGCAGAAGTGAGGCGAGGTTTTCAGCCCAAAGCTTTAAGGAGCTCATAAAATTCGAGACAGACAGGCCTCACGGAAAAGGATGTCAGTAAAGAATGAGAAGTCTCCCGAGCAGTTTCAGGAGCTGACTATCTCGTTTGCCCTGAACGGCAATAGTCTGATCCCCAGACGGTCTGGCGACTCGGCTCCCTGCTGGGACCAGCGAGCCGCACGTGGGCATCCGGTCATTCACTCTCCCTACTCTGTGTTCCGCCGGCTTTGGTTCTGCTTACGCTCAGTTCCTCGCGGCCACTGCTCCCTCATTTTCCTACGTCATCTCAGCTTTTGCTTTCACTGCGTTCTTCTCTTCCCACACTTCTCTGTTCACATTCTTGAGAGACAGAAAGCAGGTAGCCCAGGTAATCACGCTCATCTCTGTCTGAGCAGATCCAGTGACATTCTACAATGCCACTTCTTTATCTGTGAAATGGGGATAAGACACTTATCTATCTTACCGAGCTGCTGGGCGAATCTGAATAGACACTGCGTGCAGCAGCTAATACGGTGCCTGACAGATAATAGTCTCCACACGGTAATTCTTTCCTCCCCTTTTCCTCGGTCCATGCATGATGCCTTTTTCCGGATGAGGGGCATCACGGGTACTTAACAAAACTGTATGTATGTGTGTATGTGTGTGTGCATGTGTGTGTGCATGCGTGCGTGTGTGTGTGTGTGTAGAGAGTGTGATGTGAGAAAAAATATTTAATAGTCAGCTATTTGAAACTATTCAGAAAAAAGCAGATGCAAAATAAAAATTATGAATACTTGCTATTTTTATTTTGTCTCTCTTCCAATAGCTGCTATTTATTTTATTAGACTCTCAAGTCTTAGATGGTCTCAGCTCTCCGTTTCTGGATTCCTTACCAAGTTCTGCCAAAACAACCACATAAATCTTTCAGACACTGATCGAAGGCTCCTCTCCATGCCCTTTCTCGCATTCATTCTCCCGTCCGCCACGCACCACTCATTCTAATGCTGATTTTGACAAAAGCAAACATAAAATCTATACTTCTCCTGCATCAACATTTTATGAAGAAGCTACATATAAATTTGCTGGTAGGAAAAAACACAAATGCTTTTCTATCTCTCTCTCTCTCTCCCTCCTCTCTGTCTATTATCTATCTATCTATCTATCTATCTATCTATCTATCTATCATCTATCTATCTATCTATCATCTATCTATCTATTTATCTATCTTTGTTTTTTTTTAAACCTATCTATAAAATGTAACTATTCATACACATTCTGGCTATGACCTTTTTTCAAAATCCTGAAATATCTGAACCCAAAACAAACAAAACCAAACAAAAATGCCCCCCAAGTGCTTGAGCTCTGTTATGGAGAAAACAATGGCACAGACGGAAAACCAGATCTGGGTTTGAGTCCTGCCTCTGTTACCTATTATCAGGCAAACGAGGGATTTCTAAACTTGGGAGGGAGCATAATGGAGCAGATGAGGAATGTACGTCAGCACAGTAAATGCTGTAGTAAACCAGGGCTGATCTTACCGTACTTGTCTGCACACCTTGCAGTGGTCTAAGTGACACATGTGCCCAGGAAATGTGGGATATGTGTTGCGTGGCAACAGTTCCCATGGGGACAGTCTGCGGGAAGGTGGCAGGAGAAAGGAGTCCAAAGGGACAGAGTCTACAAGCCGAGCATGTGTGGCTGGCAGCATGAGTTCCGGCCTGAGACCAGACGGGAGGGAAATATAGGGCTGTTTCTCCTAAGCAAAGGAGATACAGGTGTCTGCTCCATGCCTATGACCCAATTATGTCATCACAGGTAGATAGTTTCTCTTAATATAGATAATTACCTAGTGTTATATATATATATACATATATATATATATGTATGTATATGTGTGTGTGTGTGTGTGTGTGTGTGTGTAATTTTTATCTGTTTGTTTTAACAAATTGTATGTAAAATATCGGAATCCTGATGGGGATAAATAGGAATCTGACACCGTAATCCTCCTTTTAGAAAACAGGGAAAAGAAAGGGTTTGTATGTCACCCTCGGCACATATTCTAACCACTCAATAGATCGGTAGGAGTTCGAGAAGGAAAGCTAAGCAGCTACTCTTCTGGGTGTTTCCATCGTAATTTCATAAGGGCCCCGGGGTCATGCCACAAGGTACGCACACTGTCACCTGCATGCTATTATCACATTTACATCCAAAGAATTCGAGTTCTCCGAGGGAAGACTCGCGGGAGGCTTTAGGGGAAAGGGGAGGAAGATGACTAATGGGATTTCTCTTTCTCATCAGAAGCTTTCCTAGTAGCAAGGCTTGGCCGCATGTGCGAGGTGATCTAGAAGGCCAGGTGGGGCCTAGGGAGGTGCTGTGGGGAGAGCAGGGAGGAACTGGGAGAGGGAAGGGGCCAGAAGCCCTGGCGAGCAGTTCAGAGAGTACAGACCCCAGTGTTCTCTGGCGGCCTTGTTCTGAGGCCTGTAAGCGGGGGCACTAGCTGATTAGATGGATGATGGGTCCAGGAGAAGGGAGGGCACCCTATGTCATGTTGAAAAACTTACTCTCAACCTGCAGGTTCAGTACAGTCGCCACTAGCCACAGGTAGCTGCGAAACTTTAAATGAATTAAAATTAAATAACATGTAAAATTCAGTTCCTCTATCGACATTTCAAGTGCTCGACTGCCACACGTGGCGCGTGGCCAAGGTCTTGGAAAGCGCGAACGCATTTCCATAATTGCAGGCAGGTTCCGTGGAACGGCATTGCTTTAGAATCCAGATTACACGAGAAATCGACACTTAAAACTCTCAAAGTTTAATTATTACTGGGGAAGGACATATTGCACAGTGGTTGGGAGCACAAACTCTGTATGCGAACTTTCGAGACTCTAATCCTGTTAGCTACGTGACTTTGGGCAAGTGGCTAACCACTCTGGGTCTTAGTCCCCGCATCTGTAAAATGGGGATGGTAGCCATGCAATTTTTATAAGGTCGTTGTGAGGATTAAATGGATTAATGTATGTAAAGCACTTATAAGAGTCTCCAGCAAATATGTGCTATTTAAGCGTTAGCCCTCAATGTTATTAGTGTCACAGGGGAACATACTTCTACAATGTAGCACCTATTACTGGGGAACAGATGCAAACTGATTCACGTGTCGGATCCTTTCTACGTCCCCCTCTCCCGTGAACCGAATCTTTTGGGGGATAGGTTCAAACACGCCCTCGTCAGCATGAGTCAGGTATGTATAGGACCAGGGTGAACTCCGCTCCTTACTTGTACAGCAGGACGTCAGCTGCCTGGAGCACGGGGTACGTGAGCAGGCCCACAGTTCCGTCGTGCTTCTGCTTGGCAGTTTTTGCCTATGGGGGTGAAAAGAGAGGAGGGAAAGAATCTGACATGAACCCAAATATATTGCTAAATTAAGAAATCTTTAAAGCAGGCAAAAGGTGATCTGAAGCCACCTGTAATAACATCATATCTCAGTTCCTTTGAGCAAGTCTAGCCATCTTCTAGCTGCCTCGTCTTCATGCTCCAGGATTAAATGGTAATAAGGCAAGTCTACTTCACTACAACCCTTTAAAGGATCCTGCACTCCCACTATTTTTAAATTCATTTTATCAAAGTAAGGACATAAGAGTTTTTAAGCTTCCGAATAAGATACTCTCCAGATTTCACAGGTAAGGTCAGAAAATGTCATAAAATTAAGTTTCTATAAATAACATGAGTTAATAGCCAATGCTTTTGTTTTTCTGAGGAAATCGCCCAGAAAGTTGCACACTGTGCCGTTGGCAAAACTGGAATGCTGCCTTAAAATCACATTTAAGAAAACAACAACAACGACAACAAACCCCCAAATCATGGCGTTTAAACAGTGAAATGAAGAGAAATTTTAATCTACCCATCGCGATTTATCTGTATTGATTTTTAGGTGCTAAGTCAGAGAAAGCAAAGTGCTTCCGAGACACAGGACGCGTTGTGTAGACCAAAATATTTCCTTACTGGAGAAGATGATGGAAACACCAGAGGTGACGTCAGAAATATTTAGTAACCGGCGAGCAATGGGTGCCAACTATAAACTACAGGTCCGTGCCCGCTGAACACGGGCCCCAGTGATACCAAGTGCCCTGCAGCAGTTAAACAGTGCCGACAGGTAATTCGGTTCTGAGCAGAGTTGCTTATTAGCAGGAAATACTGTGTGCAGTCCCCTGGCAACTGTGTCTAAGGCTTAGGTATCTCATTGCTTGTTAAACGATAAATAGATATTTTGGGGCATAGATAAATCTCACTTGTTTATTTAATATGAATCACTTCTCAGAGGCCCGATTATTTCTGAATGAACTCAACAAATGAACCTATGAACTTACGCGGCCCCCAAAACCAAGCTCACGGGCTCACAACTCGTGCATTCCCCACTAACGTGCAGACACGCCCTTCCCATCTGGGTCTGAAAAGCGATAGCTTCTCTCTTTCACCATCTTCATGTCAATGTTTCATAATTTAGTTACAAACTTAACATTTCTGGTTACTTCCAGCGGTTTCTGGGTTCAGCATCTAAAGCTATGGACCATTCAAAGGAAACTTGAAAGTCTGAATGCACAGTTCCTTCGGTATGTCTCCTTATTACAATGTCCATGAGAAAGGCTGGTTCGCAATGACCACTGGGTAAAGATAATGAAAGCTGAACTTGGAAGTGAGCAAACGGGAAAGAACCCAATATTTAAAAGTTGCTATTGCATTAGATTTATAGTCTTTTATATTAGAATACTGAACCTTGAAATTACAAAGAGAAGAGAAAGATGTGGAGAGCAATAATATTTATTGAGTGCCTATTATGCACCCCAGATGCCTTACATCTGTGTTATATCTTTAATCCCCCAAGTAACTCTGACCTCACAGCCCTGACTCCACCTTTCCACCCCGCTGTCCCGCCCCTCGCTGCCCCAGTCAAAACCAACCCACCCTCTTCCACAGTGCCGGAACCCTCCCCTCCTTCCCATCCGCATTTTCCCATTATTTGTTTAATTGTCCCTTCCCAAATAGACAAGGAGCCTCATGAAAAGAACTGCATCCGTCTGTCTTTGGTGACTGCTGTTCCCCCAACACCTGGCGTAGCATGAGACTTTGCAGAGGGCGTCATCGGTATTTGTTAATGAAGAAATGATCGCAGAAGGCAGTAACATGCTCCAGGAGAAGGCTGGCATTTGAAATCCATGTTTTTCGCACAAATAAGAAATTACGGGCTAGTGGGAAGGCTTCTCCGGAATATCAGTACATTTGTTTTCAGGAGGTCTTTATCCACTATTTTAAAGGAGGAATCTTTCCCATTAAATTAGTATTCACTTCTTATAAAAAGGATTTTAGTATTTAACTGAGTGTTAGAGTACTATGGTAGAGAACTTATAAAGTTTTATTTATAATTCCTGGCAGCGAATGATTCTTCAGCATCGCCGACACCTCTCACTTAGGCACTGTCGTTTTAAAGCCGGTTGTCTCTGCAGCATATGCGAAGGCTCCTGGACCAGCTTTTGAGAAAACCAGTGGCTCTGAAGATGTGCTGCAAAGAAGCTTGACACTGAAATTAGCGATGACGTAGTTGGGGGCTACCTACCCTTGGGTTATCCGATTGCAAAAATCAGTGGAAGCAAAGTACAATGAATTATCCAATTTCTCTTTCTCGGTTGAATTTCTAAGAAAAAAGTACAGCTTTAATTTTTCTATAGGTTTGAACTGTTGCCTGGACTCGACTTATTTAAATACTAAATAAAATGTGTGGTCTCGTCTCCCCACGACGAAAACATTCTTGCTCGACTGCCAGTTACTTCCAGTGGAGATGGGACAACTTCAGGGTTCAGTGAACCAGAAATTGTGATTCTTCATTAATGATAATGCAGTAGCTTCAAAGTCATTACCAAGTCCATCCGGAGGTCACTCTCATTCAACCGTACACAGATAAAACCGAATAATAAGCTGGGTATTTTTAACCAGTTTTTAAGTAGGAAGGAATCTTGGAAAACCCTTTTACTTTCCATTTAATACCCTGAGGCAGGGTTTAAAGATAGAACTTCTAGCCACTACTGAGTAGCAGACCTGGAAGGCCAATAAACTCAGGATTCCCAGAGCCTAGCACAAAAATAAACAGAGAGTGGAAAAAAGAGCTGTCAGGGGGACCTCGGACTTCCTTCTGTTTATCAATCAGATCAGTAGCGCTTACCTTCCACTGGTGTAAGTGCTGTAAGCGGGGCAGCCTGACCATGCAGGTAAGGATCCAACTTAGTTGCGTGTGTTCAGACACCTAAAGCAATAAAGTAGAACGTTAACAAAGGTTAGTGTTTTCTTGCATCTATGACAAAAATAAACAGACAAAAGGCATTACCTTAAATGGCTGAGAATACCCCCAAATCAAGGTAATTTTAAAAAGGACAGGAGAAGGGGACCGATCCATAATGCATAGAATTTTAGGTGAAGAAGAAACCTTCCAAATTAACCAATAACAATTACCAGTGTTTAAATCCTCTGTACAACATCCCTAGCAAGCAGCTGACCGGACTGTTTCAAATGTGCAGTGAGAGGTTTTCATTATGTCCTGAGACATCTATTCCATCTTTAAAAAGCCAAGGTTATTACACACACACACACACACACGCACACACACACACAAGTTCCAATCCAGTCTAAATAATGTCTAAATATACGGAAGCAGCTATAACACCTGACATGTTAACGGTAGAGAAAGGTACTGAACTTAAAGACTGAATTCTTTAGACCTAGAATCATTGGAAGTTCAGGAAACATCTATTCCATCTTTAAAAAGGCAAGGTTATTACACACACACACACACACACGCACACACACACACAAGTTCCAATCCAGTCTAAATAATGTCTAAATATACGGAAGCAGCTATAACACCTGACATGTTAACGGTAGAGAAAGGTACTGAACTTAAAGACTGAATTCTTTAGACCTAGAATCATTGGAAGTTCAGGAACCATCCTGTCACCCCCAAGGGTGTTTTTATAGTTTTTATAGTTATCCCTCCTCCCTGCCTCGACTCCTTTTCTTTTTCCTCCTCCTTCTCCCCGCCCCCCTTTTTTTGAAAGAGATCTAGTCAGCTAGAAAATATGACTTTTTCCCTATCTGTTTTTGTCTCAACCAGATTTAATCAAGTCACCAAACCTGGCAACAACTGCGATGATTCTCGGGCCCTGGGCCAGGTTCTAACCATGAGCTGGAATTTAAGGTCTATGCATCATCTTGTTCCGGGGCCCAGGGGAATCCCAGCCCTTCATCCACTGTGGCTTTATTTGTGTCCATATGATTTCCTTAAAAAGCAGAGACTGTTGCCAACTCTGAAAAGTGGCCCCAAATGTGTTCTTTGTGGGTTTTACAAAGTAACGTAAAGGAACGGGGCTGAACCAGCCCCGGCCGGTTTTATGAGCAAAGAACCGCCATCTGGCCTAAGATAGTTTCTCGTTTTTTATCTCAAGTCATGGAGAGGGAAGAGTTGTTTTTCACGTGTTTGACAAGGAATCACTTTTAAAGTTTTGCAAGCCGCTGGGCTGAATCTGTCATCTTTCTTCCGAGAGGCATTTGGGTTTCACTGGGGGCAGTGGCTTTGACAGCATTGTCCATGCAAATTGCTAACTGCTGCCGTAAACAAACAGCTGTCGGAGGAAAACAGTAAGTAAGAGGATTATTGCTTCTCATCATTAAGCGAAACACATTCCCATTAGAACTAATAAAACAAGAGCTGGTTTTTGGCATTAACAAGTAGGAGAGGATTTCTTTGTTTCTTCTTTACTGAACTGGGGAAGGGAATGAATGATAAGGCAGAAAACGACCAAAGTCAAGGTGATCCCTTTTCTGCAACTCCGGCTCACGTGCTTAGCTTTGGTGACATGCGAAAAACTAGCATCGGGTCTCCATGAAATCAAGTATTTTCCTTGGAGTAGCTTTTTATTTGGACATATGGAATGCGACTGATTTTAATATTCTGCAGAGATCTTCCTGGCGTTTCTGAATAAGGAGGCATGAAAATTAATCCAAATTATTCTTATACAGAAAAAGTAGGTGAAAGGTCAGAGGCAGTTATTTTTCACAATTTACCATTAATAATTATATAAGGCGGGGAATCAACTTCAGGAGTTGGTTCTCTTACGTCACTCGTATTCGTGACAACGGCTTGGACAGGCCTGGATTTCTCTCTGGAGGAAAGTGAAAATGGTCTTTAAATATAGTGTATTCTGAGTTATGTTGTGTAATCACAAACAAAATAACAATACGATCCGCTTTAGCCACAGAAAGACAAAAGCACAGAACAGTAAGGTGGTCTGCTGACCATCCACAAACCGGCCAGCAGTGACCGCAGATTTCTGCCCCCCCTAACTGTGACAGTAAAGACATGCAAATTTGGCGGTTACAGCAGTTTTGCCTGTCTCGTTCATTGCTGTCAAACAAGCGTCTGGTACGCTGTAGGCGCTCAATAAATACTCGAAGAATGCCTGAATTAATAGCAAAGGCTGCAGAAAGAATGGTTAGAACCGAAAAGAACCCGTTAGGTTTAGCAATGGATTTGTTGGTAACCCAGGCAAAAGCAGCTTCTGGGCTGTGCCCGGGATGGAAGCTGCCTTAGAGAGGGGCGGGTTGAGGTGTGACTAGGGGTCAGGAGATGAAGACAGAGGTGCAAGAACAGCCAAGTGGTTAAGAGCTCGCTCTATCTTTGGAGCGAGGCTGCCTGGAACTGGATGCTAGTTCTGCGGCATATGAACTGAGTGACCCTGGGCACGTGACTCAGCCTCTCTGCACCTCAGTTTTGTCATCTGTAAAATGAGATTAACAAGGGGATCCACCAGAGAGCGCTTAGAAGAGTATCTAGCACACAGTGAGCACTCGATAAATGGGAGTTATTACTATGGATTATTTTTAGGAAGACTTTTATCTTAACTTTTTTATTTTGAGATAACTATACATTCCCATATAGTGGTAAGAAATAATATAGAGAGATCAGTACGCCCTTCACCCAGTTTTCCCCGTTGGCACCACCAACCAGGAAAATGAATTTGACACACTCCAGCCACACCGTTTAGATGTCCCCAGTTTTACAAGCGCTCCCTGTGTGGGTATATTTAGTTCTGTGCAATTTTATCACATGTGTACGTATGTGATACGTAGAGCCGGAGATGGCGATAACTAGTAGGGGTTAGAGAATAAAAATTTTGTTTTGTTTTTTAAGGTAGGATAGGTCTACTCTCTACGAAACATCTTCCGCTGAAACAGGAGGGGAAATACATATAGATGAGGTTGTGTCTTGTGGGATAGGAGCGGAGAGCAGAAAGTTGGAAGACCGCACATCGAACGGGCTCTGTCATCTCTGAAAATAGAAGACGGGATGATCAGAAACAAATGGGGTAAGAAATATCCTCAATGCAATTGCTGGGTTTGATAGGAAAGAACAATAGATCCTGAATAGAGTTATATAAGGCTTGATGTTTTGGGGTGTTTTTGTGAATTAAAGAGGGCAATCATTTGTCAATTACACTGTTGGTGAAACCCTAGGCAGACTAAAATGTTCTGCCTAAATAATAGGTCTTTAAAAAGTTTTGCGGAAAAAAGATGCCTAGTTGATTGCATCTTTAATTTTCTTTGGTCAGTAAGGATTTTTAACAGGATCCCATAAGTACCAAACAGAAAGCAAAAAATCTGGATATATTAAACTACATTAAAATCGATAACTTCTCTTTATCAAACACCACCATTTAAAGAGGGAAAGGCGAGTCACAGAGTGGGAGGAGATATTTGCAGAACTGTATAGAATAACTGGTATACAGAATGTGCAAAGAACTCCTGCAAACTGATAAGGAGAAAGCGGATAACCCTATGAAAATTGGCCAAATGCATTACATGCAAATTAAAGTCGTAACGCGTATACCACTACCTACGCATCAGAACACTTAAAGTGAAAAAGCCGAATAATACCAAATATGGCAAGGAAATTGAGTAAACAGAACTCTTATACACTGTTCTGGGATGTAAACTGGTAATACACCAGCTTTGAAAACTGACCATATCCACTGACACTCGACATTCATATAACATCTGACTGAGGCAGTCCATTTCTAGGTATATATCTAACAGGACGGTGTATATATGTTCACAAAAATATCTGTGCGAGAATATAATGTAAGAGCCCCAAAATGTAAGCAATCCAAATGTCCACCTACACGGAATGGATAACCTGTGGTATATTTGTTCAATGGAATACTGGAGCGATGAGGATGAGTGAACAATTTCATTTAATGAGTCGATCTCGTAAACGCAATGTTGAGTGCAAGAAGTCATACAAAAGAAAACGTTCTAAATAATTCAAATTATATTAAGTTTAAAAATACGTTATCTTAGGGGGAGGGATAGTTAGTGACTGGAAAGGGCATGAAAAGCATCCTGGCTATGAGTTACATGGATGTGTTCAGTTTGTAAAAATAGGTAAAAGGCTAGTAAATCTAACTACTAGATTTAGGCTTTGAATGAGATAAAATGTTTTAGCACCTTTTTTGGTGCTAAAATGTTTTAGCACCTTTTTTGGTGCTAAAACAAGATGGAGGGACTTCTGGAATAGCAGAATAACCACCTCTGAAAATCTGCTCCTTCATAAAAGCATTGAGAACACTAGCAAAACTTGTCAAAGTCAACTTTTACAGAACTCCGGGAAATTAACTAAAGGCGGGCAATAGAATAGTTAAGAAAAACATCCGAATCTCAGTGAAAACAGAGAGCTTTGTGGCATTTTAACTCTCCTTATTCCCATCAGCCTGTGGTAGTCATGGAAACCAGCAGCCTAGCGGCCATTGGAAGGGAGGGCTGGGTTTGGAGCCCCTCAGAAAGACCCACCTCCAGAGAATTGTCACTACTTGATCTATCTGACAGCTCCGTGGAAAAGCCCCATATGCAGGCTTACTGTTATTTGACCTGACTGCGAGCTCATTCAGGGGGAAAAGCCTTACCCCTACGGCATTTTTCTGAAATAATCGGCAGCAAAGACTTAACATTGCAGCTGCCTGAGGTGCTGACACCAGCAGGATAAAACGAGAAGCTGGCCAGAAAACGTAAAGGGAAAAGCTGTGAAACGATGTGTCCATAGGGTGCTTTGGAAAGACCTGACATCTTCCTAGGCATCCAGAAGGCCACATGCATGCGTGGGACTCTAGACACGCCTAGGAAATACCTGGGAAGACCCCCTTACTCACCTCCAGCTCACCTTGAGGTCCAGTGTAAGCCCCCCAGCCAAGGGTTGAAAGTGTAGGATCAAGGCAATTTCTGTTCAATCAGTACCTGAGCACTAGGCTAACTCAGAGGAGACCGCAGTGGCCAGATATGACAAAGAACAGAGACTTTACAGAATCGCTGCAGAAAAGTCACTAAACAAACAAACAAACAGCAACAACACAAATGAACCCTAGGTGTGGCCATATTTCCGGAGTGAATTCTAACAAATATTTAAACGATTAATACCAATTCTGCACAGTCTCTTCCAGAACATAAGGGGGTACGCTTCCCTATTTATTCCAGGAAGCCTGTATTATCTTGATACCAAAACCAGGCACGGACATCACAGTGAAGGAAAACTACTGACCAATACCCTCTGTGAATGAATATAGATACAAGACTCCTCAACAAAATACCAGCAAATGATCAAGTGGGATTTACTCCAGAAATGCAAGCTTGGTTTAATATCCAAAAATCAATCGGTGAAAACAGCAAGGAAACAAAAATAAAGATTGAGAGACAAAAAAATCGATCAATGTTATACTACAGTAATCTAGACAATGTAGTACTGGTATAAAGATAGAATATATAGATCAATGGAACAGGATTTCAAGTCCAGAGATATCCATACATTTACGGACCATCGATTTTCAACAAGGGTGCCAAGACGATTCAATGAAGGGAAGAATAGCATTTTCAACATATGATACTGGGACAACTGAGAAATATCTACATATCTATGTTTATATCTATAATCATAAGAATGGTGTTGGAACCCTATCTCACAGCATACATGAAAGTTAACTCATAATGGATCAAAGACCTAAATGTAACTGTCAAAACTTAAAATGCTTAGAAAAAAAACAGGAGTAAATAAATCCCCTTGACACTGGGTTAAGCAATGGTTTGTAAATATGACACCAAAGCCACAAGCAAAACAATGACGAAGAAGATTAATCTTAGTCAAAATTAAAAATATTTTGTGTTTCAAAGGATATCATCAATAAAGTGAAAGATAATTCACAAAATGAGAGAAGATATTGCAAATCATATATCTGATAAGGAGTCTGTATCCAGAATATATAAAGAACTCTGACAACTAAACCATCAAAAGACAGATAATTCAATTAAAAATGGGCGAAGGATTTGAAAAGATATTTCTCCAAAGAAGATTTGTAAATGACCAATAAGCACAGAAAAGATGCTCGACATCACTAGCCATTAGGAAAATGCAAGTCAAAACCACACTGAAATACCACTTCACACTCACTAAGATAGTTAAAATAAAGACAGACAACAAGTTTGGGGAAAGAAACAGAGAATTTGGAGTCCTTATGGATTGGTGGTGGAATTCTCATACAAAACGATATAGCCACTTTCAAAATAGTTTAACAGTTCACGAAATATTAAATATAGAGTTACTATATGATGCAGTAATTCCACTCTTTGGTGAATACTCAGATAACTGAAATTACATATCCACATAAAAACTTTACACAAATGTTCATAGTAGTGTTTTTCATAATAGCTAAAAAGTGGAAACCACCCAAATGTCCGCTAACTAATGAATGAATGAACAAAACGTGGTGTATCCATACAATGGAATATCATTCAAAAATAAAAGCAAATGAAATACTGATAAATATTACAACATGGACCAACTTCAAAGATGTTATGCTAACCGAAAGAAGCCAATCACGGAAGAACACTTGCTGTATGATTCCGTCTGTATCAAACGTTCAGAAGCGACAAACCTAGACGAGACAAAGGTTGCCAGGGAGAGGGTGGAGGGGCACCGGAGCGATTGCTGATGGGTACTGAATTTCATTTCTGTGACTATGCGAAGCGTCATTGCACTGTATACTTTAAATGAGTGGATTCTATGATACGTGAATTATGTCTCATTAAAGCTATTTAAAGAAACTACACATGTGGAGCTCATCACAACTGTCCTTTGAGGCATCACCAACGAATTATTCAGTGGCAATAAAGATAACCAGTTTGAGTAGTCCGGATTTTGTTATCTTGACAAGGTCTCTGCTTTCCTCCATTGAACCCCAGACTCATACATCCCGCTATCCATCAGCATTTTTAGGTGGCTATCTAACAGACATCTTCAGCTCAACACATCCAAAACCAGACTCCTGACTGTCCATCCCAAACCTGCTCTCTCCACGGCTGTCACCCCCGTTGGTGGCAACTTCATCCTTGCAATTACTTAGGCAAAAACCTTAGAGTCATTCGTCACCCCTCGTTGGCTTTCGCACCCCGTGACTAATCCATCTGCAAACCCTGTCGCTTCTACCTTCGAAATGTATTCAGAATCTTATCACTTTTCACCGCTTCTGCCGATGGCACTCTGGTCCAAGGCCCCATCCGCACTCCCCTGGATTCCTATAACAACTTCCTGCTGGTCTCCCCGCCTCCACCCCAGCTCCCGTACAGTCTGTTCTTGACGCAGCAGCCTAAGTGTCCCTTTAAAATATATATCATGTCACTTCTGTGCTCAAAATCCTGCACTTCTTGTGTCCTCAGAGTACCAGCCAAAGTCCTTACAATGGCCCACACACTAGGCATGACCTCCCGTTCAACCCTACTACATCTGCGATTCAAATCCTGCTCCTCCTCTCCCTCTGCTCCGTCTCATCCGGCCATGCTGGCCTCCTTGTGTTCCCTGAACGCAGCTGGCACGCTCCCACGCTAGGGGCTTTGTTCTGGCTCCTCTCTCTGATAGGAATTCTCTCGCCTAGCTTCTCACCTGACTAACTCCCTCACTTAAGTCTTTGCTCAAATATTATCTTATTGAGGGGCTTGTCCCCACAGTTTAAAGTAGCAATCCGTTCCCCTCAACACCACTTCCAATTCCCCTTAATTTTTTCCTGTATAACTGATCACCTTCTAAGATACTTCACGTCTGACTTATTTATTACAATTATTACTTCTTCTGTGTTACCGCAACAGAGTAAATACTATGGCAGTGAAGATTTTCGTCTGTTTTCTTCACTGATGTAAACATGAATACCTAGCACAGTACCTAGGACACAGCAAGTGCTCAATACATATTTGTTAAATAAATGCATGAATGAAATTAAAGGTTTACGAATGGGGCAATGTCTAAAACAAATGTAGCATATTTAGAGAATGGCGTACTATACAACGAATAGAAGAAATGAGCTAGATTTATATGTATAAATAGAAGAAATGAGCTAGATTTATATGTATAAACCTTATCTGTGAAGATCACAAAAAATAGACCGCTGAGTGAAAAAAAGAAAATTGCAGAAAGGTACTACGATATGGCACCATTTATGTAATTATAGGTTGATATTAAACATATAATAAAGATGTTATATATTGTTCAAGAATTATACATGAAAACAGGTATGAAAAATTGGCTAGATGGATACACAGCAAATCTAATATTTTGGTTAGACAGATTGGGGGATCGAAAATAGGGACTCGGAGGTGGAGGGCAAAGGGACTCAGCAAGCACAGGGTTAAAGGGGGCTTCAACTTTATAATTATTTTTTAATATAAGGAAGTCCTGCAAATCTGACAAAACGTTCACAACATTCATCCTTGGTGTTGGGAATATGAATGTTTGTTATATTAGTCTCTGTATTTAAAAAACTTTTCAAAAATATTCAATTAACAAAAAGAATACTGAATAGCATGATTCCAAAAGGTATAGCTGCCAGGTATCAATCAAACCCGTTCAAGCAATCAGCTGGTTCAGTAAATACTAGATCAAATATCTAAAATACCCTCAGTGCCCCTTATGATTTTACTATTTCCCGTAAATGTTATCTTCCCAGGAACTAGGTCCTATTAAGTTTTAGTTCGGACACCTGGAAGACTGTTCAGACTCACAAATTTCCAATTATCCTTTCTTCTCGGAAACTAGCAATTTCACGCTGAGTTATTTTTATTAGACTCTTATCATGCTCATGGCAAATCCCCTTAACAGAAACCTTGTTTGGGGATCTGACTTCAACTAAAAGAGCTCTGTTATCAATGATAAGCTCTCACTCACTCTCTTCAGCCGGTCTGCCGCCTGTCAGTATTTATGTTCCCCGATGAACATCCCTCTGTACACATTTGGATTTTCCTACACTGTTTCTTAGTCTCATACTTCCACAGCTACATACATAGCTTCTCTCTGTCTGCCCCTGACTTAAAGTCACGCCCATCTAAATTCTGTTGCTTATCGTGTATATATGTGGACATACGTATTATTTTATCTCTAGCATTATATTAGTCAGCTTTTTCTAGGGTGGGTCAGGTAATAAATAACCCTCAATATAAATGTCTTACAGTAATGGTTTCTTTCTCTTTCACATTACGTATCGGTTGTTGTAGGCTGGTTGTAACACTGCTTTATACACCTTCTCATTCCGGGACCCTAACTGAAGGAGTACCCTCTCTCTGGAAGACACCATTCTCAAGTCAGAAGGGAAAAAAGCAAGAGGATTAGAAGAAACATGGAACAGCTAGTGGAGATTCCGCTCGGGCATGGCGAACATCATGCCCACTCACCTTCCATCGGCTAAAGCAAGTCACATAAACAAGCCCAACGCTGGGGGGCGGAGGCAGGAACAGATGCTTCTATAGGATGCAGTGCCAGTCACGTGACAAGAAAATCTCTCTCTTCAGTATTTGCATTTCCTTAAATTTCTATGTGGGTATATCTGATAGACCCAGGAGTTTAGGTCCAACAAAACCATGAAGGTTTTGGGGGACGACATTAAAATATAAAACCTTTTGTTCATCGAAGGACACAAGTAATGAAGTGCCAAGACAACCCACGAGATGGGAGAAAACAAAAACGCCCGCAACTCAAAACAAAACAAAACAAAACAACCTGATTAAAAAACAGGCAAAGGACTTGAATAGATATTACTCTAATGAGGCTGTAGAAATGGCCAACGAGCATAGAGAAAGATGCTCGGCATCAGTTGTCACTAGGGAAATGCAAATAAAACCACAATACTTTTCTGAATGTTTGAGATACTTCTTAAAAGTTCACAAAAAACCTTCGGCAACAAACTCTTCCGAAAATATTTTATTATCGAGTATAAAGAGAGGCGCCGTCATTAATTTGACTACCATCTTCCAGTTCTACTCCACCCTCGGATGAATCAAGGTGCCGGGGTGGCAGTAGTGTGTGTGTAGCTGGGTGGGATGAGAGAGAGTTAACATCTGCCAGGTGTCATACATCGTATTATTTAAATATCTCCATTATAGACCTAAACGAAGGGTTTCAGAGAGCTTGAGTAACTTGCCCAGTGTCACAAGAAGGGATCACGGTGAGATTCAGGCCAATCATTTCTGGCTTCAAAGCCTGTACTCTTTCCACTATTCCCCTGAGAGTAAAAGATAAATCTTGAAAATATAAGAGATGACCCAAGCCAGGTCCCAGATGGAGCCAGTGCAACCACTGCAACTTGCCCGTCAAGTCACACAGGAGAACAGATCTCGAAAAAGGAAGTGGAACTATCTGGAAATCTTTAGAGAGGGAAGTAACGTGAGAAGTTAGGTTATGTAATAATCTTCCTAACTTCTCTATCTTATTTATGCCATCGGCCATTTAGACCCTTTGCTTGGGAGGCGATGCCAGCTTTACGAATAGATTCCTCAAGTCCATTCATCTGTCAGACGGTTGCTTCCTTCCTTTCGATTATGAGTTGAATGTGCACCTGTCGTTGGTAGGCTAACGACTTTGAGAGTTCAATAAATATAAATTTGTACTCAGATAGGCTTCCAAAATTACTGGGAGAAATGAAAACATAAGAGACTCTGTCGCAGTTTAGGCCTTGGTGTCACACCTCTGAGATGAGGGACAAGGAGTCAGGTATAACTTTTGTTTGTATTCGGCGAGCCAAGAGTCATGTCATCAGTTCCTTGGGCATTCATTCAGAAACTGATTCCCTCGTAGCCCCCTTTCCTTCATTATTATTATTAATTTTAGTTTCCTGGGAAACAAAACATGACTCTCATTAGAGAGCGAGGCCACGTTCCAAAGCTGCAGATTCCATTCTCCTCCCTCTTGACTCTTCGCTGGACGTTTGGGACCCTCTGGAACACGATGTCTGATGATCAAAACTGCCCTTTTCTCCCAGCCTTGGCAGGAAGCCGTGCCTAAAGCTACAGACCCCAGCTTTTATTTCCCATCCGCAGGGCGATTCGATCGCAAGGAAGGTAACGACTAAAGATGCTGAGACACGCACCTCAGAGACAGCTGTGGGAATCAGGTTGGGTCTGCATTCGAGCTTACTGGAAATAAAAGTCCACTGACTCTGGCGCTGGGATGAAAAACCCCTGCCAATACACACACACAGGCAGTCTTTTCCTCTCTCTCTCTCTCACACACACACGTGCTCCCTCTCTCTCTCACACACACATGCACACACACCTTTCAGAGGGGAGGCTCTGTAAAATTCCCCACACATGGCAAACATATTTTAGGGAAGCACCCTGACTAGAGGCCAGTGGGAGAGAAAGAAAAAGAAAATAATGAGAAAAATCTTCAATAAGCCTAAATTGTTCCAGTCAGACTGCTGAGAAAGAATGCAAAGAACTGGAGATGAAAATTATTGGTAAGATGGGCATCGTAACAAAGCTACTTCTTACCCTACTTCAGACGGTTACTGGCACTTACTCTGACGCGTAGCAACAGTACCTGGGGAACCTCGTTTTCTATGTAGCTGTAAAAATTTTGCTTAACACAATGGATATACATGAAAAGAACACATTATTCAAAGTAAAAAATTTGTTGCCTCTAATTCACGATTTCAAAAATTCTTAATTTTACTTGTAAATAATTATGGGGGTGGGGGGAGGCAGGTCTAAGTAATTTTAACTGGCTTTGGCTCCCAATAGTGAAGTATAATTTGTTTTCTAAATGCCCATCCTCTCTGCTACATATTTAATGATTAATTAAATGCACTGGGAAATTTCCAACGTAAAGGAACCAACAGAAACCTCGTTAAAATGTAAACCGATCTCTAAGTTATCTGTTTTATAAGTTAAGAAGTGACTTACCAAATTTTCTAAAAATGAAACCAGAAAAAAAATACTCAATTTCTGCATTAAAGAGTTATTGGTAAAAGTTAATTAGATCGTCTGAGCACGCATGCACATGTGCGTGCACAGACACACACACACACACACACACAAACATGCACATGTGCATACACAGACACACACACACACATACACAACCTCAGTGATAAAAGGTGACGGAGTGGAAAAAACACTGGCCCGGTGCATGGGCTTTCTGCGCACCAAGTTTAGATTTTCACCCTGAGAGAAAGAAAGAGGCGTCGACGTATTTTACGTAGAAAGATGGCTACCATGGGGGGAAGGGGCTATCAATTTTTGAAACTGACGCAGGACCGCAAGGGTGATGTAATGGTCGAGGCAAGAAGTAACCAGGGCCTGGAGGTCAGCTCTGGCTCTCTGCTGGCCCTCTGTCAGCTCCTGAGACAAAGCTATGGTCGGAGCAGAGTATGGTTCTCTCGCACGAGTGCATCTTCCCAAAGTGGTGCCTTAGGCAGAAAATAAAAAAACAAAAAGAGTCCTGGATTCAGCACTTACAAGCTGCATGACCTCAGGTAGCCAGTTAAGAAGATGTATTTGTTAAACATTGACTAAGCACCAGGCGCCTCTCAGAGAATGGTTTTAAGTTCATTTTCTAATTTACTTAATCTCTTCATACCTTAATTGATTAACCTGTGAAAGAACAGTAATGCCTAACTCACACACTGTTTTGAGAATTAAAAGGGAAGTCAGATGCTTGAAAAGGCTTGGTAAATCTTACACATTTAAAAAGATTAGTTTTCTAATAGACATAACTTTCAGTATTTTTTCTAGATCTAAAAATGCAGTGAGTATTTTCAATCCCCAACTGTTCGAGGCTCCACAGAGGGATAAAAACTGTTGTTAATTATTGGTTTTGGTATTGCAAGATATAAAATACGAACACCATGATTCTTTCGCCTGTTAGAACACTGTGAATAAGGAGCCGAGTGTTTAAAATAATAACTGTGTCAGGGACATTAGCGACTATGTGGGATGGTAGTTTATAGCCACTAAATATCAGATGACAGATTAGTGCAAAGAGAAAGCAACAAAAAATTAAGGCTCATTTTTATGCTCAAAAGAGCTAATTTTAGAGCAAATTAAAAAAAAAAAACGATAAACATATTGGAGGCATGAAAAAAAGGGGGAGCATAAAAAAATCAAAGTCTTAATTTCTTTTACGTGCAGAAGAATTTTTTTTATGTGACGAATAAATCAAATCAATTTACTGATCAATAAAACTTGCTCGATAAATCAAAAGGCATAAAAAAAGGAGACTTAAGATCCACGAGCAAATGTAATGTGTGGACCTTGACTGGATCATTCAAACAAGCCAACTTTAAAAGACATTTTGGGAGAATTAGCATAATTCCAATATGGACTGGGTATTAGATGATAATATAGAATTATCGCTAGCTTTGTCAGGTGTGCTGACAGTATTGTGGTTATATAAGAAAATTTCCTTTAGTTTCTGGAGAGGCATACTGGAATATTTAGGGAATGAAATGCTATGATGTGTGGTATCTGCTTTAAAATACTTCAGTGAAGAAAACGACATCGATGAGATCAAATCATAAAATGTTAGTAAGTGAAAGGGGTACAGTATGCTATGCTCTCTATTCTTCTACATATATTCTTTATGAAATAGTTTAAAAAGCAAAGAAGACCTGGTAAGATACCCAGTCCGGCCACTGAGTTGGAATAAGGTTGGTTGCCCCAGGTAAAGAAATGAATGGCCCGGACCAAGCATGTCTTGGTGTCAGACAGACACCTGGGGACAATTCGTTGAATGTGGGCTGATGAGTGCTTCTCGGTAAATGATCAAAATTCGCCTAAGGGAGCTGAAGGCAGGGACGGGAGGGGTAGAACAGTGAGATAGTTTAGAGGTGCACAAAGGCCACTGAGGAAAGAGGCAGCACTGGTTACTTCCACTCTCTGACCTAGACCCACAACCACTTAGGGAACCAATGAGCTCGTTACATACCCTAAAAAATCAAAGGGAAGGTGAATTTTATTATCCCTCATTCAAGAAGGAGTTCTCACAAAGCTCCCGTATGGTGGGTTCCTCCTTCAGTTGCTGTTTTGAATGACAAAGTACCATGTGGAAGAAGATAACCTCGATTACTGCAAATATTAGATGCTGATGGAGGCCACTGCCAAAAGTCCTTTACGAAGGAGGAAAAATATTTTAATACGGTAATCATTCCTGGGGGTATGAGCTCAATGTGCAAGGGCTGGATGTGGTTGTAAATAAGTCTTTAATTTTAAAAGTCACTTAAAAAAGCAATCTGGCCAGGGCTTACTTTGGGGAGATGAGGCATTTTCATCTACAAGAAGTATGGAAATAGGTACCGGGAATACAATTTTTAGAAATGGTATCACGTAAGGATCAAAAGGGAGCTTGTATCAAAAACAGCCTGGATGGCGTGAAGATGATGTGTGCTGGAAAATGCATCAGGCGACTCGAAAACTCTAACGGTGACTGGCATTACGATGTTGGAGACGGATGTGAGCGGGTGGAATAATCCTTGTCTCATGACATCTGAGAGGCGCATTCCTTTCAGAGAGAAGGTGAGAGTGCTTCTGAGGTGGGACAACCAAAAAAGTGAGAGATCTGGGGACAACTAGTTTGAAGAAAGTAAGAGCTATGAGAGAAGGCCCCGTAGGGTAACAATGGTGCAAAATAAGCATCTGCAAGTATTTGAAGAGCAGAAGCTCAATTGATGGATGGAAATTATAGGGAGGCAGGTGTTCGCTCACTATAAGAAGTACTTTACAACAATTAGATCTGTCCAAGATTGAATTGGAGAAGTCTTGTGTGTAAGTAAAGGCTTCTTGACCCACTATAAGGAAGGAAATTGACGTAAATTTCCTTTATGGTCATTGTAATGATTAGATTCTAATATGTTATCAAATGACCTTCAAGCTGGCAACAAGTTTGACTTGTTGATAACTGCATTTGTTTTGTGAAGATAACTCTTTTCGTTTATTATATATTTTTTAAAATGGTTGCATGAATATTAAGTTCATGGGTGATAAAAAAACACACAAAAATAATAACTATCAATGTTTATGATCAAGGAAGGAGATATACACATGGGTAACACACACCACACATGTATATATGTTAACATGTGCCAAAATATGTATAACATACCATTCCTTGGCTGGGGCTTTGTTACAGGTTAAAGAAGATATATAATGGGGGCGTTATCCAATTAACGTTTTCATCTTCTTTGCTAGGGAGTCTCTTAAGGGCCTTGTCTCTAGTCCAGGCTATCTGCCTGTCCAAGCGTAAGCTGATTCATCCGCAGTGAAGATATGAGTCAGATATTTTGGCTTTGTTCTGAAGCCTTTCCTGGCTTGGACTCAAAACACTGGATGCTGCCTTCCAACTTCCTAGCTAGTTCTCTCAAATCTTCTCAAAAGCTATTATACAAAGAATGAACAGTGGGACTTATCCAATAGGCCTTCCAATCACAATACTCAATAAAGCAACGTTGGAGTTTGGTAAAACCAAACTCTGTCCTTGATCCCCAGGAGATCAGGCAACAGCAGGAAGTCATCAGTCTGGATGCAATCCAGTATAGGAGACAATTCCAGGGCCAGAAGTACTAATGAGACACAACTTTTTGATATATGAAGCACTACAAATTTACTAAGTACAGTGGAGGAAAAGTTGAAAAATACTACCGCATTAAAATAATACTTAATGATATGAATACAGAGAAAAACATCAAAATGAAACAGTCGCATCTGATGAAATCATCCTTGAATCATTTTTTTTTTTTTTTAAATCACAAACAGGAGCTATATAAGCCATTCGAACTTTTCTTTAAATAATCTGAAAATAAAAGTTTTCTTCGTTCTAATCTAAGACACTGACCTGAGATTGTTGGAAAAGGATGCTCTTCTCGGGGTTTATGCCACAAGCAAGAAGAGCAGCAGTCATGTCCAAGATGCTCTGCCGCAGGACGGCTGGGTCCTGGGGGACAGTGACGGAGTGCAGGTCGGCAATGCTGTACAGCACGGAGTCATGCTCGTCCTGCAGTCTCACCCAGCTCTCAATGGCTCCCAGGTAATTCCCAAGGTGGGGGATCCCCGTAGGCTGAATGCCAGAGAATATTCGCTTCACGGCGTCTTTCTGGAACACAGGAAAATAAACGTATTTGCTTTCGAGGCAGAATCCATGAATCCAAGTTACCATAGCTGTAATGGCGAGTCCTATTTTTTTAAACTGTAATCTGACAGTTGTCATCTTTATGCATTTATTTTATGCCTTCTCTGTGCAAAGTATGATGTTAGGTGCTATTAGAAACAGAAACTGATATTTACAATGGAGGGGGAGGGTTGAGTTCAAAAACTTACAAATACAAAGGCTCATGAGAAAAAGTCTGCATTCCCAAGAGAATGCGATCTAATTGGAGAGAGAGGAAAACGTTTATGAAAAGGTAAATAACAGTACTATGTGGCAACATGACCTTGATCGGTTTGGAAAGATAAATAGTGGGGGACAGGAAGGTGTTCCCAAGAGGAAAAGATGACTGAATCTGGGAGTCAGTGAGGAAAACTTCAGACAGAGAATCAAATTTCATGGGAGAGTAAAGGGGCCTCAAGGGTTTTCACGTGATTTCATTCATTTTGCAGTAAAGGCAATGAAGCATTAGGGGTAAAGGCTACCATTTACTAAAATGGGTTTTCTTTAAAAGTAATTGCTGATATATCAGTATATCTTAAGGGAAATTAATTACATAATTAAGTGTGCAGGATCTTGGGCTAGAAATTTGGAAACCTATACTCTATGTCTAATATTACTTCTTGATAAAGTTATTTAACTTTTCCTTTTACTTTTGATAAATCATACTTAGTTTTGTATGACTTCAAAAAAGTCTTTAATTCTGTATAATTTTTTAAATTATAAAAAAAAATTTGTCATGGTCATTTTTTCCCACATTTATATTTTCTAATATTAAATTTATAATAGAAAATGAGATGAAAAAAATATAATACAGAGTGAAAAAATGCAATTTTTCCCCTCAAACGATTTTGCGTTCTATAGTGAAAAAACAAAAGTAAATATATGTATAGTAAATGTGCTGTAACTAAAAGGCTGTAAAAAAATAAAATGCGCCATTGTAATTTTTAGCAATAAAAATGTTAATAATAGCAGCCATAATTCACCAGACACCTATTATGTTGCAGGCCTTTATGCTCAGTGCTTTATATACATTAATGAATTTAATCCTTATAATACTCGATATGGTAGGCATATTATTATCCAATTTGCAGATGAGACAACTGAAACTCCCAGATATTAATAGGTTGCCTATAATAGTCACACGGCTAATAAGTGATGGAGCTGGGATTTCAAGCCAGGTATCACTGGTCAAACCCCACACATGCTCTTTCCATGAGCTGTCACATTTTGCATAGCTGCCATCTACTAAGACTTTATTACAGTCAGTGCCTCAATTCTGTAACTTTTCTGTAGGTTTGAAAATTTACAAAAGAAAAAAAAGTTACAGGCCAAAAGAGAGCACTCTAATACATGTATCTTCGTATAACTGCGTGCCAAGTTTCTCTAGAGTAGACTTGCTGAGTCATCAAGTATGCATATGTCTCTTCAACTGCACTACAGTGCGCTAAACTACTTTTGAGTATGTAACAATTTGCAGTTTCTACCATCAATTCCTGTTGCTCCACACCCTCATCAACACTTTGCCGACACTTCTCTTTTTAGCTAATCTGAGTGGATACTAGTAGACTCTATTAAGGTTTAATTGCATTACTTTGATTATGAAAGAAGTTGAGAATTCTTATGGTTATTGGCCGTTTTTATTTCCTCTTTGTGGAGAGCTATTCAAGTTAGTTTTTCTCAGAATGGGTTGTCTTTTTATTGATGCAAAAACTTTTATATGTTCTGGATACTAATATTTTGTCGATTACATGTGTGTTCAATATATTCTCTCATTGCATGACTATCTTTGTTCACGTTATCTTTTGATAAAGAGATGTGCCTTATTTTACCAAATATGTAATTTTTGACTACAGATTTTTATGTTATAGAAGACATCTTTCAATGCCCTGAGGTCATGAAGATATATGTGCACACACACACACATACACCCACACATATATACTTATAGAAAGCATACGCATGGGTATGTGTATGCTTTAAAGTTTTATCTTTCACACTTAAGTCTGTATCCATTTGGGGTTTTTTGCATATGGTGTGAGGTAGGCATCCAATTTCTTTCTTTGCTCTTTTCTCTTTTTCCCATCTAGATCTCTAATGTTCCAGCACCACAATCTTTTATCGAAAAGATTCTTTCTTCACTGTTCTGGAATGTGACTTCTGTCATAAATCAAGGATCTCTATACGTTTGGGTCTGAATCTGGTCATTCTCTTCTGTCCCATTGGTCCACTGGTCTATTTGTCTACTGCGTCAGTACTACGATTCCTTTTTAAATACATCCTGGGATCTGGTGGAACAAATCTTTCTACCTTCTTCTTCTTCTTC
This sequence comes from Pteropus alecto, assembly GCF_000325575.1. Classification (NCBI taxonomy): domain Eukaryota; kingdom Metazoa; phylum Chordata; class Mammalia; order Chiroptera; family Pteropodidae; genus Pteropus; species Pteropus alecto. Next base: position 16,609,634 of record NW_006442103.1, read on the forward strand.
AAGAGTATCTTACTCAGCCTTGGTCCCTTACATGTCTCAGTACATTTTACAATCATCTTGTCAAGTTCCAAGAGGAAAAAAAAAAAGTTGTTGGGGTTTTTGATTGGGATTATGTTGAGTTTATAGATTGCTTTGGGGAGAACTGACATCTTTCTAATATTGGGTCCTCTGATCCAGGAAATCATGTAGCATATGAATATTTAATGCAAACCCTGGTGACCAGAGTTGGTAACATGGTTATATAACTCAAATTTGCTAAGTGACTAGAACTTAAATGTTCTCATTAAAAAAAAAGAAGATAAATATGTGAGATGGAGGATGTGTTATTTAACTAGATGAAGGGAATCCTTTCACAATGTATATCAAATCACCACAATATTCACTTTTAATATCTTACAGTTTTGTCAATTATACCTCAATAAAGCTGAAAATTTTAAAAAGTGACCTAAAAAAGTCCTTATCTTTATACCTAACAATAGCTCACTCCTAAGAGCTAATCTACTTTAGATATGTGAATTCCAGGGCTACTTAAATTTTGCCTTTCTCTTTCCCCAAGAATATCAGATCCTACAAATATGGTCTATTTTCCCCAAACCTACTAACTTTCCTCTCTGCTCCTGAGATGATAGCCTTAAAGTAGAATGTTACATCATAGTTCCATGGTTCAGAATTGCACTTGATCTAAGCACTCAGGAGACCTAAAAGATTCGTGACTCTGAGAATATAAAAAATATTTTTAAGTAACTGAGAACAAATATAATCTTACCAGTTAAAACTATACACACACACAGAGCCTTCAAATTACTAACTCTCCAAAGCATAATTTAGAATCATTATTTAAAAAATAGTTTGTAAGTAAGACTGAGGCTGGGAGGGAAGGAAAGGTGTGTGTGCATGAGAGAGATAGAGAGAGAGAGAGAGAGAGAGAGAGAGAGAAAGCATGAGGCAAGAGAAAAGTTAGCATAGAAAAGCACCTATCAGTGAGGCTTTGTCCAGTAACTTGGGACCTTAACCAGCCCTGAGATCCTAATACGGGAATAAGCAAAGGAGCTTTCAGTGAGGTAAAAAAATGATTAATGGGCTTTAGGGACTGATTGATGAAAAGAGAAAGCAAAGCAGGAAAACAAGCTCTGAACTTAATAAATGAAAGAGAAAAAAATACCATCCAGAAATACTTGAGCTAGGATGAAGAGGGGCTGTTTATGCTAAAATAAAGAGTTATGAAGACTAGGAATAACGAGTTGAAATAATATGAACATTTCCACATAAATCCCTCCACGGTTAAACTAAAGAATGTTTCCCCAGGAGAAACGGAAAGGCTAATTCTTAAGAAAACTAGGAGAGAGAAGCCGTTGAGGACAGACTGTGGGAAGAAAGAATTGTGAGCAGCTGAAACGGACTGAACACGATCTAACACATCTTTTGCATTCTCCAGTTTCTGTGATTCTATCCGTCCATGTGGAGGGAATGACGCGATCAAGAATTAAGAGCAACAAGAAATGTTTTGTTTGGTGTTCGAGGAACCATTAAAAAAAAAAAATACAGCCTCTAAATGAGAACTGGATTCCTGGTCTTAAAAATATACAGAAAGCATCCTGCTCTTCTGTGGTGAGTTTATGTTCCCGTCTGTTCCCCCCCTTGCAAGAGTCAGCAGGCAGCCCGCCGGCATGGCAGGGGAGATACGCCTGGTACGATGAAATCACGGGGCTGGAATGTGCAGTTAGGGTGGTGGGAGGATGGGGGTTCTGTGTTCAAAAGCACTGGAGTTGGAAAAAAATGAAAACGAAAGGAATACAGGCTTCCCAGTGGACAGGAGGCAAACCACAAAGAAAACAGCTTCGAGACTAGCCCACAGGCATTCGCTCATGGGAAGCCTGCAGCGTCAACCTGCAGTCCCGCCACTGTGTGCAGAGGATAAAAAAAGGAGCATTTTTGTAAAATAGGACTTCGTTTATATTTCGAGTGTATTTCCTTAATAAACCCCACTTCCAATCAGAACATTCATTGGCTCATTTTGTAACAGAATCGGCATTACCGATGGGCAGCTTCAGCCCTGGGATCCGAAATATTCCAGAAGAGAGGGTGGCTGTTCGAATCAAAGGGAGAACATTATTTATCGACCTGACAGATGGAGCCAGAACTCTTCCCGTCTTCAGGTACAGAGAATATGCAAAAGTCATAATTATCTTAATTTTCAGTACCGCACCCAAAAGCGATTGAAAAATCCCAGGCTGTTAATTATGGCAAAAGGTATCTTTTGTGTTTAATTAAAGAGCTTCTGTCTTTAATCTCCAGTGAATAAAATACATTAAAAGAAGACTGCTTACTAGCTTTGAAACACTTTCAAGTTTGGCATGGCAGTGGGAACCCAGGACTTCAACAAAAGATTTCAAGACTCTTATACAAAGTTCCATTTGCAGCGGTTGTTCATTCACCTGTTTTAACTACAGTCACAGGTAAACCAACAACTTGGCTGAACAACCATATGTCCAATCAGTTCCATGAATGACATGTTATCACAGATGGTGATAAAACAGTAATCAACGCCACTGACAACTAATTGTGGCGAAAATCTCTTTTGTAAGTCTATTTATTCTTCTAATTATGTATAAACGAAAAATGCAGCCTAAGATGCTCCTGAAAGGCTGTTAGTGTTTCTAAATTCTATCACGTACGTTACCCGCCTATTTCAGTGCTACACTCCTCGAATATATCTTCATTTTCTCAAAAACGCCTCTACTACCGATTATTGATTTAAGAGCCAAAACAGAGGAGACCCAGCATAAAAAAAAAACCAAAAAAAAAAACAGCACTTCCGCCTTGGCTAGGAGGACCCAGGTGCTTCTCTGAAGCTTTCTTTGGCCACAGCTCAGCATTGTTCTTCCACAGTCAGCTCTTTCTTCCAGAAAGTACAGAGATCCCGGGGCCTGCTGAGAAAACACTGACTCAGCACCAAGAAAAATGGGTTCGTTTCCACTTAGAAATGAAACCAGATGCTCAGACCTGGGAACCAATACAGTAAATATTAATTCAATGTAAGAGAAAGCAGGTCTTATATCACTCTCAAACAAGAAACATGGAGACCAACAATTAAAACTGCAGGAAAAATTATTTTTAAAACAGGAGGGTTCAGAGCGACTAACCCATTAGACTGTTTCCTTAAAGGCACAGACGACGATAAGCACTTAAAACATATTGTTAGGCTGGTGAGAGTTTAACAGGGATACACTTGACTTTTAAAAGATTTCTATAGACTTATTTAAGACACTTCCAAATTTTCAGAGCTGTGCATCTCTTTTCCCCACGTGCCCTGTGCTGTCCTTCCATCGGGTGATAGAATGCTTCCGCAGATGTATTTTCCTTCTTGTGATGACCCTGTGCTGCCAGAGACATTCTCTGGCACTTGTACCCCAGCGCCGCTAAGCTATGTTTAAATGCTAAGGTCATCTGTAAGTACAGAATACACTGGCAAGTCCCTTTAGTTTTTATTGGAAAAGTGATTAAAACTAAATTAGTATATTATCTAAGGATGACAGAAATAATTATAACATGATATGTATAGAGATATACTTTTTATACCTAATGATAACACTGCTTGCTAACGCAGATTCTAGCAAGGGTCAAATTCTTGATGTAAAAATCTTAAACGCTACTGCATAATTTATTTTTATATTGAATGGAATAGTAGATATAGGCAAGAGATCAAGACGCAATGGAACGAAATTTTAAAGTATAAAGAATGATCTGAAATGCTTAAGAAGAGTTTTTCCTCATAAGGAAATTTGAACATTGATCTTCAAGTGTTAGATCATCCTGGGAAGATATGATTTTATCATTACCTCTTATGGCCAACTAAAGGCTCATGCCACCAACCATCGTCACTAGTCCCATGTCCACATCAGTGCCTGCCTGACATCATATCTTCAGCCGATGGTCTGAAAACACTTATTCTTTGGCCAGCTCCCCATACCAAAGTCCTTGGACTATTACTAAATGTGTGAGGATTAGATTATGCTAGTGTTAAACGTTTGGGTTTCTTTTCAGTTACATACCCTTTTCCAAAATATAATATTCTGACTAGAAGTGCCCAATACATAGAACAGTCTGAAGAAAGCTTGGTAGGTGGATAGATAACAGAAGAGCTAGTGAGGGGGCAGGGTGCCTAGCGGGCAGGCTTGCCCCAGCCAGCCTTGGAGGGGCTGCCCAGAGCCCAGGTGTGAAATCCACTTGATTCAAGGCATTTTCAAAGTATTAACATTTTGTCGAAAAAAAAACCAAAAACGTGTCTTCCTTGGGGTAGTGAGAAACATACAAGAGAAGAAAGTTCTTAAAAAAGAAGGTCTTAGATAAAAATGCAAATACCACACACATCGACTCAGTTCTATGTGTAACTCTTCTTATTTCCTCTTCCGGGTTAAGGTTCAAACTCCGTGTGGCACTTAATGCCTTTTCCAGTCGCCCTCCATTGTCCTACAAGAAGAGCTGACCTAGTGACGTGCCATTCTTGCATAGCTCATTAGCCCCTGCATTCTGACTGTTCCATCATCCTGGACGCCCTTCACCCCCTTCTCTGCCTGGGGAACCCCCCATGGTCTTCAAGGCCGAACGATCTCTCCTGATTCTAAAGCTCTTCAACGCGTCTCTTCTCCTAAGCAAACACGTGCACGCGCACACACACGCGTGCACACACACTCGCGCGCACACGCACACACACAGTCTCTCTCTCCAGGCAGAACAGACCCTTCCTTCATCAGTTCTTCATTACTGCACATATCACATTGGTAACTCGGTAAATATTTTCTTATTTGCTCAGTAAATATTTTCCCACCTAGAACATGACCTTCTCTAGGGCAGGGGCTGTCTTTTTCATCTTTATGTCCCCAGTACATAGCAGTGCCAGGTACATTGTGAGCACCTAATAAATATTAGTGGAATGAATGACAGTCCCTCCCCACCTCCCCACCCAACTTTGGCTCCAAATGGAAAGGGCAAAATAACTAAACAAAGTGAACCAAATGTTTCAGTCACAGGTAGTTCTTCAACAAGGTCTGTTCTAGGAGTTTGTCTGAAAATTGGTTTTCTGAAACTCAGAAACTCAGCTCTTTAAATGGTGGTTAGGGTCCAGGAAGGCAGCCCACAGAAGCTCATTGAGACCACGGCATTTCCGAAGAATGGTTTTAATGGCACTGTCTCAGCTGTACCTGAACACCGTTCATAAAATCGTTTCTGTGGGGAGGCGGAATCCGAGGTCCATTTGGGCCGCCAGAAACCTGCCCAGTGGTGGCTCTGATTCTGAAGTAGCAAGGGCTAAGAGGGGAGCAATCTGGTGTGAAGAGAGGGTCGCATTTGTTTAAAGTTAGTTTGTATGATTAGCTAAAGCTTCCTCGAGCATCCATCAGCCTCCCTCACACTGATGGGGTGAGGACTGCCTCGGAGGCAGCTGCCCTGATCGCCACTGCTGGGAAAGAAAGAGCAGAAGAGAGGTGGAAGGAAGGCATTAGGACAGAGGCTCTCCCTGTACCAACAGCATCGCCAGAACAGGGAACCTAGAAAGGCAAATTCCTGGGTCCCCACTCAGACCTAACGACTCAGAAATCCGAAGGGCGGGCTTGTCCTGGAAGAAGAAATGAGAAGAGGTATGCAATCTGTGCCTTAACAAGCCTTCCAGGTCATTCTGAGGCTCGCCCCAGTTTGAAAGGGATTTGGGGGGACTAACGTCTATTCTTAAAATTCGCTTCAACTACATAAAATGAGGTCCAGATGAAAACACTATAAATGAAAAAGAGAAGATACCTTCGAAGCCAACAGTTCTCGATCTTGGCTGCACGGCGATCACCGGGAGCTTTTAAAAGTCCCGATGCCTGGGCCCCATCCTCAGAGATTCTGACTTAATCAGTTTGGGATTTGGCGTGAGCATCAGGATTTTTAAAAGCTCCCCAGGTGATGTTTGTGTGCAGCCAAGACTGAAAAACTGCTTTTCTAAGCCAACTGCTACGCAGTTCTTCTCCAGAGCTGCCAACCTGCTAGGAGAAACACACACACACACACACACACACACACACACACACACACACACACGACTGTAAAAACATAAAAAGTAAGTTCACTTGCTTATAATTGACATTTTAAGGTAACAAAATCCCCGAAATAGCTATTTATTAATGCATGGTCAGAGGCCTCTTTGGCTCCAGGCATCTGATATCGCACTGCGCAGCCACAAAGGTCAGCAGAGTATGAAGGTGTGTGAGATAAGACACCTGAGACAGCAGGTGAGCATATCACCTTCCACGGTTAGGTGGACTAACTTGGCAATGTCTGGGCATAAATCCTTACAGCTCGGGGGCTCAGGAAGCACGTGCAGCTTGGATTTCACCGAGAAAATCATCCCACTAAGAAGGTTTCACATCAGAATTGTCATGGATGGAACACAAACTTCTCTCAGCATCGAAGGCTCTTTTCTACCCATTTCCCCACCTGGCAAACTCTCCGGCTCCCTCTGATCCCTTCCAGAGAGTCAGAATTCAACACTCAAGCAGGTGGGTCTCACGGTTAGTTCCGCTGGGTGACTGAAAACCTGGACTAGGAGCAGGGAGCCTTGGCTGAGTGAAGCTGGGATGCCGGAAAATCTCACATACGACGCTACGAAGTAACATGACTATCTCTAGCGTTCTGAACCTTAGAGACACTGTGTGAATTTCTTACAAGGTTCCTACACACAAATAGAAAAAAATTTTAAGTTATTTTTCTGGCATGAAGATAGTTCACAGACCAAAAAAAAAATAAAAAAGATAGTCTCTTTGTCTGTCCCGATCACTACGAGAAGAAAGGAATTTCGTCTTCCAGCCACCCGTGGCTTCCGTTCTCATCATCCAACCTGTAGACGGATACAATCCCCAGGGACGTTTCAACATTTGTATCAGTCCAGACTCTTCTGTCAGCTCACACTGTGAACTCAACTTTAGAATAAGTTAGAAAAATGGCAAAGTCAAGCAGTAAAGTACGATCAGTTTAACGTGTTTGGTTATTAACCATGGTTAAGGCGCAGGTTCTAGCTCCAGGCTGCCTGGGTTGAAGCCATGCTCTATTACTCATATGACCTTGAGCATCTACAAAATGGGGATAGGAACATATCTGCCTCACCGGGTGGCTGGGGGAGATTGTGATGATTTTATCAGGATAAAGTGCTTAGCGCCTGACACATAGGATGCCTCTAGAGGTTATCGGACCATTGATGGTGGTCGAAATTTTAAATATTTATATATTTTTGATCTACTCATTCAATGTATAGAAATCCGTCCTTCAGAAATACTCATGCAAGGATGTACG
>NW_006442103.1:16616973-16623123 GCF_000325575.1 Pteropus alecto
CCCTACACGGTTATTTAATAACAAAAGAACTACAAGCAACTAAACGTCCGTCGGCAGGGGAAATGTTAAATACATCATAGTTTTATTTTTAGGCGATGGAATACTATGAAACAGGTAACAAAAATGTAAGGTGCTGAGGGCACAGAGTGGGGTTGAACAGGCCCGATTCGGAGCCAGAACGCCGAGTCCGGCACCCGCTCTGCAGGGCACTAGCTGTTTCCCTGTGCAAGTCAGCGAACCTTCCCGTCCGTGACCGGGGGCTAACGGCATCCGCCTCGGGGCCCAGGCACAGTGCTCAGCCCGCAGTGGTTCTGCGTCAACGTGAGTTAAACAGATGAATGTCGACAAGATAGGAGGATACACGTCTGACTTCATAATGGTTACCCCGAGGAATGGGAGCCATGTTTTCTTTTTGACACTTTTGTATTATTTAGCTTTTATCCAGGGCATGAACATTTTCTGGAACGAATTTTTTTGAAACATGCCTAGTTTTTCTGCATACGGCTGATTATATTAATCGACAGGTATAGAGTCTCGTACCAACAGGAAAGTCAGTTGTTGCCATTTTCATTTTGCACCCTGGTAAATAAAGACAGAAATAAAATGAAGTGATTTATTAAGCTCACGTAGGAATTTATTTGTAAGACGAGACTAGAATGGAAGTAATATAATAGAAAGGGCAGGAATTCTGGGGATCAGGCGGTGCTATATAAAAATTCCATCTACATCGAGTACATTGCACCAAATAACTTCTCTGAACCTCAGTTTTATCATCTGAACGATGACATTAACAATAATAATGGCTGACGTTTATTGAGTGCTTAGTACATACAAAGTACTATGGCAAGAGCTACGAATGCGAAATTTCATTTAACCCTTACGAGAAACCCAGTGAGGTAGGTGATATTATCATCTGTTTTACAGGTGAAGAAACTGAGGCACGGGGGAGTTCTGTGAGAGGTACACAGCTAGCAAACAGTGGCATCTCGACTGGAACCTAGGTAGATCGACTTTAGCCGCCTGTACTTCAGAGGGAGGATATAGCCAGGCACCGAGAAATTATCTGCTTTTAACCCCCCGGCTCCAATGACTGATGATGCTACCTTCTGGAATGTATGACTTACAATCCGGGTGCCCCTCTCTCTTGCACCGCTCACAGCAGCGACAACTGCCCTGTGTCCTCCCTGTTTTCGTTTGGAAGTGCTGGTCTGTCCCAGGGCAGGTGACAGGGACAGTGGTTCTTATTCATGTGGGCAGCAGCTTCAGGGCTAATTCTAAACACAGGTGGTGAGAGAGACGGCCAACAGGAAGGGGGAAGGACTCGCTGCTGACACGTGCAGCTGGGAAGATTGATGGTTTCCCTCCGCCTTTCTCCCCAGTGTGTCGGCCTCGGGGCAGAGACGCGGGCGCCGCTGTGCTGGGGACAGTACAGCACACAGTGCAGCGTCTACCTTGCTGCGGCGCTGATTAATGAGACCGAAACGACACAGAAAACAGGCAGCGCTTCGGGAAGAGAATTCACAGGCCTTTCTTTCTTTAACGAGTTCAACAAAAGCAGTTCCCATAAACCATCGGGTTTGAACTGGAATACCCCGGGGTTCGAGTGAGGTAGGGGTATCTCTAGAGGAATGCGGGCAGCAGAGGGTGAGAATTTGAGGGGCGTTCGTAATGCGGTAAAGGCGCTTACGATCGGGTGGGAACAAATCGTAATGAATGGATTCCTCTCCTCTATCGGCCTGGCTGAAAAATGTCACAGAGTTTCAGGTAAGGCAGTTATTTACCTACCCGACTTAGTGTAACGAGGACGTGAGGACACACGATCACGGACACATCCCCCTGTGAAAAGCATTCTTCCTTTTTTGAGCTGGGAGATAGAATCACCATTTTTACATGTTTTTACCGCAGCTGCGTAAATATAGACATGAAACGGTATTTTCTTTTTGGGAAAACATGAATTTTGACACCAAATATTATTTCTAGTACTTACTATCAACTATCTATTGGACGTATCCACTTGGATTTCCCACCGACAGCTCTTCAAACTTAATACTAGATCCAAAACTAAATCTCCTGACTCATAACCTTTCCGGTCACCTCCCCCCAAAGGTGCTGTTCTGCATTTTCAATGCTGGCTAAAGACACAACCACCCACTCAGTCTCCCAATCCCAACAGTCATCCCCGATTCCGCCCTTTCCCTCACCAGATTCTGTGGGTTAAAATCCTGGCTCCTCCAATCATGATGTATGTGATCTTTGCCAAGTATTTGTGCCTCGGTGTCTTCCTCTGAAATCAACATTTTAAGAGTACTGCTTCATAGGATTATTGAAAGGATCAAATAAATTAGTACATAAAAAGTGCTTAGCGTAGTGCCTGGCACGTAGAAAATGCTCAATAAATCTTAGCTAAGATTGATCTTAAATGTTCTCAGCACACAAATTATAATTATGTGAGGGGATGAATGTGTTAACGAACCTTCTTGTGGTAACCATTTCACAATATACATGTGTATTAAATCGTCATGTTATACACATTAAACTTACACAGTATGATCCATCTGAACTGTCTTTCTAAAATAATGCGTCTCTACTGGTTCTTCCTTTCCTATGGAGTCAAGTTCAAATGCCTTAGTGTATAAAATCCTTCATAATCTGACTTGACACACAAACAGATTACTTAGACCTACTAGGGGCAAGTATCTCCATGAATGAACCTCAGTTAGGGAGAAGTCCTGGGAGAAATTCTGGGTTTATGTTTTACATTTAACATTTTACAACATGCTATTTTTCATTAATGATCCTAGCACGAGAGCCAATATCATATTCAACTAAAACCACAAGAGTAATCATCCGGATCTAGAATTTAAAGACCGAAACGTAAAAAAAATACTTATATACCAACTGATTTTACTCTAGGTAAGATGAAATTTATAGCATTTCCATTGCTCGGTATAGTGGGTTGAATACATCCCCCTAAAATTCATGTCAACTTGGAACCTCAGAATGTGACCTTGCTTGGAAATGAGGTCTTTGCAGATGTAATCAGTTATGATAAGATCATACGGGGATCGTATGGGCCCCAAAGCCAATGAGTGGTGTCTTTAAAAAGAGCAGAAGACACAGAGACACAGAGGAAAGAAGGCCATGTGACAGCGGAGGCGTGACTGGAGTGATGCAGCCACTGTTTGCGGGGAGCTACCAGAAGCTAGGGAGAGTCAAGAAAGAATTCTGTCCTAGAGCCCTTTCAGAGGGAGCACGGCCCTACTGACCCCTCGATGTCCGCTCCTAGCCACCAGAACCGTGAGAGAATAAATTTCTGTTGTTTGAAGCCATCCAGTTGGTGACACTTTGTTATGGCAGCTGAAGGGAACTAATACTTCTTGCCGACGCAGTAAACTGCTGTGGTGTTTCAGGGTTTGTAATCTGCCAGGCACTGAGCTGCTTCTCCAGGGCTGCATCAGTCAAGGCTGGCCCAGGCAGAACAGAATACAAGCATTCTGCACTGGCCACCCTGTGACTGGCCAAAGCACAACTATCAACAGGCAGTGGTGCCGAGATGCAAGGGGTGTTATTGCATAGATCACGTCAAATAAACAAACAGCCAAGATCAACTGAGGAGGTGTAAGCAACGATGAAGTTGCTGTCACTTCGTTCTGGGGAAATGAAAGTTTTAGAATCATACTCCCGCTGATTCTGTAAAATTATCGTACATGTTAGCTTTGCTCCATTTATTTCTTCCATTTAGACAGTAGCTCTGAAATTTTCACTCTGCTGTTATTAGTCAGAAAAAGGAAAACTGAAATTTAGCAAACTATCTTTTGGTAAAAAATATTGATCATGTACCATTTTTCTGACGAAGTAGCCTGATATGCACTATCTGAACTGCCATGATCTGCTGTTCCCCTCCGAAAGGACTTTTTTTTTTCTTTGAAACCTTAAGAGATTGATTTTTTTTGGCACAATTCCCCAGCCCAAAAGGTCTTGAGATATACATTTTCTTAGGAAACAAACAGTGAACTATTTCTTTTACTTTTAAGAAAGTAGGTAAACATGTCTGAGAGTTGTCTTTGAAGTTCTTCAGAAAGAATTCTTAAAATGCTTTGTATGAAATAAATAAACTTGGGGGGAAGAAAAGAGAAAAATTCACATTTGGAAACCAGTGTCTGCTGATCATTAAGTCATATTCCTCTTTATGTTTGCAAGGTTATCTGAATGCTCCTTGGAAGCTCGCGATGACAGCCCATCATGTTATAGAGCACAGTCCGATATATTTTTGACATGTCACACAGCTTCCTGCATGTCACATCTTTGGGCTTCTTGTCAAAAAAGCCTCGGTATTAGAGGCAATTCAGAATTTTCGATTCCTTACACTTACTAATGAACCTTAGAATTTTGCAGTCAAGTACTTAGCTCTTCCTCTAAAACGTCGCCACCAAATTGAATTGTTTTCTCATGTGTAGTGGTGACGTCACAATTCTGATTTGCACTCGCTGTGTGTGTGTGTGTGTGTGTGTGCTGTCGCCACCAAATTGAATTGTCTTCTCATGTGTAGTGGTGACGTCACACTTCTGATTTGCACTTGCTCTGTGTGTGTGTGTGTGCTAGCTCCACACTTAGCCAGTTGTCTCACTGTACCTAATTAAATTCAAGAATGTTTCTTTAATTAAAATAGCCTTTCCTGCCCTGATTGTTTACACAAATTGATGACATTTTTTCATTCTGTGGTTAAGTTGCCTCATCCTATATTGGTGAATAAGCTGAAGAAATATTTATCTCATTTATAAGGTAACACAGCATAATAGTTGCATTCCTCTAATTCCGATTATTTCATTTGGGATTTGTGCCTTCTTGTACTAATCAAGTTGGGAATGTATAAACCAAAAGTAATGATTCTCTTTTCTATTTTAATGTGATTTTCAAGAACTCCAAAAAACTGTCTTTATTCACCAATGCGTATTTATCATGCCCGCTTTGTGGTTAAATGCTGTTTTCCAATAAACTTTCAAGTTTGATTTTATTTTTGTATATTCTATATCCTTATATTGGTATATTCTGTTTTTGTAAATATGCGTTGAGTGAAAAATGATAACTTGTCAACAGCCTCCCCACAGAACCGGCACTCACACTCAAACTATAATGATTTTAAATGCAGTTAACGTCTGCATCTTTGAAACCTCTCTTCCCTCTCCAACTGGAAATTTTTTATCTCATATAAAATTCTCCTCTATGACTAAACTTTAGCAGGTAAACTCATTAGTAAAATAAATAATAGAATATTGCTTGCATTTTCAACAATTTCAATTAGATGGTTGGAAACTACCACTTGAAAGCGTACTATTTTCATCTACTTGGATGACCAGTTACCGTATACTGGATGATTAACAATAAAATATTTGGTACCACGAGTGACATAATGCTTGCCCAAACTGGTAAAGCCTGGACATTTCTGCAAAAAATAACACTTACTTTTATTTTGATATTACTGTCAAATCATCAGTTACTAAGAAAGTACCTGCAAACGCTCACGTTTGACCACGGAACAGTGAAGAAGAGGAGCGTATGTACCCCGTGGAACAGAGCTGTTTTGCGCAGACAGAGCCCACGCAGCTGGGTAAAGATGAAGCTATTGAAATGTCATCAGTTGAGTTATATGAAAGTGAGTTTCTATATTTTCCATCTCGATAAGAATATTTTTTAAGAAACACTAGAGCAAGAAAAATAGCCCAATGTCCTTTCAGAGATGATTTATGTATCTAAGTAGTTTGCTTACTTACAAGTTCCCTCAGGTCCCTAGCAATTTTAGCTGCTTCTGCTGGCCCCCACCTCACCAGCACTGCTGAGTTGACGAGGCCCAAGGCTACTTTCCAGCCCTTCCCTTCCACCGCTCCATTCCATGCGTTGTGTATTTCTCTTAGCTCCCCGAGAAGCCATGCTCTTGCTCAAGTCCAACCCTCTCCACATCCAGTTCTCTCTACTTAGTGCCCCTTTCTCCACCTGACAAATTTCAACTAATCTCTGAAGACCCAGTTCGGCTGTTACCGCATCTGTGAAACCTTCTTCACCTTCCCAAGGCAGGGTGAGTTACTCCCTCCTACAAGCACCTACGATGCTTTGTTCTCCATGACAGCACTGGTTGTTCTGTGATTTACTTTC
>NW_006442103.1:16623825-16695728 GCF_000325575.1 Pteropus alecto
GGATCAGGATGTTTTGAGTTGAGGTAAGGGATGGGGTTTACGGGAAAATCCGAACAGAACTGTGTTTATATACACATTTTTAATCTGCATCTTTAAAAAGAATAAATTAAGAATCTCAAAATCAACATCAGATGTCGTGTGATGACTTCAACACAACAAATAACCTCTTAAAACAAAATATTTTGAAATCTAGTTCCTCCTTTGCTCACCTGCTGTTGCTGTGGTTCAAGGGGCCAGGGTTTCCACTGTGACAGTTCCTAAAAACCAAAAGCAACATGGAAAAAAATGCTTTGGTCCTACTAGTGTCCCCGGCAATAAAGGAACAGCAAATTGGTAAAGGTAATTAGTAAGCTGTGGAGAAATGTAGGTTTTAGTATCAGAATCATTTTAACTTCCCTTTGTTAGGAAATAATTTCATTTTTTATTTATTTTTATTTTTTCTTCTTTTTCCTTTTTAAACATTAAGGTTATTGGAGTAACATTGGTTAATACAATTATATAATTTTCAGATGTACATTATAAGTTGATATCTGTATATTCTATTGTGTGTTCACCACCCAAAGTCCAGTTTCCTTCAGCGACCATATATTTGATCCCCTTTACCCACTTCTCCCTCCCCCTATCACCCTATATTTGACCCTTTTACCCCGTCTGCCTCTCCCTTCCTCCCCTTTCCCCTACCCTCTGGTAACCACTAGTCTGTTGTCCACGGCCATGAGTCTCTGCTTGTTTGTCCTGTTTGTTTCTTGGTTTTAGGTTTATATCCCACATATAAGTGATTTCATGTGGTTTTTAGCTTTTTCTGTCTGGTTTATTTCGCTTAGCATGATTGGAAATAATGATTTTGAAATATTAGTTCACGGATTTAAAAGCAAAACAAGACCAGGCTATTTTTTTATGAAGGATAATAAAGAAGAAAACTGCCCAGTTTTTTTTTTTTCTTTTTCAGGCAACGTCTCTCCCTGCCCTCATTTCTCTACAAAATCTTTGACTGACGTATAAAGGCACATGCTATTATATCTTGTTCATGTACCACATCTGGTACGGGATTTATAACACGGGTTCCCAAGCCTGTCTAACACGTCATGCTGGCCGTTCAGTTTTAAATAGGAAGGTGTGAACTATCTCAAAGTTACTAAAACATTCAGATGAGGAAGCAAAAGCAGGAAGGTCCAGGTTCCTGGGGCTATTGAAACTACAAATATGGGCCCGAATATGACATTTCTGACCTCAGGTCAGATTCAGAGCTACAAGCAGCAGAATAATGTGTGCTAGATCTGACAACTCACCCTTTCATCCAACATTGCCGAAACGAAATACCGCTGCCATCCCTTATCCTAAGGAAAGCCAACACGCACAATTTGGGGCTTATAGAAAGGGTACCACCTACTTCGTTATGTCCTATTTCCAAACTGCAGACTGTTATGGGCTTAGTTTAATGATTACATTTAATTTTACTCAAGCCTTCATTAGGAGTCAAGAGTAATTCAATTAAAATAAATTTCCAATAAGCACATACTAGATACCATCCGTCCATCCATCCATCCATCCATCCATCCATCCATCCATCCATCCATCTATCCATCAATTCAAATATTTATTGAGCATGCATTAAACACCGTGCTGGGTAGTGGGGATACAAGAGCAACGTGGTCTTGAGAACTCTACAGTCCAATGACCATTGAGCCCCGCCAGCTAACGCACGGGTCCATCTTACTTAGAGCTAATTTAAATCTCCAGTCTACTTAAGCTCCCATGAGCTTCCCTCCTTCTATCAGATGACCCTCAGTTCTTGGTTTACTGAGTTTCAGTATAAAGTATCATCTCTCCTCTGAACCTTCAAATATTTCAGTGTAGATAACCATCTTTTCTCCTCTTTTGTGTTAAAGAGAAAAATCCCTCTAAAACGAACTTTCCCACAGTGCTCCTGGTTCTGTTCTTTGTGTTCTTCAGACTGTTCTCCATCAAGTTTTGTTTGTCTTTCTTCCATCTTTAACCTTTATCTCTTTCTACAGTTTTTCCTGCTGCGTAGAAATATAAAGAGGTCTACCCCCGTCTGCATTTATTACTCCCTTTCTACTCTTCCCCGATACTGCGGTGAGAATCCTGTCCTTGACACCAATACTTTCACTTCGCCCCCTAATCTGGTTTCTCAGCTGCCACGTTACTAAAGCTTTTCTAAAACCAGTAATGGTCCCCCAGTCCTTTTAATCCAATGGTCTCTTCTGTCTTGTTGCTCTTGAATCCATCAACTGATATCGTTTATTACTATCCTTTAAATGTTTTGATTTTCACAAATCTGCACTGTATTTTAGGCCCTGTTTTCTCCGATTTTGCCTCTGTACATCTTCCCGATGTCTATTCTTACTCTCTAAATGGAGTCCTACGAAGCAGCAGTTTTCAACTTTTTTCCTGCAATGACAAGTAACGGTCACTCGAAGGACCATTGTTTTTGATCCCCTGTTTTGGGTCACAGGATTACTCGGATTATCAGCTTCAGTGTGCCTGGGCCATGTTTGCCTACAGAGAAGTCCGGCCCTGTTTACCAGCCCCGTGAGTCTTAGAGCCAGGCCTGGCTCCCCAGACTCTCTCTCCCCTCATTCAGGGGTTGGAGTTGATCTCTTGGACCCTCTGTCTCAGGCAGCTAGTAATTCACACCCCAACATCTGGGTTTAGGTCAAGAGTCTTAGGCCTAATCAAGTTCACAAGCTATATATTGGGGTATCGGGCCTGTGCCAAGTTAATAATAAAATAATATTTCAATTCTTAGATGCTTATATATATTTTTTCACCCTTCGGAACCTCCTAGAGAAGGAAATCTGAGACTTAAAAGAGCACTGGCACACGCCTGGGCCTCAGGCCATAATGTCATCTTTTTTTTTCCTCCTCTTTATTAGACTTTTAAAAAGTCAAATACATGCTTCTTGTACCAAGTCACATAACACAGAGCTCTATACAAAAAAATCTTTCCTTCTTCATATTACACCCAACTAAAGCAATGAACATTAAGACTCTGGAGAGTATACACACATACTTTTATCAAAAAATATGAAAAAATTTACATATGTAGGATACATTTTTAAACACAACTGCAATCATATAATACATTCTTCTGATCTTGCTTTTATTCCCACTTCATAATATGCCATGGTCAATATATGGAGATTTAACAAATTCTTTTTAAAATCTTAATACCCATAATACTAGAATCCTTTCCCCGCATCCCTACACTTTTACAACAATCTTTCTACTGGTGTGCTTGCCTTCCTTCTCTTCCTCTTGAGAATCACAGCACATGAGAATATTAAAAATCATTGTCAAACAGCAACATTTATGATGAAAAAAGTGATGCCTCAAGAGATTAATGGACTTGCCCAAGAATGCTAAATCAGTGGGAGATATAGTCATTCATTCCTTCATTCGATGAATAATTGTGAGCATCTACTACGTACTGTGGAGCTTAATTCCACGTATTGTGGACCTTAATTCCAGGCTCTGGTATTGTGGAGCTTAATTCCAGGAAGAGACATGCAAAAAAACCCAGATAAACAAATAACCACGATAAATACAGACTACGATTAGTGCCATGAAAGAAAAATAGGGTGAAATAACTGAGTAATGAAGAAGTGCCTACTTTAGATAGGACGGGCATGAAAAGTATCTTGGAGTAGATGACATTTAAACTTTTACCTTAAGAAGAAGTGAGAGAACAAATCGTCAGAAGAGGCAAGGCAAAAATATGCCGGGGCTGGGGGGAGGGGGAACCCCAGCAAGAACAGAGAGGAGACCAGTGTCCCTGGTGGGCAGCGAGCAGGGGAGAAGGCTGGCAGGCGATGAGGTTGGAGAAGCAGACAGGGCAGGTCACACAGGCCTCCTGAGCTCTGGCAAGAAGCCTGGGCTCTGACCTGATTTGAGGATTTTAAATAAGGATTGACACAAGCAGATATTTACATTTAAAAGGGTTACTCTGGCCTCTAGATCAAGAAAGGATAGAAGGCAGGCAGTCAAGAATGGAAGTAGGAGCTCACTGCAGGAGTAGAGATAGTCGATGGTGGTGGCTTTGATTAGGATATTGGTAGACAAATGGAGAGATGTGGGCAGAGTCAACAAATCTATGGAAAAGATTTTTGGTAAGATTTGCCGATCAATGGGTGTGTGGTCGAGCAAAAGGGTGGTACCGAGAAGGAATCTTAGGGTGAGTTGGTAAAACTGGTACCTAGGGCCATTTTCCGTTCTGTTTTGGATAAGTGATGTTTAGGAAGCTGGCTAGTCTTCCACGTGGGAATGCTAATTGGGCGAGTGGATACAAACGTGGTGCACAGGGGAAAGCCGGAGCTGTGCCGTGGGAATCATCAGCATATTCGTGGTACTCAAAGTCGTGGACAAGGGTCTACGGCCATGCCACCCTGAACACGCCCGATCCCATCTGATCTCGAAAGCTAAGCAGGGTCGGGCCTGGTTAGTACTTAGATGGGAGACTACCTAGGAAGACCAGGTCCTGTAGGCGTAAAAAATAAAAAAAATAAGGGACTGTAAGCTGACAAGGTCCTTGCAATCTGTGAGGTCAACCAAGGGTTGCCTCGCCTAAAAAAAAAAATTAAAAAAAAAAAAACATAGACCTAACAATCTCACCCACAGAAAAAGGGTAGTGGAAAGTACAGGATGTAGCTTAGGAATCCCCCAACACACAGAGGTCAAGGATGGGGATAAGAGGAGACAGGACAGGTGACCAACAAGGTCCCACCATGAGACAGGAGTGAAATCAGGAGCACATGGTGTCCCGGAAGCCAACACATCAAAAAAGCGTTTTAGGAAGAAGGACGGAGTCGACTGGGTTGAATGCTAATGATCGATCAAGTAATGTGATTAGTAAATATTGACCACTGATTTTGGCAATGTGTAGATTATTGAAGACTTTGACAAGAACAATTAGAGCAGGGAGGTGGGACTAGAAACCAGCTTGCAATGGGCTGTTTTGGAGATTGAAAATAGAGAGTGAGTACTGGACAATTTTTAAGGAAGTTTTACCATGAAAGGGAACAGAGAAGGCAGGCTGCAGTTAAAGGAAGTTGTAGGGTCAAGACATGTCTTTTTAAGATGGGAAATATCAGAATATTTTGTGTGACAATATAAATTATCCCGAGAGGGAGACATTTATGATGCAGGGATGAGAGAAAATATGAAGGAGGGAGAGATTGCCATGGGATTGAGAATATTTGCAAGGAAGCAATTATGATGACCGACCATGAGGAGCACAGTAATGGATCATGAGAAAGAAGTCAGGTCAACAGACTCAGGGATATCATGGGATTGGAACATAGTTTGAGTGTGAATATTTGACTAAGTGAGCTGCAGGTCAGTAGGTGGGTTTAGAGGATGGGACGCTAACAGGTGACATTTGTGAAGCAATGCAATTGCGAGTGATGACAAGACCTAGAGTTGAAGCCATGTTCACCCCTCAGAATTTTTTAATGTAAGCAAGAGATCGACTTTGGCTAACTAGAGTAGAAAGGGCTAGGCAGCAGAAACAACCCACTGCCCCTGGACCCCGCTGGGTATAGACCACTGACGCCATGGATCTCATCCTCCACGCCTTCCTCTTTTAGCCTTCCGGCTGCAAGACGCGAAGGTCCAGGCAGGTGAGTCCTACTGCTCGAGCTCAGGTCAGGTGCTGTCCTTGAGCACCCTACCGAAGGGCGGAGAAGTGCAGGAACCCTTTCCCTGGCTTCCACACATGGCACAAGGGGTCCTGCCCCTGGGCAAAGCTCACCACAGAGGCTTCTTTAAAATGAAGAAGTTCCGAGAGATAACGGCAGTGAAAAAAAAAAATTTAAAGGGTCAAAAGGTAAAAAAAATATATATGTCTTTTTAAATTTTTCTTTTTCAGTCACAGTAGTTTGGGAGAAACTGAACTAAGATCAAGGACACAACCAAGGTGAGGAGCGGCCATCCTGAGGCTCTGCTGTGGATGCTGGTAAGACAGAGGGGGACAAAGTGCCAAACCCCCGAGAGGTCTTGGAGCTCATCTTCTGGCAGGGGCATGGGTCTCTCAGCTCTTCCCAACACCCTGTGCTCCTGCAGTGGTGTCAAAGCCAGCAAGGGGACGATGCGGTCTTAAGGTCCTCCTTGGCTCCAATCTTCCCTGCATGCTAGTCCCTGAAATTCTTGTGGCAGAACTGAAAATCTTTTCAGCTACAATAAACAATAAAGGGCTTAAAATGCAAACTACTTGGTTGAGGTAAAAATAGCCTAAATTCATTTATACTGAAGTGTATCAAATAATGACAGTAACCGCGACGGTAAATATATACCGAGCACTCTGCTGTGCCAGGCAGGCTACTTCCTTCACGTTCCTTACTTAACTGTCACAGCAAACCAACCTTCCTCCCTCCCTCCTTCCCTTCCTCCCTCCCTCCCTCCCTCCCTTCCTTCCTTCCTTCCTTCCTTTTTACACCAGGGAGTGGATCCGAGAGCAGGTAAGCAGTGTACGAAAGACAGGTCACCAGGCACAGAAAGGGGCAGGCTAGCCTGAAAGGCGCAGTAAATCCTCACTTAACGCCATCGATAGGTTCTACGCTTTATGTGAAACAACATAATACGAAACCAGTTGCACCACA
The DNA here is from genome assembly GCF_000325575.1 of Pteropus alecto. Lineage (NCBI taxonomy): Eukaryota > Metazoa > Chordata > Mammalia > Chiroptera > Pteropodidae > Pteropus > Pteropus alecto. The sequence goes on from NW_006442103.1 coordinate 16,630,443, forward strand.
GGCTAAGCAATATAAACGAGAGCTAAGAATACGCAATGGAATATTAACCAGCCATAAGAAAAGAGGAAATACTGCCATTCGCGACACCATGGATGGATCTTGAGATTATCGTGTTAAGCGAAATAAATTAGACAGAAAAAGTTGAGAACCATATGATTTCACTCGTATGTGGGATATAAAACTAAAAGCAACAAACGAAGGAGACAAACAAACAAAAACTCACAGGCACAGACTACAGTTTACTGGTTACCAGAGGGAAACGGGGGGAGGGGGAGGTAGATAGGGGTGAAGGGGGTCGTGGTGACAGAGGAGATTTGCCTTTGGGCAGTGAACATACAATGCAATATACAGATGATGTGTTATTGAATTGTACACTTGAGACCTACATAATTTTATTAACCAATGTCACCCCAATACATTTAATTAAGAAAAGGAGTTAAGTTCCTAGGGCGTCTCGCCAACAGGATAACGAAATGGCGTTGAACAAAGCAGCCCCACGCAAGGACCCGCAGCGTGTGTGCGAAGCTTAGCGGGGATCACGCTGCTACGAATCGTCAGCATCGCTTGATTTACGTTTGGAGGAGATTTTGTTTGTTTCTCTCAGTCTAGGAGAACTACTTGTTCTGAGTACCAGGCTATCTATCTGAAGAGATTAAGGGAAAACAGGAAGATTTTGAGGATAAAGTCCCTGAACAAAACGATGGGAGTGCAGACAGTACGTACCTGTTTGGATCAGGATAAGTAATAAATGTGGGTGTACTGGACAACCCGAATAAAATGCCAACCAGAGTGCTGCTGTCCCCGGCACCCCCTTGGTGAGCCGGCCGGAACCCAGCTGGGGCTCTTCCAGCTTCCTGGGTCCGATCTGGGAGCTGCCCCACCCTAGGGTGCAGCTTGGGGACCCTTCCTGTCCACAAGGAAAAGTAATGTTGTGCTTAGGGTTTGACAATTCTTCCTGCCACCCCATCCCTGTGTAAGAGACAAATGGTAAGGGCTCTACCATTTTACCTACTACAGAAGCTATAAATTCATCCCGAAGTACATCCTGCAAAGACCCAACCAAAGCCTGTTTTATCGGAGCTTAGCGTTAGATGGCCTCCAGCTACCTTAAAACACAGCCATATGCTGCTTCCTGGTGTTAGGGGTCTCATTATGCGAGGCTCCTGCCCGATCCCAGAGGAGACTAGATGACATGCCATTGCTTGCTGTTGCTTCCTATCCACATTTTAAAATAACAGAATAAAAAGGAAAAAAAAAAAAAATCCAGCCACAATTGGCTCCAGTTGGTGTGAATAATGAGACGTGGTTGTCAGACTCCTGGAAAGCTGCCAGCATGGTCCTTAGCTGGCCAGATACCGGGCCCGCTTATGAGGAGGATAAGGAATACAATTTTAAACGAGGTTAATTTTAAGGAGACTTTAAATTTGGCATCTGGGTGTGGGATGAAACGGTCTAGGAATTAAAACCCTCCTTCCATTAAGTACTCTCCATGAGAAAGGGCATAGATTGGAATAAGATGGAACTTCCTCAATTTGGGGAGGCAAACTTTGCCCAATTAAAATCTGGTCCTTTTTTGAAGTCTATGATGGAAGAATCCTAGCTTTGACAAGTTGGCAGTAACCCTTGTGATCTATTTTACTGGGATATATATATATATATATACTGCAGAACTGGAGAGCAGACCCTGCCTGCAATCATTAGACAGACTGGACCAAGTGCCTCAAGCCTTTGATGCCCCTGACACATTATTTTCTGGATGGTGTCCAGCAACCCAATGCAGAATAGCTTTTTCTCTACTGTATCCAGATGGCAAATGGTAGAGATCAAATTCAACAGTTTCAGGGCTAACCTTAATGGATGTGAAAAGCTGGCTTCTCTCCTGGCTTTTCGGGGATCTACAATACAGAAAAGGCCTTTGAACAAAGAGACAAATAATTGGCTTTTTTTTCCCCCCCCTTTCTCTCTCTCTCTTCAAAACTAAACCATGGATGTGGTAATCTGGTTCAAATTCATCTTCTGGTTGAAAAGGACAGCCAAAAATCTGATCAGTTCTAATCACTGACAGTCTCATGACACTTTCTGTGAAGCTCAGATGGGTGTTGTTCTTCATATTCTGGACAGTTTTTTTCCCTCTTTTGGCAAATATTTTCAATCTTCCTCTATTTCCTCCAACACTTTAATAAAACGTACATATTCCTAAATGTTTAAACAGCAGCGTCTTATTGTAAGATTCTCACACCCCCACTCGAGGCTGAATTTCAGAATTGGCTGGCATGAGCCTCACACATTTGTGTTATTGTCTAAGGGTACACTAGAACTTCGCTATAAAGCCATCTGTGCGGGAGGCGATCAGGTATCAAGGTATACCCCACTCTCCAGACAAGAGGTTTTACTTATTGAAGTACCGGAAATACCGCATTATAAAACAATTTCACATGCAGGGCCTATGCTGTAGATCACACGACAAGCTTCATAAAGCAGAAGTGGTAGAGGAGCCGACAGTGAGAAGGAGGACTTGATATTTGGAAGAAGGGAACGCGTTTACCTTCTCTGAGTCAGTCGACAAAACAGAGATAGGGCGGCTTAAAGTAGATCTTAACCTGGGTCGATGGACTTATGAAATTGTGCAAAGTTTTGAGAATATATGTGCATATTTGTCTCGGTAGAAGGTCCATATTATAATCAAAGGAAGTAGTGGAGCCCTCCCCGCCAAAGTATGAGAACTCTGAGGACAAGACAATAGAAACAAGATGATGTACATTAACATATCTAAGGGAATAATTTGCCCCCTGGATGGGTAGACGCTTAGGAAAGAAAGCTCTAGTGGGGGAAACCTTGGCCATGTGTTTGAAGAGCTGTCCAAGGGACATGGTGCTGGGACACAGGCCAGAAATAGGCTGCCCAAGGAGTACGTCCTATGATGGAGATGGAGCTTTGAGTTATCGTAACTTGATTACACCAGCCAGTGAGGCGATCCCATGACCACCCCTTGCTGATTGCATACGGATCGAGCTACCTCATTTAGTAATTTGGCTTCCCAAGTAAATCTGCCTACAAGTAGAGACTGACAATCAGCGAAGAGGAGCTGGTACTCCCGATCATTCCGTCTTCACCTACGATATGTGGTGTGCGTGTGTGCGTGCGCGTGTGTGCGCGTGTGTGCGTTTTCTTCCATGTATCTGGCTACTACTCTCTTGGCTGGTTCCCATCATCTCAATTTCTTAATGTCGGGATGCTCATGGGCTCAGGACTTGGACCTCCTCTCTCCTCTTTCTAAAAACACCGCCTGGATGATCACACCCAATCTCTTAGCTTTTAAACACAGTCTATACTGAGCACTCACAAATTTATATCTCTATCCACACCTCTCTCTGGAGCTTTGGTCTCATATCTCTAACCGCTTACCTGACATCTCCGCTTAGAGAGTCACTAGGCTTCGAAACTCCTTGAGTCTAACACTCAACTCCTGATCTTCCCCCCAAGTCCTACGCCTTTTGCAGTCTTTACCATCTCGATAATGGCAAATTCACTCTCCCGGCTGCTCTGGCCAAACACCTGGGCATCGATTTGACTCTTTTCTTTCGCCCTGCATTTAATCAAGAAAAAAAAAAAAATTCTTGGTTCTAGATCCTTCGAAAAATAAATATCTGGAATCTGACCACTTCTCATGAAACCATCGTTACACTATTCGTCCAAGTCCGAGCCACCATTACCTCTTGCTCAGATCTCGTACCAGCCTCCTAACTGGTCTCCTTGCTTCTTTCTCTGCTCCTCAAGTCTATTTTTAACATAACAGCCAGAGTGAGGCTTTAAAACCTACATCAGATCATGCCGTTCCACCAAAGGCATCCAGTGGCTTTCCAACTTCATTCACGTAAAAGACAAAGTCTCTACAAATGTTCCTAAAGTTCTGCACAGCTGACTTCCCTGCTTCCCCTTCCTGACGGCCCTGTGACTTCCGGTCCTATTACCCTAATGGGCAGCACAGTGCAAAACCAGCCCAAGGTTAGGGACCCAGCTGCCTCTCCCCTTTTTGGCTACGTGCATTTGGTTGCTCCTGCGACTGTGACTTAACATCTGTTTCATAGATCCTCGTCTGTAAAATGGGGCCAATCACAGCACTGCTTGATAGGGTCGTTGTGAGAATTAAATGAGTTAATGTGTGCAAAGTATTTAGAAAAGCGTCGAAAACATTGTAAGTACTACAGTATTCGTTAAGTAAAGAAAAAGCTCACTCTTCTGCAGCCACATTGGCCTTTTTTTCTGGTCTTTAACACGCCATCCATTCTTGTTTCCTCTGCCTGGCACGCTTTTGCCCAGGATATTTACCCTCTACATGTTCTCGCCGCCTTCGGGTCTTTCCCCAAATGTCACCTGCTTGGAGACCTTTGCTGACCATCCAAGTTAAAACTGCAATACCCCTTCGCAGTTCCCATCTCCTGTCCCTGCTGTTTTTTCTCCATGTCACTCACTAATCTAACATACTGTATGTTTTAATTACTTGTTTCTTATGTGTCTCTCCCTCCGGAATGTAAGATTTGTGTCTGTGTTCTTTCTTGGTCTACCTCCAACACCTGGCACACAGTCCGTGCTCAGTATCTGTTGACTGCCTCACTACACGTAAAATAGTCATGACCCGATCACTCCCATGAATTGGAGATGAGGACAGAGTCCACCGGGCGACAGATCCAAATAATACACCACTGACCAGGGTTTTTTTTACGGTTCAGGAGACAGTGGGTAAAAATGGTCCAAAATGTCTCACATGACTACATACATGAGAGAAGAGTCAACGTTTCCATGTACTGAGCACTTTGTTATCTTCCTGCCTCTCGAATACTCTCCTGGGTTGATTAACAGGCAGAGGAAGCTCACTTTCGACCCTAACTGCCATTATCCAAGGGGAGTGCCATTACAAGGCAGACTACCCATCCGACACACCAGCGTTCAATACATTTGTCTGATCTCTTCGACCTCAGCTACCTGCTCCCACCATCACAGCCTGGACCTTGTCATTGCTCAGAATTCCTGTTCTGAAATCATAAATGTCACTATCCTACTCGGTCTGCAACCTTCCATCTTTCAACTCTTTCATGCTTTTATTCTCACTATTCCTGTTCTCCAAGCTCATTTAGAAATCGGAGCCTCTGATTTTTCCCGTTTTTTACACGGTCCCTATCTGCCCTTTCTTCTTCCCTACCCCGCCTGGCCCCCAGGCCAATCACCCGGACTCTGGTCTCATTAGCGACCCAGCTCCCCTTGCCATTATGTCACGACAGCCACGTAAAAACTCCAAACCTGGATCGAGGCTAAACAGCTCATCTGTCACTTATACACCTCGACAGCTGAGCACTCATGGTGAAAAATCTCGAATAATGCAAAATCTACCTATTAACCTAAATTACAGTTTCGAATCCCAATTAGACTCTCAACACTGCTTATTGAACCCTTTTAAAAAACTTATATAGTGCTCACAATGCGACCAGAACTATCCTAGACACTTATAAATGTTAACTCATTTAATCCTCACAGCAATCCTCTGAGGTAGATACCATTATTGTCTCTGTTTTACAGATGAAGAAATTAAGGCACAGAAAGGTTAAGTGACCCGCCAAAGGCATATTGCTAGTTAGGAACTTAAGCGGTAGAACTTACTAGGTCTAAACCCTGGTGGTCTGGCTACAGAGTTTAAACTTTTAACTTTTAATTCACCTTGCGGATGAAGAAAATTAGGTACAGAGAGGTTCAGGAACGTGCCCAAGGGCATCTGGTTATCAAGTGGAAGAACTTGGATTTAAATTCAGACAATCTGACTCTAGAACCCCCTGCTAAACCACTCATCTCTTCCATCTCCTCAGGACTTCGACCCATTGGGTTTTGGAGTTCCCAGACTTCCCACCCCGTTCCCCGGACCCACAAGCTTCTCTACCTCTCTCTCCCAGTCTCGGTGTCCATCTGTCTCTCCTAGTGTCCAGCTGTTTGCTCTGGATTGCATTCCTTCCGCTTCTCTCCACTTCTTCCCTATCGATATCTTCAACCTCTCCATCTTTACCGACTCCTACCCTAAAAGACCCGACCTCCAAGAAATGCACTTAGTCAGCCCACTCTTTACAGCGCTCTCACTCTTTCTGACTCTTCCTTCTCATTCAGGCCCCTCAAAAGAGCAATCTTTACTTCCTTACCTCTCACCTCATTGTAGTTAATCTTCTGTACCAATAACTTTTCTAAGTTGTTGCTAATATCATTAGTGATCTACCAGTTACAAACTCTACTGGATAATCTTTAGTCTTTATCAGACTATACCACTGTCTTGCTCGTTATTTCTTCTTGAAAATTCTCTACCTCTTGGGAATCCATAGAACCATATTCTAATAGTCTTCTCCCACCTCTGTCTCTTTTTTGGATTCTTCGACTCTGGTATCTCTGCCACGGTGTGAGCCTACAGGGGGGTTAAAAATCCTTGATTTTTTAAAAATTATTTTTTCTCACGTTACATGCTTTTTTTATGATCTCTCTGTATGACACACACATTTAAGTGCTACTCAGCTGACGGCGACCCTGTTGGTGGTCATGGCTTTATTACTGCTTTCTGAAGACACATCCTCTCTCCCCATCACTTCTAACCTGTAGGCCAAATGGAAGCTGGATGACCCTATCCCCACAAGGTCAGTCCAAAGGTGGGCATCTGACTTTCGAAAAGACAGGTGTAATGGAAGCCTGACCAAAAAGTCTGCTTTAGACAGAAAAATAAGATGAGAGGATAAGCTGCATCTCTAGTTGAGTCACAGATATGTGAAAATATTACCAATCGAAATGAAGGACACATGGTCTGCTGAAGAATTTCCGTTCCATTTGAGAATGTGAAAAACAGCATGGGAGATGTCATGTGGCTGCTGAGACACTGGAATTTCTAAGACTTTTCAAAGATGTATGGTATAACTGATCCTTGATTTAACAAGACATTGGACCAGTGTAGTCACGGACTTATCAGGAAGATGCTACAATCAAACCTCTTCTAATAGAGATGACATTCTGTGACAGCTCTGTGATTATGCCTGGTTAATTGCAGGTGAATGACAAAATGGTAAGCAGTTACAACAGTAAAACTTTCCTTGACCAACTACTAAAATGCTGCTCGGCACTTTAAAAGAAGAAAATATAAGCTCTCTGTAATGTAGATATAAATTCTGCTTAAGTCACACCACTCTATATCATGGTGCAAAGAAAAATGCAACAGCTTTAGGCTGGAAGCTTGCAGACAGTCTTACTGTCTACATAGTGTGACAATGCTGGGAGACTTGGGGCTTTTTTTTCTACATCTATGCAGAACATACCAAGATTGATAGAGCAAAGGTGCTAGGCGTGGTTTAACAGGTTGCTTTACAGGGACCTAAAATAAACGGTTAAGAAAAATGGCAATGTTGATCCATTACATGAGTTTTTTATTTCCCTTATGAGTTGAAGAAAGCATACTCTTAATTATAATAGCAAAGAACTCAACGTCAATTGTTGTGTAGCTAACGTGGCATGTTTAGAGAACCAGACAGTCTCTTGAGGCAAAACTATGCTCAAAATAAAATCTTCTCACCTTAACTCTTAATCCTATACTCTTCTATGGAGATAACAAGCTTTAGTACAATATATGAAGGTAGAAAAACTCCAGTATAATTAGCTATTTCTGTGAAAAACAAAATTTGGGCTAGAGTGGCAAGAAAGTCATTTATAGCAACAAATTGGAAATTCACAGCTTACTTAGAAAATCGTTAAAGTAAAATTCGTATTATCTCCCAATCACTTATAAACCTCTGCATACTTAGGGCGATATTCACTCATTACCTACAGCAAACATTGAGCATCTTCTGTAATTAAATACATAAAAATACACACAAAACGTATGCTTTACATTCAACAATATGTTAAATGTCAATGGTATGTACTTTCTCATATTTTATCTGTTTTATTTTTCACTGCATTCATTCACTCTGTGAGCTCTGATACAGGGATTAGTATGCCAAAGATTTAGGCAATAATTCACTTTCTCACACATAGTTATGATAGCCAACAAGCAACAGAAATAATCCTTCCTGCCCATCCTTCATGCCTGGAGGTGGCTTCCAGCAACGTCCTCCTGGCGAGGTAAGCTTGCTGAGTGGCAGCCTGAGACTGCACCTATGAAACAAGGTATTTATTATAAACTGTTTCCTGCTTGAATGTTCACCAAAGGTCTAAATAAAAAAAGAGCATGTTCTCCATCTGTCCTAAAGCAATGCCTATAAACAGAGACAATATATGGAAGGATGTGTTAATTTCTCTTTTTGTTTTAATTTTCATTTTTCAATTAGAGTTGGCATTCAATATTATTTTATTTTGGTTTCAAGCATACAGCATAGTGGTTAGACATTTACATCATTTATGAAGTGACTCCCTGATTAGTCTAGTATTCAGCTGGTGCTATACATAGTTATTGCAAATATTATTGACTATATTCCCCGTGCTGTACCTCACATCCTGGGGACTATTTTGTTAACTACCAATTTGTACTTCTTAATCCCTTCAGTTTTTTCTCCCAGCCCCGCAACTCTGATCCCATCTGACAATCACCAGTTTGTTTTCTGTATCTATGAGTCTGTTAGTCTAGTATTCAGCTGGTGCTATACATAGTTATTGCAAATATTATTGACTATATTCCCCGTGCTGTACCTCACATCCTGGGGACTATTTTGTTAACTACCAATTTGTACTTCTTAATCCCTTCAGTTTTTTCTCCCAGCCCCGCAACTCTGATCCCATCTGACAATCACCAGTTTGTTTTCTGTATCTATGAGTCTGTTTGCTTTTTTTGGCGGAATTTCCGGGTCATAAGGTAGTTCTGGTTTTAATTTTTTTGAGGAACCCTCAAACTGTTTTCCACAGTGGCTGCATCAATTTGCAATCCCACCAACAGTGCACGAGGGTTCCTTTTCTCCACATCCTCGCCAACATTTAGTTTTCGATTTACTGATGAGAGCCATTCTGACAGGTGTGAGGTGATATCTCATTGTGGTTTTAATTTGCATTTCTCTGATGATTAGTGACACTGAGCATCTTTTCATATGCCTATTGGCTGGCCATCTGTATGTCCTCTTTAGAGAAATCTCTATTCAGGTCCTCTGTCCATTTTTTAATTGGATCGTTTGGGGGTTTTTTTGGTGTTGAGTTGTATGAGTTCTTTATTAATTTTGGATATTAACCCTTATCAGATGTATCATTGGCAAATATCTTCTCTCATTTAGTAAGTTATCTTTTCATTTTGTTAATAGTTTCCTTTGCTGTGCAAAAACTTTTTAGTTTGATGTAGTCCCATTTTTTTTTTCTTTTGTTCCTCTCGCCTGAGAAGATATATTAGAAAAAAAAAATTACTAAGAGCAATGTCAGAGAGTTTACTGCCTAAGTTTTCTTCTAGGAGTTTTAGGGTCTTAGATGTAAGTCTTTGATCTATTTTGAATTTAGTCTTTTACATGGTATCAGAAGGTCCAGTTTCATTTTTTTTTTTAATGTACTTGTGCAGTTTTCCCAACACAATTTACTGAATAGATTGTCTTTACCCAACGGTATATTCTTAACCCCTTGGTGATAGATCAAATGACTATATAAGCATGGATTTATTTCTGGACTCTCTAGTCTGTTCCATTGATCTATGTGTCCGTTTTTTATGCCAGTTCCATGCTGTTTTGATTACTATAGCCTTGTATTACAGTTTGATAGTTTGATATCATAGTTTGTTCTTCTCAAGATTGCCATGTCTATTTGGGGTCTCTTATGGTTAGGATTATTTGTTCTAGTTCTGTAAAAAAAAAATGTCATTAGTATTTTGATAGGGATTGCACTGAATCTATAGGTTGCTTAGGGTAGTATAGACATTTTAATGGTGTTAATTCTTCCTATCCATGAGCATGATATATGCTTCCATTTACGTGTCTCTTTTTCAATTTCTTTCTTCAATGACTTATAATTTTCTGAGTATAGGTCTTCCTCCTTTATTAAATGTATTGCTAGGTATTTTTTTAATGCAGTTGTAAATGGGATTGTTTTCTTAATTTCTCTTTCTGATAGTTCATTATTGGTGTATAAAAATGCAACTGATTTCTGAATATTAATTTTGTATCTGGCTACTTTATTGAATTCATTTATCAGTTTTAAGGTTGTGTTAATTTCTATAAGAAAGGTACAAAGTCTTATAAAATTTCAAAATGGGGGCGATCGCTTCCAGCTTCAGAACAAAATTTTCTGGAACCAACATATGAGTTTTTTGTTGATATTGTTTGTTTTCTCTTTATTGTTGTTGTTGTTGTTGTTATCATTTGTTTTTTAGCTTGTAAAGAATGTGGGGTTACAAGAAATCTAAACTTTATGAGAAGTTCCCAAATGTTTCTGAGTAAGGGAACAACATAATTAGGGTGCTGCTTTCAGGAGATTAATCTGATCAGACCAATTTGGGGGAAGGGGGTGGAGGGGCAGGATAGTGTGGAGATAGGGGAATCGAAGGATTATTAACATTGATACCGTTAGGGGAGAAAAAGGTTGCTGAGTAGAATTATAGATTATTGAAGAAATAATCATCATCGGGCATGGAGGATGCACCACTAGGTGCTGTGTGCTGGCCAAGGGACTTTACACATATGGCAGGATCTTGAATCCACATAAAATTCCTACAACATATTATTATTAATACCTCGCAGATGAGAAAACTGAGGTTTAGTGAGGTCAAATAACTTGCCTGGCATCCCGCAGTATGTGGTGGAGCCAGGCCTACCTGATCCCCAAAGTCACATACCTTCTGCTTATCACAATTCTTCTCAGTGAAGAGCCAGTCAACTTTAAAACGACAAGTATAATGTTTGTGTGACCATTCATCCTCTAGACACCTGCTTCTCTAGGTTACTGAGTTTCACAGCTTGGTGGCATGCAGATGGCTGGAAAGTTGCCAGCTACTGGAGAAGCCAAAGTTGCCTGCAGAGAAGGATTTTCCTTCGCAACCAAGATGGCCATGTAACTAGTAGCTGAGGAGGGCCAACCTTGGCTCTCTCCCCAGAACCGGCAAGGGCTCCACCTAGTCTGGTCTTTAATATCTCCCTTGAGATTCCACCTTCATACGGCACACTGACCCTCTGCCCATGAGATCTCTTCTCTCTTTCAGCAAATTTATGAACTGAGTGTGCAGACCATCCTCCCCAAGGGAGGACAGGAATCCAAATCAGGGATTTGAGTAAACAGCTCCATTTCCCTTCACCACTACATTCTCCTGCTTCCCCAGAGGGGTCCAAAGTAACACAGCAGGCGAAGCTTGCACTAAATGAATAGAAAGTGGAAGGGCCTATGCAAAGTCTCTATTCATGGGGGGTAAGGAAAAGTCCATGGGGAGCCTTTTGTTTGGTATATAAAATAAACTCTGTTCAATGTTGCTAATTTTAAAGCCTCAACAGCATCTTAATTATTGTCTCAATTGGTAATGATTCGCTTTAATTCAATTAGTGAATTGGAGACCCTTTTAAGAACTCCTTGGAATGAGAATCCTTTAGAATGAAATTCTTACTTATCTCTTGTAAAAATGGCCCACAACGCTAATTATTTTCATCTCGCCCATCTTCCCACTTTGCACCTATGCTACTTTTAAAGAAAGTACTCCAGCCATAAATCCCAATTAGACCCGAGATAGTGGTCCTCTGGTCATCCATCAGCTTCAGCACTCACCACCTCCCCTCTGTCTGCAGGGTTGTGCACAGGTTGACCTTTTAGCTATAGACTGTGTATAAACAGAACTTCCTACATGCACCTTGGGACTCATGTGTTAAAAGCCTTTATTTTACACAGGGTAATCCTAGTGGCAGTAGCCAAATAGAGACATGAAGATAAATTTACAAGACAGCTTTGCTCCCTTCTCATAATTCATCAAGCCAAACAAGACCATAGGAACAGCAAAAACAAAGGATGATTTATAATTCCTACTCTGCATGTCACCATGGCAAGATATATAAGTGGCTTTCATGGAACAGATTTAAAAGTTGCAAAGCAGTTATCAGCATATTATCACGGGTAATTTGTTGTAGAATCTAATGTCATCTTATTATGGTTAGTGTTCTGAGTTTGGAATCAGGCTACCTGGGTTTAATGTCATGGCTCTAACGCTTGCGAGCTATGTGACCTTGGGCATTAATATCATCATCATCTATAAAATGGAGTTAATATTAGTACCTACCTCATTGACTTGTGAGGATTAAATGAGCTAACAAATGTCAAGTGCTTAAAACCATGCTTGGTACATGGTAAGTACCCAACGGATGTGAGCTATGATCACCTCCCAATTATCATGGTGCTTAGTAATAGCCGAAGTTATCACAGTCTATCATACTAGGGCCCCCAAATAAATGAAACACTCAACTAATGTTAGTACGAATAAGAAAATATATTCGCTGAACTAAAACTTTAAAGAATACCCATATTTACTTATATGGACTCACCATCATTACAAAACTGGTAAAAAAAAAAATGAGAAGACAATGAAAATGTAATGGTGAGTAAAAATTTTAGGTGGCTAAATAGTGAAACTTTGTATGTTGTACTCAAGATGAAATGATAATATGTGAAGCCTCTTGGAAACTACAAAGTGCTATATTAGAACGGGGTATTATTATTACTGAAAGTAATAGATTCCGCTTGAAAATGTTTTCTAAAGTGTTATTTATTATTTTATTTCACGCTTTCAAATACCTGATGAAAAATCTATAACTATTATCCTAAGAACCTCCATCCACGTGGAGTCGCCTGGCACTGCAATAAGTCACAGCCAGAACACCAGGACAGGCAGGTCAAGGAGAAACTGACACCCCTACATGCTGGTTAGCATCCTGGTCCAGAGGCAGTGAACGTCTCCATGGGCTAGAAACCAGGTGCCTGGCCTCTGCGTTTTAGGACACAAAGGGGCAGTCGAAAAGGCAGTTCCTTAGCCAACCAGAGTTAAGTTCAGTAGATGCAAGGAAGACTGTGTCCCAAGAAAAAAGAGAGCTGTAGGTGAGTTTTTATAAATGATTACAGGACCAACAGAACTCAGATGATGGGGCAGCGTGAAGACCTAGATATGACCTAGCTTCACTCGGTACGCAGGAAAGTTAAAAGTGTTAAGCTTCCAACTGGGAATAAAAGATAAGGTATTGCTAACAAATGATATATAGAGCAAACTGTAAATGCCTGAGCAGAGTTAAATTAAGTCAAGCTGGAGTCGGTGGATCGCCCCTGTGCCTATAAATTATCTCTGTGCATCTACGTCTCACGGTGGCAGAGCAGCTTCCACCCTGAGCAAATTTCCCCTGTGGAAACTCAGGAAGAAGCCTTAGGTCTCATGTTGCAGTATCTAGAAGAGAAATTCCTGAGCCCTGAGTGGTGCTGGTAGAACAGAATCAGGAGCAGAACCGGAGTAGGGGTTCTTTGAGGGGGCTAGAGGCCAGGTTAGTGACCGAGAGTGAATCCATACTGTGCAGAAGTGAGCTGTGTCTGGAGAGAAAGAAGGAAGGAGAGTTGCTATTATTTTAAGTTGCTTAAGATAAATAAAATATATGTTGCATCTCACTGATAAAATATATATATCAAAGTAAATACTCCCAGACTATTCATTTACAGGGCAGCTCCTTAAAAAGAATCCATCACACGTGGTTCTGAGCCAACAAACCCACCTGGATATTTAAGGAAGCTGAAATCGTTTTCAAACTTCATCACAAGAAATCCAAGATTGTGTGGCACCATCTCAGTGGCCCCTGGTTGTGTGTGGAGGAAGGGCATTGAGGGGGACGGGGGCAGAGAGGTCACACAAGCAGGACTGGAGCTAGTTCTCTACTCCTTAAACCAGAAAAGCTCTGCATTGATCTGCTTTATCTAACAGGGGTTCATATAAGATTTTATTTGATAAGAGACCACTATGGGTCAAGTGGGAAAAGCACCGGCAACGCTGAGTTTAAATCCTGGCACATAGCTCTGTGACTTGGGAAAGTGACCTAATCTCTCAGTGCCTTAGTTTCCTCTTTTATAAAATGGGTAGAATAATATTTCCAGGACTGCTGTGAGAAGTCAATAATATAGTATGTATAGCACATAGCACACAAGGCCTTAGCACATAGCAGGCACTAGCTCAACGTTAGTTAGTTCCTGTTCTGAAAGACAAGAAGATATGTATGTACACAGGCTTAAATACATATATAAATAGCTAACTGTGTAAGCCTCTGTAGACAGTTCTGTAACCTGCAGCCATGCAGCACATCTCCTGAGAAAGGACCTGGGCTCAGCAGCCTCATTCTCTTCAGCATTTCCTGGCTGTGGCTGCCATAATACTTGCTAGCATAGAGCCTCAACATTTATCAGCTGTTCTTCCTCTCTATTTTCAGCAATTACTATCAGTAATTGTCATTCGTTACGCAAAGATATTTTCAAAAATTTAAATATTATTATTTCTAATAAGCTAAGTCAGTTCACGAGGAAGACCAACCTAGGGAGCATTTTGAACAAATAGACTTACAGACTGAGCTCAAAAGGCTCTTTGGAGGGGATCCACATGACACCCTTACTTATCATTTATGATAAGCTCAGAGCTGAAGTAGCCTAATCAAAAGGGCACAGTTATCATCTAGCAAAATTCCCAGACAGCTAGTGCAGCTCCTGATCAGCTGATTAGATCATGTACCATGTTGGACGGACAGTACATGGCAGAGAAAAGCGAATGGAAAAATGACTGGGCCACCACCCTATTTTTATGTCATTATGATCACAGAAACCTACAGTAACAAATACTCACTGCAACATATGGACCGAAATCCCAACGGTCAATTTTACCATCCTGACTCCACGATTATTTAGTTTTGTGACATTAGGCAAGTTACTTAAGGTCTATTTCCTCGTGATTTAAAATAAGGTCCTAATACCCACCTTAAAGCCTGGTTATGAACAATATCTCTTCTGTGGCATACTTGTCAAAACCCATAACCCAGTCTAATCATGACAAAACATCAGACAAACCCAAATTGAGAAACTTTCCACAAAATAATTGACCAATTCTCTTCAAAAGTACCCAGGTGTGAAAGACTGAAGAAGGACCACAGACCGAGGGAGACATGGAATCCTGGATTTAATCCTGGACCAGGAGAAACTAGCGGAAAACCTGGTGAAATCTGAAATAGGTCTGTAGCTAGTATCGTACCAAGTTAATGTTTTGGCTTTGATTGCTGGATTATGTTCATGTAAGAGGAAGCTTGATGAAGGGTATTCAGGAATACTCTACACATTTCGCAACTTTGTAAATAGAAATTATTTTAAAATAAAAAAGTTAAAAAAGAGAGCAGCTTTTAAAAAGCCTTGTTGTCAGAGCTAAACGCGGGATCAAAAATTTAATACATCGCCTATTTATTTTATTTTATTTTATTTTTTGCAGATGTGATTCCTTCATCTAATGGCTATACTTGGTGGCCATTTACAGTAAGAACAGTATGTTAATACTGGCCGAACCCATGCTGGGACAGGTAATAAGGAAGTGTGTTGTTCTGGTGTGATAAAACGAGGACATTTTATACTTCCACCAAACGATTATAAATATTCTTGCAAAACTCTACTAACCATCAATATTTCACTCTTTGCACAATAAAATCGTAAGTTAGTGTTAAAAAAAAAAGTATTGATTCTGTGTTTGGCTGATGACGACAGGCTTTTATTTACCTAATGCCATCAGCATTTAAACATAACATGTCAGATCTTCATTCTGACTCCGAGACCACTCTCATCTTGTCAGACTTCAACAGTTTTCGTTCAGGCAACACCTGGCAAAATAAACCGCTTTTATGTAAACTGTAGGCATCTCGAAATGAGTACTGCTTGATCAACTGTTATTTCTGTTTTCTCCCTATTTTTTATTTTAAACTGGAGTCTACATCTAGCCTTGAGGGGTAAAAGCTTCTCTCCGAGATAACTAAAGGTCCCCAATGCCGAGTTTATTACCTGAGATTTTGCTTTTTAAAGAAAACGTTAAGACAACCTAGGAATCACAATACTATAGCAGTTTCCAATGAAGCAGCTATGGCTCCTCCACTTCTATGTCTCACCTCAGGGAGTAACTTGGCAGCCAAAACTAACAACGAGCAACTTGGCTCTTCCTTAGCTTTAGATAGAATCATATGGATATATGATAAATCTACTTTTCTTTCTATTACACTATACTCTTGCAAAATAATTTTTGTTTTCTACAAAGGTTATGAGATATCATAAAAATGTCTAATGCATCTGGTTTAAGAATCCAATTCTTCCTTCACATATTTCTGCATCTGTTCACAAAATCTCTTTGACTTCAAAGGAAGTTTTTCAAGAGAAAAAGAAGATACATACAGGAAAAGTGGCCATAAATTTTTAGTAGTCCTTTTCTAAGGCCATTTTAATAACAGCAGTGTGGGACAAGTATCTCTCTCAGAGACCTAAAATATCACAGATGATATTAATGATAGACTATGCACTTAAAACTTTATCCTGGGTCTAAAAGTGATATATTTTCAATTTAGAATATGTAAAAAAATATGGACACCCTAAAGAAGAAAACTTAAATCACTTTTAATCTACTATTAAGGAAGACCAAAGCAAAACAAAAAAGTTAAGAATGGTTGTTTCCTTCCAGTCTTTCTTTTTTCTGTGCATATATTTATATATTTACTTCCAAATATAATATTATAGCGACACTATGAATGCAATTTTGTATCTTTTCTCAACTGGTCTTCCAAAAGATAGCATTAGTCCTTCAAACCATCATACTTGATGACAAGATTATATGTAGGTTTATACTTCAAAAGATGCTCTCACATTTAATTCTTATTCTACTCAAAGCTAAATCAAAGGTTTGGAAACACTAACCTGTCCTGGAAATTCTACATCTTGAAACAATCTAGATGAACAGCTGATTAACTTTAAGATAATCATATTCATAAATACCACTGAAACAATCAATAATAGAGGTTTAAGAAATCTTTGCTTTAGCATTTACAATGATTCAGTCCCCTTAATCTCCCTGGGCAATCATTAGTGGGCTCTAATTTTTCTTTTCTCCTTGATTCTTTATTTCTCATGATATCCTCATCTCAGAGTCTGGAATGAGAAGAAGTTGGGGTCTAAGGCTTAGTAACATTGGTATCATAGATTTTAATATGCTACTATCCACTATAAATACAGTAAGCAATTCTGGTTCTGCAGAATCAAACCCTCAAATTTCAAAGAAAGGAGTACTGGATGGATTTACCTAATTTTGAATTCGTCCTTACCTAACATTGCTGGCTAAAATTTAAAATAACATTTAAATAGCTGTTTTGTTGATGAAGAGCTTTTTGATATAACATCCTTTATTCTTACCATTATCTTGCAAGGCTCGTATCAATGAAGAAAACTTAAGTATGGAAGTTAAAGTGATTTATGAGATGATTAGAAAAACAAGTTGGATTTAAATCTTGGTTTTTACAATTAATCTCATTGCTGTACTTTGGCTTCATCATTATGGAGCCCCAGATTTTCCGAAGCCTAAAGGAACATTAACGCGTTCATCAGCTCAACCCTTCCTCCACCCACATCGCTAGAGAATAAACTCAGCGGGATGAAGTGACTCGTCATGCCACACAGCTAGTAAGTGGCTGACAAATCCCTTGACCTCTGGTTTCCTAACTTCCGGTCTAGTGCTCTTTTCACTACACGTTATCATACAAAATCCTCACACCTACGCATTACAACAATGAATATGCAAGGATGCCAAGAAATCACCTAATAATCACAGAATCTCGTTTCTCTTTAGTGCCCAGAAGACATTTCCCAAGAGACCCACGGCAAAGTGTCTACCACTGAGATTGCATTTAGAAGACGTATTGTAAACGTTTGAATGAGTGAAGTAAATGTCTGAATGAAAGGGGAGATACATATTTTTTTCTTTTGCCAGAAAGGTAAAATTCCAAATACTGACGAGACAGACTGAAGGCCATGTCATGCCCTCAGCACGACAGAGCAGGGCTGCCAGACGCAGGGCAAGACGACGCATTTCGGCAGTCTGCAGCAATTCCTCACAAGCCTGTTAGATACAGATCGACTTTGGAGCAACGAAGAACCAGAGCGGAAGGTGCACCATTTGCTCAAGCACTGCACGGCCGGAGGGAGGGCGTCAAGCGGCTGCACAGACTTAAACCTCCCAATGCACAACAGGGAGTCTTTTCTAATTTCTCCGCGGGCCCCCACGGCTTGCAGTTTGGGAATGGACAGCTGAACCGTACTAGGACCATGAAAAGGTGGGCAGTCCTAGCGGGCAGACGGCAGCACGCTCCTCCCACCAGGGGCGCGTTACGTCATCACGCAGCCTTGCTACGTCACCACGCTCCGTTGTAAGAGGGCAGTCTCGGCGAGTTGGGTTTAAAAGAGAAACGGCCCGGGACTCTCCAGAGGAAACGAGAAGAGAAAATCAAACGGAGGGAGGGAGAGAGGATGAGAAGGACCCAGCGGGATGGAAAGGCGGCGGGAGAAGGGCCAGCTTAGGTTACCTGGGGAGCGGGAGCAGCGTCAGGTGCTTTATGAAGTGCCCGGATGAATCTCCAGCACCTATGCGCCTTTCTCATTGAGTACAGCGCCATCTTGAGAAGGGCGGAGCTTTCTTTTCTTGAGTGACGTCTGCTCGGAGATCCAGTCCCAGTTTTGCAAGCTCTTTTGCTTGCTGAGCATGCGCCAATGCCTTCGGGCGCGGGCAGTTGTGCAGAGGGAAATCGTCTTTGCAAAGCAGGTGGGGATAGGAATGGGGTGGGGCTTGATTTTAGCATTTGCGCTGGCGACCTAGTCTTTGCCCAGGCTTCCTGGAAGGAGAGGTTTCTCAGGGGATATTAGCGGCATTTTAGACAGGAAGAAAGTCAAGTAAGTTGCTTTTCGGATCCTAGCCATCCAGAGGCATCTTTTAAAAAGTTTCTCTAGGAACGGGGCCTTCCCAGTCCTTTTAGAGAGCAGTAAGTGGTCTTTTGAGACCTCTAGGGCCTCAATTCATCTGATAACACAGACGTTTGTTGAACCCCACCATCTGCTAGGTAGTGAAGGTGCAAAGGAAAATATCTTGCCTTCGGGAAGTGCATGGTCTTGTAGGGTAGTGGATAAGTAAATGATGCACTGTTTTAGGTGTTACAGGAGCAAACACCAAGATTGGGGACGAGGGATGGTTAGGATTGTGGTACTTCAGCCTGGTCCAGGGAAGCCCTCGGAAAAAGGTGATACCTGATGGAAGAGTTCTGTGTTTGGGGTTAAATTAATGGAGGGGTTAATAGTGCTCTTGCTTCTGTGAATGCACTCAGAAAGCTCCCAGAAAGATCAGATAGATATCAGTAAAATATAACAAAGATCAGAAAGATATCAGTAAAATATCAGATAGATATCAGTAAAATATAACAAAGAAATTTATCAGAATTCTTTTATGTGTTTCGTTGTGTTTATCCATTCAACGAATACTGAAAATTACATTTCCGTAGGCAGAGGTAGGAGATGAATAAGGATGCCCATATTCTTAAAGAAATGAATCTAACAGGTTAAAATTTATAAATTAAAACCATACGTTAAAAATCTCACAAATGGTACAAAGTACTGGTGAAGTTTAAGCATAATTGATATAATATAGAAATAAGCAGGGAAGGAATTGTAGGGATGACGGGATTGGGAGGAGCTAAGGAAATTGAGTCTTATTCTTAAATGAAACTTATCAGTTTGATTTTGTGTCTGTTAAATTTGAGGTGCTTATAGTACTCCCGAATATGACGCCCATTAGGTAGGTAGGTCTGGAGCTCAGGAGAGAGGTCTGAACTACAAAGCAGATCGTAATTGACACCAAGGAAGTCTGAGACTGCCAGGTAGTGTGTTTGTGGAATAAAAGTGGATGGTTGGATGATGGAAATTAAAAAGTAGCCAAAAGATAGTTACCCCCCCCTCCCCAAAATGTGGTAATACTGAAACCCAGGAAAGAGATGTTGCCAGTGGAAGTGATGACTGATATTTATAACGGTATAAGTATCCCTTGTAAATATGCAGTTCTGTAAATGCCCAGATGCTTTGTGCTCATACACCTAGCAAAACATGAAAATAGTTTTTTTACAGATATGTTATTAATTAGATTCAGTGACCTTAGGAATTAGCGGGATTCGATTTACGATGTCCTAAGCCATCCAACTGTAAGATAAAGCCTAGAAATAGGATGAAGGTTACAGCAGAAAGCCGTCAAAGGGCCTGCCCATTTTGTTTCCTCACACAGCAAATTTAGGCTTTCATCTGCCAAGACCATCATGACTGAGAATATTTCCGTGGAACACATACTCCAATTGAAGAAGGTATATCAGAACACAAGTATAATCACTTCAAATCTGTATTTTTTCCAAAGTAAATTATTTTCATACTTAGAAGTAACGAATCGTGTTCCCCGCTACAGTGGTGACCTGGTGACTCTTGACATTTCCCATAGCATATATTTTAATCCCTTACCTAGAATGGGCATATCTTCTAAATCTATATTTTATTTCGACAAAGTACATGGCTAATTGTCAGAGATCGGTATGCTTTTAACAGCCAGGAGGGCTAGCTGACAGCAGAAAAGACACCAGACCTATTATAAGCGAGCTAGCTATGTCTGCTTTCGTACTTTTTTACAACAGCATTCTGAAACCTTTTGCTATTGGGGAAAGTATCACCAAAAAGTTCACTATCATCTAAGCTCACTGTCTTGTGCTCTTCTAGAAGTGCAGCATTTTCAGCACATTTTAATAAGGATTTAAAATGTGAATCCTGAATCTTCAGGAAAAGATATATTATTCACAGTATCTTTTAAAGAAAAATATAACGAGAAGTTCACTTACGGACTAGTTGGTTGTCCGACGGTGTTTAAATGAAGCACCACTGTATTTATTGCAATGTTTTACCATTGCTGTCATTTGGTAAGCCAAAGAATTTTAGTAAAATGAGATATAAATACTGAAAGCAGACTTTAGATAAACTTAAAAACTTTTATAGTCACACAGCGTGTACAGTATGGCTATATATGTTCATGCCTGCCATTTTGAATACTTGTTTAAAATTTGATTTCTCATCAACACTTTTATAGTAAGTTCTGGTGATTTTGCTCTTTTCTTAACACTCCCTGCAAATCTGTCCTGCTTGAAACAATAGATTAAAACCAGACTGGCAGTTGGGGAACGCTTTCTATTGCAACCATGTGTGTCAGAAGAAAGGGTTAGGTTTCCCTGTCCAAGACATCAAGGGGAACCCCCACCTCTGCAGACACACCTCTATTCTCCAGTAATGGAGAGTTTATATCTAGTTAGATTTAAGTGGGATAAGGAGTTTAAATCCACCTTTAGCTCTTGTAGTATAATCAGCCCTCAAGTCTCAAAGTATCAATTTTGTTTCTCTAATTTAATTCTAAGTGTCAGGTTGGAATTAGATGCTGATGAAGGTAATGGAGAGTTAGCCTACACATTTATTCACTTAGAGAAGAATTTTGCAGAATGCAAAAGACTAGATGGCATCTGTGTTCAAAACTTACTTAAAGCACAGTCCATTCACCTCTGACCTTGTTTTTATATCAAATGTGTTTTTTAAATATCGAGGAAGAGATTCTATAATGAAAGCAAACTTTCTCTTCTTAGTATTGGGTGCAGCTACAGTTCTCTGACCATACCGTCTTACACTGGACTTGTTATAAGGGTTTAAAGTGAGGCAGAGTCTACCCTCCAGTGAGATAACTACCAAGAGTCATTGAAATATGTGGGAAACCATAATAGTGATTTGGAGATTGTTGTTTTTCACCTTAGGCTTAATTCTAGTTCTATCCCTCATTTTATAGCTGATGAAACTGGTCCAACGATACTGAGCATCTTGACAAAAATCACATTAACAAATAAGAGCAGAGATAGGAAGAACTTTTTCCAGATGAGTGCCCTACTTTAAGTGACAGCTCTGTAAAGCCGAAGTAGCCATGGCTAGGGCTGGTCCAAGGGTAAGGCTCATCCTTGTGCCATGCTTCATGGAACAACTAAGTGGCTGATTTTTAAAGAGTTGATTCTCTAATCTTTCCACCCCTGACAATAAAAGATGCTGTAGTTTTTGAGGAAATGCAAGTCATAGCATCTTCTTTGTGTGGGAGGCTTATCTGGTTTTTGGGAAATCTACTCAGGGTTGTTAAGGAAGAAATTGCAATTACCTTTTTTCCTGGAAGACGCCATCTAGCAAAATTAAGGGAGAGACCAGCCAATGTGGATAGCAGAATAGAATTTTTCTCAGAATGGCTTTTCCTTAAAATTAAGGGCTGAGGCCATAGTTTTTTTCCAGATTTAACTTCTTAACAGGTAGGGAGGGTGGGGAGTGTCAGTGCAGACCTAAGTGAGTAATTTGTGTCCATCGATCGTCACAGAACTGACTCCATTCCTTGAAGAGTCATTAGTGTGCAGAACCAGGAGGAGGGTGGATTACATGGCATGTTGCAGACCCTGGAATTCCTGTTCATAGTTAATGTTTTCTCTTGATAATTTTTCAGCCTGCCGTTTCAACATTAGAATACAAGTCTTCAAAGAAGACGGAGAATTACTCCTTTCATGAAGTACGGATCTAGAATGGAGAAAATAATTCTGGAGAAACGTAAGAGACTATTTTCGATATTCCCCGTCCCCACCGTTCACCCTCAGTCTTAGGACATGTGCTCCATGGAGGAAACGGAGCTTAGAAATTAGCAAATTCAAGTTTAGAAAGAGCCTTTTGCTTGGTTGTCTCTGCTTGCATGCTGTAGCTTTTCCAGATGGCATGGCCCTGAGGAGAAGACCTCTGTTATCTGCACACTCATTCTGTCCTTAAATCACCACCCTTTGTTTCCAGCTACTTCATGACAGTGAACAGACTTCCCACTTTTGAGTTTGTATTTTACAAGAAGAACTGTAGCAAGGTCTCCAAAAAGCTGACTGGAGTGTCCCAGAGACAGGCCTTTTTCTGTTTTGTCTGTGTAATCAAGCTACGCTAGACCCCTTCCCGTCCCACAGCCTGTCTATCTTGGGTAATGCGAGGATCCTAGTGGTGGCTGCTGCTTAGATCTTGATCTTTTTAAAAACAACATCAAAAATTATCTGGATGTCTCTGAAAACAGGGATGGTGTTAACCCCGCTGTCTCAGTCGTAACCCGTCTCCACCAGTTAGAGTCCCTCGGACTTTCCAAAAGCTACTGACAATTGCAGTCAGCTACGTTTTCCTTCACTTATTGTGTTTTCCATAATAAGTAGAACTGAGCATGAACTCAGAGAAAATTTGCATGCTAGACCGTTACTGATCTCAGTGAACCACTTAACCTTTATGTGCCTTTATTTTCCTTATTTGTAAAATAAGTAAATAATAGGAGGATTAGATGATATACATTGTAACTCTTATGGTTCCAGGAACTAGTTTCTGTTTGATCCAAAATTAGATTCATTTAAAGATACAGAGCTAGATATTGCAGTCAGGATCCACATTTCAGAGCATATCCCCTGACCCCGTGCCCATGGCAGATGTGTGTGTTATGTGCCATCGAGTTGGCTCCAACTCCCAGTGACCTTATGAATAAGTGATGTCCAGTGTCCCGTCCTCAACAGCCCTGCTCAGCTCCTGTAGAACCATGCCTGTGTCTTCTTTTATAGAGCCAGTCCATCTCATATTTCATCTTCCTCTTTTCCGGCCACCTTCTGTTTTCTCCAGTTTGACTGTCTTTTCCAAAGAACGCTGCCTTCTCATGGTGTGCCGGAAGTAGGACAGCCTCGGCTCTGCCATGGCAGGTACTGAGATACAGATACAGAGAATGGGCCTAAAATAGCCCTCAAGACTGTGCTCCAGGCACCTACTGTCAACCAAGTAAGATCGGCCCTGCTTGTCATCTTGTCATGGCAAGGTTAGGTTTGTGATAGACAAAGAATGTGAATCTTTTCTCATCTAAGTGAACATGGAGTGGCTTTCCACAGATCTGTTTTCAAAGGGTAAGTAGGAGGAGTCTCTTGACCTATTTTCGTTCTATCTAGCTACTTTAAGTAGCAGTTCACTGAGTTCCCAACTGGATTGCTTTTTGTTGTTTCTCAGAAATATACTCATTATTTTCTAATTGGCAGTCGCAATGATTTGTATGACAGCTGCTAATCCAAAAGTGGGTTCTAAGAGAGGATTATCCACCAGGCACTGTGGTCTTTAGGGAAGGAAGGTACCCACTGTCCACCCATGGGGACCGGGGTGTGTGCTGGAGTGTTGGTGGGGGGCAGTACCCTGCCTCTCTCTCTTCTCCTCTTCTCTGATCTTCTGATCTTTCCGTTTCCTCCCATTTGCTGAGCCTTAGGATAAAGGAACCTGATTTATCTCATCCATAGAGGTCAGTTCTTTCTCCATCCCCCAGGAGGCCAACGTAGGATGCTATATAGTAGACAGTGGATCTGGAAGGCCAGGTGGAAATATCTAGTACAGAACTACTGTCCATCTACAGAACCAGAAATGTAACTGGGAAAAAAAATGATAAAAATCTACATCTTCTTAGGAAAATTTTCTAACCAGACTTAAACTTGAAGGCAAGGCCGTGTTTTCATCTTCGACATAGCAGAGTATTGGGACACCAGAGGAAGGCTCAACAAGCATTGGCGGGTTGATTAGAGGGACAAATGAACACATGTGAGGGAAGGAGGGACAAGTATGGTGACGTATTTTAAAGATAGACAGTGTGGGGAATTGGGGAACATTTTTTAAAGCCCAAAATAAGCCCTAGAAACCTTTTTAAAATCTCTGATACATGCTTGCTTTCCTGTGGTTCTGCTCTTTCCACTAAGAAGCAGAACGCGTAAAATATTCTGATGAGTTGAGGGTTATTACTTAAGTTCCAACTAATGTTTTCTATATAAATCTAAATTACTGCCTTTCCTCCATTCTGCTTCTCTTTTTGTTTGGTCAAATCCCTGTGGGAGGGAGCAGCATTCCTGTGGTGGGTAAAATAATTTCTATGGAAATTATTCAAAACACAATTTCTGTAAACACTATGTGAAGATATGATTTATTTCTGGATTTAGGCCTTGTGCTTGCATCATTTCCCTATTTATCATCAAGTTTTCCGTATGCCAGCATCTCTTTTTAAGCATCTGTCCATATCAGTTTTGCATCTAAGAGGATCAACTTCCATTCGGAGGGCTGAGGCAGTGGGAGGCAAGAGGGAAGAGGCCGTGTTCTAGGAGGCAGTGGGGGTACTGAGAGGACCACTGGACTTTATTCCCAGTCCTGACTCTGCTGTAACTAGCAAAGTGACATTCAGAAGTCCTGAACCTCTCAGCCTGTTTTTTTATCTAAAAAAAAAATGGCAATGGTTGAACCAGCTTATGCCCAAGGATCCTTTCAGTCCTTAACTATTAAGTTTATGCTCATACAGGTGTCATGTTTTTAAGCTGAGGATCTCCTGGTACTCTGCAAATAACAAACAAATTTCAGGGAAAATGTCTTTGTATCAAGATCTTTTAATTTCCTTCGAATTACACTTTAGGGGCTGTCTTGGGTCTACTGCTTAGGATTTGTATGACCTCGGACAGGCTTCCTAAGGGGCTGGGCCTCAGTCTCCTCATCCAGAGATGGTGGCAAAGGGTACCACATCCCCCGAGTGCCCTGGCTGCTCTGAGGTGAGGGCTGAGCTGGCTCTCGAAGCAGGTGCTGAATGGGATTTTGAGTTGGGAAGAGGAGCAGGGTGCCCTTAGGAGCGATAACTGCATGAAGGAAGCATGGATCTGCAACTGAATAAGGTGCCAGTAGGTGAAGGTGAAGGTAAAGAGAATAAGGTGTTAACACCTCTCTCTGCTTCCCCTTGTCTCCTTCAGTCTCTTCTCTCAATCGGTAGCCAGAGCAACCCATTCAAATGCATATCGGATCATGGGCAGCCTCTGCTCAGAACCCAGTGGCTTTTCATGTCACTGGGAAAAACCCCGAGTCCTTGCCCAGGTCTGGAAGACCCAAATGATGTATGTCCTCTCTCCAGCCTCCCTCTCTGGCCTCTCTCCCCACTGCCGTCCCCCTCCCGTGCTCCGTGCTGGATACCTTGGCCTCCTCACTGATCCGTAACCTCTATCACCATCTAACATGTTTCGCCTAATTAATTTTTTTTTCCTCTCAAGTGTGAGCATCATAAGAGCAATGACTTCTGTCTGTTTTATTCTGTATCCCTTAAGTTTAGCACGTGCACAGCTAATAACATGCTTGTTGAATGAATTTCCCCAGCTTACGGATAGATAAGGGAGCTAAGGTCCAAAGAGAGAAAGTGGATGAGGTCAAGGTGCTCTATAGAAGAAGAGTCTGAACCATTAAGCACTTAGGTCTTTTGTCTCTGCCCCACGGGCCTCAGAGACATCTACATCCTAATGCTCTGAAACGTGGCAGAAGAGGCTTTGCAGGTGTAATGAAGTTAAGGCTCTGGGGATGGAGAGATGATCCTTTTGATTGTTGGCTTCTGACGATGGAGAGATGATCCTTTTGATTATTGGCTTCTGACATCATTCCCTTGATCTCTTCGACTCTGTGGATTCACTCGTTCATTTATTAATTCATTCACCCAACATTTACTGTATATATTGATATATCCGTTTCAGCAAAAGGAAAAGAAAGGATATGAAAGGGGAACGTTTACATGTTTATGTAAATCTTTTAAAAAGCAGTGGTATCAACTGTGTGTATGTGTGTTTTTTACTTTGAGGATTTCCAAGTATTTTTAATTTAAAAAATAGGAACAAATATTCTCTGAGAGATATTCTCAGCCAAGCACTGCGGTCGACACTGGAGATCAAAGAAAATTCTTGAATTACACACACTTACAGCTTAATAGGGGCCACAAGTGAACAGAAATTGCCCCCACTGAATGCAAGTGTCACCAGGGAGGGAAGCGGGGTTTCAGCGGAGACCCAGACGGCATTGGGGTGGAGGGGTCGATAAGCAGAGAATCCCAAACGTAACATCTCAGTTGAGTGGTCTGATGGCTACCCAGGTTTGGGCCCTTTGGGCTTGCCAGTCCCTGGCCTGGGTGTTTTGCTAGCCAGAGCCAGCCGTCTTGTGGGTGCCTTTTCCCCATCTGGCCCCCTCTCCCCCTGCCTCCAGTGCCCTGGCTTGACACAGGCATGGCAGGCCCTTTCCCAGGCACCTGTTTAGAGCAGCACCCGATGCCGCTCTTAAGGAGTTACAGCCGTAATGGGCTAAGGGCAGGGCATGGGAGAAAACGCAGTGAACAAGAACAAAGCCACAGGGAATATGCATGTTTACATTGGCTTTTCCCAAACAGGATGCTTTCACGCCACTTTCTGTAATCCAAATGGCATGTTTCTCTGTAACATACTGTGAAAATGCGGTGGCTCTCGATTGTAAAGCCACAAGAGACGTGTTCTCCCCAGATGGGGTGAGCACCCCTCCTGGTGCTCCACTGGCACCCTATGCTCCCGTCTTTCACAGGGCGTCTCACCCCCATCCCATCTCTTGACTTTGTTCTCCACAGACCCCTAAGATCTTTCCAGAGCAGTGACCAGTCTTGCTTGAGTTTGTAGTGACAGACCCTGCGCACAAGGAGTACTCAGTGAATAATTGCTTCATTGAACTGAGTAACACAAAACAGTGTTGATGCTAGTTTGGACAAATTTTGAAACATCTGAAATCAGACTCATTTTGGAAGGCTGGAAAATAGTTTCAACATTAATCGATCATTTGTTTCCAAACATAAAAATGTTTCAACAATTCTTAAATAAATATTCACCAAGTGAATGACATTTCTGCCTGGTTTGACAGGCTGAGGATGGGGTACAGATTGAGTACATAATAACTATTTTAATTGCCCTCTAACTTGTTATGTATGGGAAGGAGCACAGGTTTATGAGAGAAAGATGCTTTGAAAACTGTAAAGTGCGCTGCAGACATCAGTTTAGGTTTTCACATGACTGCAACAGAAAACTGCCTGGGCACTCAGTCGCTTGCAGACCGAAGCAGAAGTCAGTGTTTGGATGGGACACAGGACTGGTGGGAGGAGTGGTTACCCGTCGCACAGAGCATTCAATTGTTCCAGGCTTGGCCAGGGTGCAGATGGTTTTCCATCGCTGAAATTGGCCAGGGATGGTGGGGAAAGTACTTAGACTTTGCTTTCACATAATCGGCAAAGCAGGGTTTCAAGAAATCCTTGAACAGTAATACTGTTCAGCTACCTTCTTAGGGAGGTCAACTCTTGATTAATTTTTTAAATTCAAATCACGCAAGTGAGAGTGACACATCCCGGGGCCATTTCATACCATTCCCGATTTCTCAGAAGCAGTTGGCACCAGCTTCTTCTCTGGCAGGGATAATTAGCCCTGGCTCTGTTACGGTCCAAGGAGTCTGTAATTCTCCAGGAGGATTGCAAAATACTTCTAAATATTCTAAAAATGAAGTTAAATATTCATTTTTATTGTAATTTACATATGCCATCCAGTACTTTTAGAAGATGTTAGTGCTGTGGAATGACATGGCCAGCCATCGTATGCTGCAACTGTGAGATGTAGCCGTGAATTCTCAGAACGAGACGGTGATGGTCCTGCAGTCCAGCGCTATCTGGTTTTCGCTTTAGCCAGCTGCGAGTTAGCCAATACTTATCTCTCTGTGTGGCTGTGAAAAAGTTTTGTAGGTCCAAGATGGTTAGATATTATTTCGTAAAGCCTTAGTCTGGTAAGTTTTAGTAATTCTTAATCTTTCTCAAACAGATACTGGTCAAATCTTCCCCGATAACAAAGTAACAGAGCATCCATATCTCACAATTGTAATGTAATTTCGGTGTGAGAAAACTATTTTCAGGTCTCCAGGATTGAGAAAGTAAACATATAACAAACAATTAGGAATGCTAGGATCCTGGTCGGGAGGCAGATGTTCTGCACATCTCCGTCCCAGGCTCTTCACTTCAAATTTCTTGCTCATTTTCTTTTTGCATAAGCCTATCTTGGTGTTTTTGCCTGGGAGTTTCAGTGTGTTACTGTAACACAACAATTAATTACGTAAGACAAAGCCCAACTTGCTTATCTTTTCTCTTCCAGACCTACTGTAACTTAGACAAAACGCGGCCATTGTCTTGCATTACGTGGAATGGCTACTGAAAAGGAAGGATGTAGGGAACAGAAAAGTTTCAGGGGACAACGAGAAATGAAGGCATCGTGAGCTACTTTACAAGAAACTGTAAGTAGTCGGTTTCCAAAAACGTGGAAATTGCTTCTTTACTTTATTTCCCCCAGTTTTAAAAAGAATGTATGTACTCGGTAAAAAACAAAAACAAAAAAACTCTTAAAATACAAAACAAGAAGTAGAAGTTCTCTTCTTCGGTATCCTAGCCCAACTCAGGAATCCCACTACCACGAGAGGCACTATTAGCTGTTTGTTTCGTGTCTTTCTGGAAGTATTCTGTGCACATTACCAAGACGCCACAAACATCCGTACGCTGCCTTTCCTCACAAGCTCTTCAACTTCATCTTTTTTCGTTATTGTGTCTTAATCATCTTTACATATAAGTAAACATCTATATCTCGGTTTAAAAGAGTGTCATTATTTGTTTGTGCAGTCTCTTTTTGGGCAACATATGGATTGTTTTTAGATCATTACTATTATAAACAATGCTTCAGTGAACACCTTTGTAAATATGTATTTGTACGTGTGAGAAAGTAAAGCTAATGTCTTCAGGGTAAATTTCTAAAAGTCAAATGACTCAATTCTGAGATTATATGTATTTACATCTTGATAATTATCTCCTAACTTATCTCCAAAAATGTTATCCAGTGTATACACCTAACAATAGTGCATGTGTTTCCCATTTGCTCCTATCACTGGGAGTTTGTCTTTATAAATAACAACATATAAATACTATCATCAGTTAACCCTGGGGTTCAGGCAAGGGCTATTCTTTCTTGCATCTTAAGGACAATACAATCCGTGTTTGTCGTATTTAATTTCTCTAGGATAGAGGATGCTCTGTTCCTCTCTTCCTCACATAGACTAGAAAACTTGGATCTGTCCGCAGGTTTATCGTTTCCTTTGGTTTAGAAAACCCATGTGTCCCATTCTCGCAATCATCTCTAGTAGAAGAGTTTTTCGGGGAAGAATTCTTTGTAAAACAACGTCCAGATTTAAGGGGAAACTGAGTCACAACCATTTCAAGTCTAGTTTGGTTGGCTACAAAGAATGTTTCTGTAACAAATTGGTAAACAGGAAAAGGCCTGCAGTATAACATGGAATTTGCAGAACTCAAGCATGATTTTCCTAGACAAAGGGAACTGGAATATCGGGAATTAGATTAGAACCTTCAGTAAGAAAAGAAATTCTTTTACTGTGGCTGCTGCTAAGCAATGGTTCTCTCAGCTATATTTTAAGAAATTTAAAAACAAGTGCTTGGTTGACGGCGGTAGTGTAAAATCATATAAACCCCATGAAGTGGACATCTTTCAAGACGACTGGCATGGGCTTTTGAAAAATGGCAGTGTCATAACAATGTTTAAAGACTTGGGGCAGGAGGACTATTTTAGATTATGGGTGATAAAGAGACTTGAAAACTAAATGCCATGCATAACCTTTGATTTTTTCCTGGATTGAAAAATAGCAAGAATAAGACAATATTGAGTCAATTAAGGAGATTCGAATATAGACTATAATCAAGTAATCTTGTATCAGCATTAACTTTGTTGGTGTGATAACAGTAACCTGGAAACATAGAACAATCACATAATTTTTTCAGGTACATCCTAAAGTGCTTAGGTTGTGACTTACATCACATGGTTCAGCAAATAAACTGCTTGAAGTTTTGTAATATCAGGTTTTACATTTAGATGTATAGTCCATATTGAGTTAATTTTTGGTATACGGTGTGAGTTATAGATTGACATTCACTTTTTTGAGTATGAATATAAAATTGTGCCGGTACTATTTATCGAAACACTGTCCTTTCTCAATTTCATTACCTTTGCGCATTTGTCAAAAATCAGCAGACCATTTGTGAGCAAGTCTATTTCTGGCCTCTCTATTCTGTTCCATAGATCTGTTTATCTTCCTTTACACCAATACACACTGTCTTGATTACTAAAGCTTTATAATATGTCTTGAAGTCAGATACTGTAAGTTCTCTGACTTTGTTCTGCCTTTTCAAAGTGTTTTACGTATTCTAGGGCCTTGTCATTTTAACATAAATTTTCAAATTTGTCAAATTATGTGAAAATTTCAGCTTGTCAATTTCTACAAAAAAGCCTGTGGGTATTTTGATTGGGAAAGCATTAAATTTATAGGTCAACTTAGAAAGAATTGACATATTGACAGTATTGAATCTTACGATCCGTGAATGCAGTGTATCACTCCATATTTTAGGTCTTTTAAAATTTCTCTTAGCAGTAGTTTGTAGTTTGTCAGGATTATCCTTCACCTTTTCATATTTTTTTAATGCTTTTGTAAATGGTATTTCTAGGTTTCTAATTGTTGCTAGTATATAGAAATACAGTTGGTTTTCGTATAGTGATCTTGTATCCTGCAACTTTGCTGAACTCACTATTGGTTCCGGTAGCTTTTTTGTTGCTTCCTTAGGATTTTCTGAGTAGGTGATCATGTCATCTGTGAATAAAGACAGTTTCACTTCTTTCTTTCCAATTAGATGCCATTTATTATTTTTTTCCCTTGTATTGTCTAGAACCTCCATTTTAATGTTGTACAGAAGAGATGAAGCAGACCTCCTGGGCTTATTCTGGATTTTAGAAGAAAAGCAAATAGAGTCTTTCACCATTAAGGATGATATTAGCTGTAGGTTTTTTGTTGATGCTCTTTATCAAGTTGAAAAGTTTTCTTCTATTCTTAGTTTGCAGAAACTTTTTTAAAAAAAATCAGGAATGTATATTCAGTTTTGTCAAATGCTTTTTCCTTGGTCCATTGAGATAGATCATCTTAGTTTTTCTTTTTTTTTTTGTTTGTTTCTTAATATGTCTGAAAAAGTATTTTACTTTCATTTTGAAAGATATTTTTGTAGATTACAGAATTCTAGTTTAACAGTTTTTTCTTTGAAGGCTTTAAAGATGTTCTGTACTATCTTCTCACTTGCATAATATCTGACAAGAAAGAAACCCACGTTATCTTTATTGCTCTTTTTCTGTATGTAAAGTATCATTCCCTCAGGCTTTTAAGATTTTTTTCTTTTTCATTAGTTTTAAGCTATTTGATTATGATGTACCTTGGTGTAATTTTTCTTCATGTTTCTTGTGCTTGAAGTTCATTGAGTTTTTTTGGCTCTGTGGGTTTATATTTTTCATCACATTTGAAAATATTTCAGGCATTTGTTTTCAAATATGTTGTATCTCCTCCCGTGCCTTCTTTCCTTAGCAACTCCAATTTTACACATATTTGTCTGCTTGAAGTTGTCCCATGGTTCTTGATGCTTTGTTTATTTTTTTCTTGCTCTTCTTTTTTCAACCTCTGTGCTTCATTTTGGGTAGTTTCTATTGCTGTGCCTCTTACCTTCATTTTGGATAGTTTCGATTGCTAAATTTACTTCTCTTTCCTTCCACGATGTCTAATCTGCTGTTAACCCCATCCAGTGTATTTTTTTATTTCAGACATTTTAGTTTTCATCTGTAGAAGACCAGTTAAAACATTTCTTCCATGACTTTATTTAATACGTTTAATATTTCTTCTAGTCTTTTGAACACATGGAATACGGCACAGTTATCCTAACTGTCCTCATTACCTATGTCGTTTTTTTAACATTTTTTTGATTGATCTTTCTTTCTCCTCACGGTGGGTTTTATTTTTCTGAATCTTTGTGTGCCTGGTCATTTTTGATTTGATGCCTAACATTATGAGTTTTATTTTGTAGGATGTTGCATATTTTCGTATGCTTAAAAATATTGTTTCACTTTGTTCTGGAATGTGGTTATTTGGAAACAGTTTGATACTTATGGGTCTTGCTTCTAAGCTATGTTTCATGGTACTAGAACAATATTTAGCCTAGGGTTAATTTTTCCCCACTACCAAGGCAAGAACCTTCTTATTACTAACCTCAGCCCCCTAAAATTGTGATTTTTCCACTCTGGATGATTGGACTGGCTGCTAGCCTAGCCCTATATGAAACCCGGGATAGTGTGCTCCTGTCCTACTAGGCAGTTCATTCCCTAATCTCAGGCAGTTCCCTCACTCACGTGCTTGATCAGTTCCTGACTGGAGCCTTGAAGGAGACTCTGTCCATCTCAGTTCTCTCTCTGTGCACTTCTCTCCTCTCTGGTTCTCTGCTCTGAGAACTCTAGCCACGTTGGCTTACTTGTGCTTCTCCTCTACTCAGGGTTGACCACTGGGCTCCACCCAAGGTCTTCTCTCTGTGTAAGGGCCTGGAAACTCTCTTTAGTAAACTAGGCAATCCTGGAGCTCACCTCATTTGTTCTCCATCACCCAGAGATCAGTGGCCTTCACTGCTTGTTTCCAGTGTCTTGAGAGCTGTTGTTTGATGTGTTTGTCCAGGCTTCCTTCCTCCCTTCCTCCCTTCTTTTCTCCTTCCTTCTCTCTCTCTCTTTCTCTCTCCTTCCCTCTCTTCTTTCCTCCATCCCTCCTTTCTTCCTTCCCTTTCTTCCTTTCAGTGGTTGTTTTACACAACGGGGTAAATCTAGTCCTTGATACTCCATCTTGGCCAGAAGCAGAAGTCCTGCACTATCGTTTCTATGCATTCTAAAATTACCCCTGAGGCTGCCTCTAGCCGATCTGCTTTCCGGGCTGGTCAGCTTATGTTCCACACGATAATAACTGTTTTTGTTAGTGCTCTGGTTACAAAGTTGAATATGTTTTTCTCCATTTCCCTTTTATTTTAACATGCAATTTTATGGTATGCGATGTTTCTGCGGAATGAGTATATTATGGTAAAGCACTTAAAACCTGTCCGATTTAAGAACTTATGCTATGGTTGGCATATATTTTAGGCAGAAGCAAAAAATACATAAAGAGATATTTTGACTAACATTTTCAAAAATGACACTAAATGGTCTGATTATTGAAGGTAGTTTTTCTGTTGTATGTCATTGTAGTTTCCCTTCCCATACTTCCCCGCACATAGATCCTCAAAAATTTTGTTAATTTGCTATGATAGATTTGTTGACAATTCAGGAATATATTTTTATTTTTATTCTTGTGATTATTACTAGCTATTCTGTACTGATTATCTATTGTAAGTTGGGCACTCTCTCAGACACTTTATACAATATCTAATTCAGCCTTCACTATGAGATATCTATATCTATATCTATCTATCTATCTATCTATCTATCTATCTATCTATCTATCTATCTATATTTAGCCCCTCTTTATGGATAAGGAAATGGACTTAGGTAAGTTAAACAACTGTCTCAAGACCCCATGACCAGTCACTGACACTGTTAAGACCCCAGACCTAGGCCTGTCTCATTCCAAAGCCCAAGTTCCTCGTATTGTTTCATTCTCTGTCTCATAAAACATGATGAAGCCTAGTGGTTCTTCTCTAACAGGAGCTGTCTTATTTTCTCTCATTCTCTTAAAGGAGGGAGTAAAAGGAAAGTCGTTTTAGGATGAGACAGTCCAGTACAGGCAGAGTTGGTTGAATAAGCATGCATCCAGAGTTTTCGAATTTATTTTTGTATCGGATTCGAGTCCGGGGTGATTTCACATGGCCATGTTATTCCTGAAGACCAGGAATAGGTTATGTTTGACAAGCACAGTAATCTAAGAACATGCCTGAATCCCTGGTGTCCTTTGAAAATAACCTTAACAGGTTCTACCGAGAGAGATGTGTATACTCGTCAAGCACACGCCTGTTCTTTTCAGTCGCGACAGAAAATGG
This sequence comes from Pteropus alecto, assembly GCF_000325575.1. Taxonomy (NCBI): domain Eukaryota; kingdom Metazoa; phylum Chordata; class Mammalia; order Chiroptera; family Pteropodidae; genus Pteropus; species Pteropus alecto. Next base: position 16,665,340 of record NW_006442103.1, read on the forward strand.
TTTTCGTTTGCAGACTCTTTCCAGAGCTATCCAAGTGCTCCTCAGAGGAAATGTCCAAACTAGATGAAGCGCTGAGTTTTGATCTCAAATAGTTTTCTTAATAACGCTGTGGTGTGGGCCGAGCAAGCATGTTCCCTAAAAAAGGGAGGTTAAACTCTGATGACCTCACAATGGTGCATTTTACAGTTTCCCACGTGTTGCTTCTTTACAACCAGAAAGGCAGATTTCACTTTACTGGGGGCTGGGTGTAAGCCAGGAAGGGCCATGGACAGAGGCGTCAGTGGCGGAAGTCAAGGCACGTGAGTCCAGACTGTCCTCTCCAGAGCAAAGGACGCTTGGATTCATGCATAGGGCCCAAAGTTTATCAGAATTGCCTTCCACCTCAGGGTTTAGCATCGGGTCCTGGGTGCCCATTTCTGTGGCAGTGAGAGATTACAGCATTTTTTGTTTGGCCAAGAGCTTTCGGTTATTAATCATTTATCTCTTCTTCCCCATGAGAATTTTGTGAAGACTTTTGGGAAAGGAACAACACGATTCTTAACTTTACAAATAGAGAAACCGAAACATTTTCATTTGCCGCCCTCACACGCTGAACAAGCTAAAGCCATACATTAGAATTTGGCAGAACCAGGCCAGGAGCTTGGTGGGCTCTTGTTCCACCACGGAAGGGAGGTTTTCTGTTTTCACACAAAACGAGCTTGCATATTTTTCATTTTGAAAGCAACATGACTGATACTAAGGTGTAGTGAAGGAAAAAACAGACTTCACTTCCTGAGTTCCCACAAAAGTTTTGGAATCTAAATATGCATTTAAGTTTAAGTAGTAAAGATTGTTAGGCTTTGCTAATCTTGACTTTTCTAATCAAGAAGAGCATCTAGGCAGAGACGTCCCGTGTGGTGGCAAATAGCCAATAGCAAGTCGTGAGCAGACTTTGGGAGGATGGCACGGGGCTTTGCTGCCTGGAATTAATCAGGTGGGCTTCCCGGAGAGGGTGTGTTTCGAATTTCAATTAAAAAAAAAAGATTTCAAAGAGGGTATGTCCTCCAGCCCAGATGCTTTGAAACTTCTTTCCTGTTTCGATGGAGTGTAAACACCATTTAAAAAAAAATTGTCAAGTATCACAAGAAGAAGGAATTGACCGAGGGGTCCACAGGGCACATTTCAGAGTTATGCAGAGGAAATGAAGACGTTTTCTGACAGTGAGATCTTTCAGATCTTTTAACAATGAGCCAGTTCAAGGGGCAGATGGGTTAGGGAGGGAGGGGGAAGGGTGTCAGTGGAAGCCATTAAACCCAACTAGACAAAGCATGGGAAGATTTCTTCGGAAATCAGCATGCCCTCTGGTGGGGGTGGGAAACACAGTTAGGGCCAGGACCAATTTACTGCCTTTGGCCTGAGACAGACCTTGATTCAGGTTTATATACAAGCAATGCAATTAAACCAAAGTTCTTCCTTTTTAAAGGGGTATGAACAAGGCCTTCCTTATTAATTGATAAGGGAAATAAAAGAAAGTGAAAATTGCTTACACAGCACCAGAGACAAATTTGGGTTCTATTGGATCTGAAGCTTATACAATATTGGAGGCCTTCTTTAAGAAAAAGAGCACACAGTTATATTTATAAAATTAGGTAGTAGTTATTTGGATGAAAGAAGAAATCACAACAAATCACAAAAAATAACTAACAAATGGATGAACACCACGTATATCACAGATTCCAGGAAAACAACATGAAGTGTTAATTTATTTATTTCTATTTAACTACCTGAAATACTTCTATGTGATATGTATGTACGTATACATACGTGCTTCATATTTTGATGGCCTCTTCACATGACAGAAAATTTGTCATCTTTCCATGCTTTGTCTGGTTTGGTTGTGTAGAGAGAATGGAAACATATTTCACCTTTCCTTTAGTATGATTCGTCAGAATTTGTTTTTTATTATTGATAGTTTAAGAAAAATTTTTTCAGCACTAGAACTTGTTGCTTGTAACGTATGCAAAATTTCACAGTTGTTAATTTTGGAAAAAACGTCTCTCGGGGGTTTAATGAAAGAATCGTAAGATTTAGATAAGCTTTCTATGCACTAGCTTCCAACTCTGTACATTTCAATTCTTATTTCTCCACCATCATTTTCTTAATTTGGGGGCTGGACATCATCAGATGCATTTACGCCCCAGACACACCTTGGCCCCCAGCTCCCTGGGTGAACAGGCAATGGCAGAGGGGCACTTCCAGAATCCACTCCGGAAACTGGGTGGCTAGCCATCAACTACACACAGGAGTGCCGTGAACCACGTAACACATCCCACTCCACTGAAGTGAAATATGTCTTCAACTCAACTCCAAAGCAAACCCACATAAAGGGCAAAGGGGCCGAGGGGAAGTCAGGGCAGTATAAACTAGTTGGTGTTAAATCCCTTAGTTCCGTGAGCTTTACAAAGACATACAACCATGCCCAGGCAGGGATAGAGCCCTGCTGGGGCCTCGGAAGAGGCTCCTGCCGTGGCTTGGTGGTCACCTGCCTCTACCTGTCCTGTCAGTTCCGTCCCCCATACTGGCAAGGCTTACTGGAGGCGAGCAAGGCGGTGGGGACTTGGGGTTCCAAATTCAGGAGATTCCCAAAAGGCAGCAACTTGCCCAGCTGCAGAGACGAGACAGGCCTCGTTCAGCAGTAGGGGATCTACGTGGACTTGAGTCTTGAGGATCTGATGGTGGCATATCAGAAGGAAACTTTGTTCCTCTTGTACCTGGCCGTCTCCTTCCTCCGGCGTCAGCTGGTTATATTTGAAATTGCTATGATTTATTTACCTGACTCCAAGCAATTTTATCTTTCAGAAACCCCCCGCTGAGATCACCTTGATGCTGGTGAAGCATTGTGAGACCTGGAGGTGGTGGAGGTGAGTGGGTAAATTGGTCAAACCTGCCTCAGGGCCACTCCACCTGGTCCTGGGCAGATGCTTCCTTTGGGGTGGGGGGTGCAAGCAGCAGTGGGGAAGCGGGCCTGGTGGCGCGGCGGTCATTCCAGAGCGTAACCCCTCAGGAGCTTGCGAGTAGGGTAAAACTAACAAAGCTGCCGCCCGTTCGGAGCACACGCTGGCCCCTTCCACATCTGCAGGACATTTAGCTCCTTGCATCTGGTAATGTTTGTGCAAATATAATTCCATATTCGCTAATAATTCCTGGGGCTAAAGGCCCCCCCCTCGGGTAACCTTGTTAATATTCTCTCAAGGCCTGGTGTGAACGCCTCATAGCATTTTGATTAGAATTCAATCTTGTGTTCTTTTCCCTCTCTGTCTCTTTCTCCCTCTCCCCTCTCATGCTTTTCCGGCCCCCCCGGTTTCCTGGCCACCCACATCAGGAGACAGTCTCCCTCCCTTTCACTCTCCATTCTCACTTTCAAGGAATTTCCTCGTGTCAAAGGCAAAGTGTGATTGACATATTTCCCCCCTCTTAAGAGCAGTCTTCTCGGTGTTTGATTTAACCATCTCCTTATGGGGCTCATACCGTCATTACCTGGGTGAAAGAGACACTCCCTCCCCCCAACACACACACACACACACTCACACTCTCAAGTGCTAGGCTCAAACCCACGGAGCTCAGTATCTTTATAGATTTTTAAATTGCTGCTCTTTTTCCTTTTCCCCCTACTTTTTCTTTTCTTCTTTTGGTTGGCACTAGCAAATCATCCCCTGGTGCATTGTACCCCGAACCTCAAGAATTTTAGCCATCCATAGATAGATAGGTAGACCAGCTGCCTCCCGCCAGTGCCCTCTGCCTGCCAGGAAAAGCATCTGCTGTTCGTTAGGCCTGGGAAGAAGAATGGGTCCAGAACGAGTTTCCTAGTTTTGAATTCACCACCTCTGGGCAGGTCGTGTTCTTTTGGTTCCTTAACCTTACCTGACCAGTTTATTAGTCTCTCAGGACAAGAAAACAGAAAACAAAAACAAAAGCACTTCAGCTATAGCATGAGCAATTAGATTAAACCCAAGAAGAATTTCCTGGCAGCCAAGGTCAACGTTGGAGTGATTCTGGAATGCGCTCCCTCAGGCTGCCTTATCATCGAATTACTGTGGATTCTAAGAGTTTCTGCCTAAGGGGGATGGACTAGATGACCTTGGAAGGTCACTTGCCGCTCTTTAATTCGGCAGCAGCCCCTTCCCTGTGACGGGCCACAGGCCTCTCGTGCTGGAGCGGACTGTCTCACGGGGCTCACTCGTGTCTCCCCAGAGCAGCCTGAACCCCAGCCCACCATTTCTTCTTATTGAATCACATCCCCTCCTGCGGATGATGATGTGCAGTGAATCAGAGCTCCAAGTTGCAGGCAGCTCTGTTGTCATGCAGTGATTATATTCTTAAATCACCTCCTGTGCCCCAAAGCCCATTGTTTCTGAACCAAATGAAGTGCTAGAAGATAGAGGCTTAGATTTACAGTAACAAAGTCGATTTTTTTTTCCTTCAGGAATTTCAGTAATAAAGGTAGCTTTAATGAAGAGCTATAAGTGTCTGTACGTAGCTACAATATCTTAATTTGTGGCACAACGCCAGCCTTTGGTGTGACATTTTACTTTTAATCAGGAGTGATGGCGTGTCTGTAGCAATTAGTAAAAGCGCTCTTAACGTGGTGGGACGTAAGTACTTGCTTATCCTGGTTATCATCTGTGTTATGATAAAGAAAGCATAAAGCCAAGCACGCAAACACGCACATGTTCTCACACAGCCAGTGACAGCAGTGTGTGTCTTATAAATCGACTTTATATCCCACTGCTTTGGGAAACCTTGGCCACAGAGGAGATGCCAGCAGTCGCTGTTATGTAAATACGTGTCATAAGAATACATGTCAATCTGCGGTCCATGGATTGACCGGTATCCGAGTCGGAAAGTAGAATTATGGGATTGTGTGTGGAAAGTAATGATTCCTCTGAAAAATACTGACCCAAAAAGGTTAGGATGGACTTCGAGACATTTCTAGCTTATCCCAGTTTCCTGTTACGGGTCTCTAAGATCCATGCACGGAAGTCAAGACCTGACGAACTCATGCGGTCCACACTGCGTCTGAATCTCTTCTGTACCCAGTTATGTTTTCCTCCTGTACGCCCACGTGAGGTACTAGGTTTTGTAAGTTCGCTCCCTACTTCGTGGGGTAGGACTTCCTCTTATTTGTTGTGTATCTGCTTCTTTCAAACTCAGAAAGTTTCACCAAATCCTGGGGTTCACCATTTCTGAACCCTCCATGACTTGGAAAACTTTATTCAGATTTTTAGCACATACTCCACCCGTCTGTCCGTTCCCTCCGTCACCAATTTCCTCTTTCCAGATGGTTATATGAGAATTTTCAAAGTTTGTCTTCAATTTTTTCGTCACCCCCTAAACGTTTCAGTTGATGATGTCTAGAACCTTCTTTAGTACCTAAGTCATGGTTATTGGTGTTGTATATCTCAGTGCATGTTGATATAGGCTGGGATGTTTGAGAAGAGACAGTATGATATAGCCATGTCCTTTTATTCAGATATTCTGCAATATGTCTGTGTTTAAGATAATGAGACCAACTTTTTTTATTAGATGATCACCATTAATAAGTTTAATACCTAAGCCAGTAATTTCTAATCTTTTGAGCAGCAGAAATAATTTTTCAAGTGAAAAGTTATATGGAATGTGAAAACATGAATATGGTGTAAGCAGCGGGACTTGGGGACCAGAGCTGGGCCCATTTGACCTCCCTGTGGTCTCAGGCACTCCATGGAGAGTCCTGGGGAGTCCCACAGAACGTGCTCTGAAAAATCACCAAGCTTACCAGCCACCAAAGGGAACACCGACCAGTGCGCACCTTAAGAAGCTGGAATGCATGCATCCTCCGCATTGTCTTAACTGAGTCTTGCTTTACAAAACATAATTTTTAAATGTATCCATTATTTCAGGTCACTCAAATACTCCACCCTCCCAACCCCCACCCAGGCCTCATGGTTCATTTATAACCATGAACAGGTATACATGTTCAGCACAAAGGTCACTGACCTGTGGGACAGCAGGACCCCCGCCCACTTATGAGGTGTTCTTACCCTCTGGTGCTTCTCATGGAGTCTCTAGGAGGTATCTTGTTTGTGTTGTCCCCCACCCCATCTCGACAGCAATTTTGTACAGCCTCAAGTACAACCGAAAGGAGGTATATACCAAAATCATCTTTCTGCTGTCAACTATACATCGTTATGCAGTCTGCCATGGGCCACATTTCCACTCAGCTACTGCAGAAAAACTTTCCACCCAATATCCATCCTCTCCTTCTTTTGTTACAGAAAAACAATTTTATTTGAGATGGTAGAGAAGCAGGCTAAAAAGATATCTTTCCCAGCCTCTCTTGCAGCTAGGTGTGCTCACAAGACTAAGTTCTGGCTGATGCAACAGCAGCAGACTTCTGGGAAGGCTCCTTTCAGGAGCTGGTCAAACTGGGATATGCTTCCCTTTTGCCTTTGCTGCTGCCTGAAATGAGTATGTGATGGCAGGGGTTACAGCAGCCGTCTTAGAACATGAGGTAATCTTGAGGCTGGAAGACAAATGCCGAGGATGGTACAATAGAGAGGAGATGGGGTCCCTGATTACATGGTAAAGTCACCACAATATCCTTGGAATAGCACTTTGGAATTTCTTTGTGTGCGTTTGGGTTTTCTGTCATCTGTAGGCACAGCAGCAATGAGCCCACCTCCCTCCCTTGCTCTGGGGCTGCTCAGCTCCTGACCTGGTCGCATGTGACAGAGCCTAGCTTCTCTCCATCACGTGGGAAGCCCTTGAGCATTTCCGGCCACCTCGGAGCCCCTTCCCGAGAGAACCAGGGCCCAGAGAGGATAATTCCGCCCTTACCCGCAGCGTAAGGCCCAGCTGCCAGTTTTCACCTCCTGACCCAGAGCTGCCTCTTTCTCAGGGTAATTGAGAATGATAATCATTATTCCCCCAAGCCCTGCTTTCTGCCCACAGGGTGTGGCCGCTGAGAGTAGGCACATGGGGCTCCAGTTTCAGCCACAGCTCAGTTCCTTCGTCTGATAAATGGCGAAAATTTAAAATAAACAGAAACCACAAATGGTTTTAAAATATACTCTTAGGCATTAGTTTTGGAGTTCTTACCAGAGCGCTTCTTAAATTTTATTTTTGGCTCGTGTTACCCGTATGTGCATCTTCTCGGATGCACAGCAACACATGACTGTAAACCCGGGAATGCACACGCAGACGGGCGCAGCTGCGTGCACGCACGCGTAGGTTTTCATGTGCACCCCCGCATCGATGTGTACGCTCTGAAGCACGTGCTCTGGCACGTTGCTACACAAGCGCAAAGGAATGTGGACTGAGGTTCAGTTCACAGGAAATACAAGAAATGCAGCGACCGAGGCTACGCAGGTCGATTACAGGAGGGCAGAGCGACCCCTGTGAGACTCGTTTCTAGTGGCACTGCTGTGACGTAAGTTCCTCTGTGCTCCAGGGATGGGCTTAATGAGAGGTTGATTAGGGAGATGGGCCTAATCAGCCCATCTGCTAACCCTCTCTGTGACAGCCTGGCCATCTGACTGGTCACTTCTTGATAGCAGAACTGTCGTGAGCTCCTTGGCGGGGAACTGCAGTCTTTTTTCCCAGCTTCGTCACAGGCACTCAGCAGAATTTTTGAATATGAACGAGCGATTAATATACCCTCGCCCGCAGACTGTCTGACCCTCATTGGGTATCATGGGGAAAGGAGAAAAAGCAGGCATCGTAGCCACTTGGATCCAGGAGAGCATCAGTTTAAGGAGCTGGGAGGTTGGAAAAGGGAGCTTAATAGCTGAAAGGCCTCTCTGGTGACGTCTGACCGCCCTGGCCTGCGAGCTGCTGTGGGCTCCTAACTGCAAAGGTAAAGATTTTTCTCGAATGGGATTGATCCAAGCACTGTCCATTGCTGGTTTGTCTGGACGTAGAGACAGACAGAAGGACCAACCAAGACACTTTGTTTTTCTTTCATATTTTTTGTCTTTCTCCTTTTTGCGTCCTTGGCTCTTCCTTTCCTGTCCTGGTGTTTGAATTCATTGAGTACTCGTGCGTTGACCACAGCCTGGCCTGCTGTCATTCAGCCAAACTACACATATTTAGGTCTTTTCATCTTTCTTGATGAGCCCGCCTCTCCAGTCTATTTAATCATTTTGTCAATTCTTTTCCGAATTCCACCCAATTTAAAAATAAGCTAAATCTTCCACCTCTGTGGATTGAAAAGCAGGCTGTCGCGAACCTATGCCGAGCACCACCCTTGGCTGGGTGCATGCCGAGGAAGGAACCCCACACTTTTAAACCTCTGTCCCCAGTTTTCCTCAGCGGTGACAGCCCGTAAAAGCAGGGGAGGTAGGGACGGGAAGGAAACTTGGCTGGCCAGAGCGGGGGGCCATAGTGACTGTGCCGGCGTTTGCTTTTAAATTTTCTTATTGATTGATTAGTTGATTGGTATAGGTAGATAGTCACATTTAGTTCAGAATCCAAAAGGTACAAAAGTACATACAATGAACAGGAAGTATTGCTTCTCTTGTCTCCTAGCCACAGAACTTTAAAGCAGCCACCCAAGTAATGCGTTTCTGTGCGTATTGCTCCAGAGAAGTTTTCTGCATATACGATCAAGCATGCATTTATATCTGTGTGTGCATGTACATCTCCTCACCTCGGCTTTTATACAGATGGCGATATACTATATGCATTGCTCTTCTTGCTTTTTCTCTTAGCAGTAAACGTATCTTGGAGATTTGGAGATCGGTTGGTCCATATTCGCACATAAATAACTCCTTTAGTACTTTTATGGCTACGTAGTATCTGTACTATAAATGCATTATAATTTTATAGTCCATAATCAATGAGCACTTACATTCTTTCTGTTTTTTTTTTTTTATAATCACTATCAGTGAGCATTTAGGGATCTTACCAAATTTTTATTACTGATGCCTCAACGAGTAACTCAAGCGTTTTGCACACGTGTGAGTAGATGTGTAGGCTAAATCCCTGGGGTAAAGGGTAAGTGCAGCAGGTCGCCTAGTTCAAATCTGACTGACTTGTCAACTGATACACCCGCCGCTAATGTTTGAGAATACCTGTTGCCCCATGCCCGCGCACGCACAAAATTTGTAGAATTTTGACCATCTGATGGAAAAAGTAAGTCACTTCCATATATTTCTCTTATCATGAGTGAGGTTGGTTTCTTTTCACAAATTTAAGAGCCATTTGAACTCCCTTTTCAGTGGGCAGCCCATTTCCTTTCTTTACATTTCTATTGAGTTGCGGTCTTCTATTGATTCAGCAGGGCTCTTTATATATTACAGAGACTAGCTCTTCATGGTATGAGTTGCAAATATATTTTCCTGTTTGTCATTATTTTCTGTTTATGTAGATGAATATATTCACCTTTTATTTCACATTTGCTGGGTTTTGGTTTTATGACATACTTAGATGAGTTTTTCTCACTTTGAGATTGTTTTTAAAAATCCCATATTTTCTTCTAGTACTCATATAAATGACAAGTAAGCTAAGCTTTATGTTTTTCCCAGTGGCTACCCAGTTGTCCCAATGTCATTTATTGAATAATCTATTTTTTATCTATATATTTAAAATGTTACCTTTATATTGTATAAAATCTTCATTACATTTGTGCCTCTTTTGACATTCCTAGTCTGTTCCATTGATCTGTCATGCCAATATCACATTATTTAAATTATTTAAAGCTACAAAAGTTGTTTTATTGTCTAATAGAAATAGTTCCTCTTCATTACTCTTCTCTTTCAGAATTTTCCTGTTTCTTCTTTTTTTAATGTGAATTTTAGAATCAGGTCTAGTTCAAAAAAATCATTTTGGAATTTGAAAAACTCAGGGCCATGTCAAATTTATTGATTAATTTAGGGAAAGTCGGCATCTTTGCGATACTGCTTGCCTCTCTCCAAGAACATAACACACTTTTTCACTTGCCTATATATGTTTGTATGTACATTTGCGGTACATTTTATGGCTTTGTTTTCATAAATTGAGGCAATTTCATGATAACTTTATTTCCTTTTGGTTGCTATTATATATTGTGATTTTATATCATCATTTCTAACCAATTGTGTGTGCGCGCTTTCTGCTGATTCATTTTGTAATCACAGGCACATTCCACATTCTCTTCTCTTCTCTCTGAGTTTCTCTTAAAAGTTCTTCTAGGCCAGAGTGTCTCAACTCTGTGCTATTGGCCTGTGAGCCAGATAATTCTTTCTTGTGGGGTGGAGGGGGTTGGGGAGGGAGCCCATACCCTGGGCCTGCTCATCTTTAGCAGCTTCCTCATCTCTCCCCTGGGAGGGGCGGTTGCCTCTGGTTAAGAACCCTTGTTCCAGTCCACAATCCAGGGAAGGTCTTCGCTGTTCCCACCCACTCCCAACCCACTGCTCTGTTAGACACTGTTGGGTCCATCACAGGAGTTCTGCTTTGAGAACCAATGGTGCCTGGAAGTCGCCGTGGAAGTGACGGCTCTTCACAGGTTATGGCTGAGCCACATGCGGGGATCAGGCACAGGTACACATCTCACGGATTTCCGAGTTGAGAGTAACAGAAAGAGGGAGGCAGAATCCGTTGCTTCTGTAGCGCACAGATTCGGTCTTCACCGTACGGTGTCTGGCGTGTCCTCTAGCCGTTCGATGTGTGATCGCGTCTCGGTCGTCTTGTGTTGTACGTAGCCTCTTGGGCCTGAAGGGACATCGTGCTTCTTAAGGCACAGCCCTGTGCCACACACCCCTGTGACACTCACATGCGCAGTACTACTCTTGGGTTTTCTACAGTATTGACTGCTGTGTTGGGTACCTGGCAAGTGTCTAGTGAAGCCGGTATTTTGCTCATCTAATCCCTTTAGCCTGACATACTTTGTGTTCTTTGGGGAAAATAATGTGATATAGTAGGAAACATCGAGTGTTTGAAATAAAAAAGATCTGGATTCAAATCTCTGATACTTTCTTAGGATTTTCATACCATTGTTCAGAAATGAGACAGGTGTGTATTTTTCTTTCTTGAATTGACTTTGTTAGCTTTTGCTTGATTATCAGTGTTAATCTAGCTTCATTTGATGAGTTGGGTACTTTGTAATCTTTTTCTGTTTCCTGGAAGAGTTGGTACAAGAGTAGAATTTTTCCTTCCAAGAATTTTTGGTGGTGGCCACTATCAAGTAGGTACACACAAATTTAGGGCTCTGTTACCTTCCTGGTGAATCAGGCCTTTTATGATTATGAGGTGACTCTCTTTATCATTAATAACGTTTTGGGGTTTTTTTGCTCAAGAGATTATTTTGTCTGCTATTAATATATGTAGAAGCTTTCATTTGGTGTTTACGTGGCATATCTTTTTCCATTTTTTTCTTTCAATCTTCCTGTATCCTTATGTTTTAGATGTGTCTTGTATAAATAGCACTTTATTGTTGGTTTTTAATCCAGAGTGACAATCTTTGTCTTTCATTAAAATATTTAATCTATTAACAGCTAATATAATTACTGATATATTTGGATCTAAATCTATATCTTATTTTGTGCTTTTTTTTCTGTCTTATTTTTCTTTTCTTTCCTTTTTAAAAAAATTATTTCGGATTATTTTTTATCATTCAGTTTTTCACTTGCTTTGTAGATATGCATATTCTTTCTATTGTTTTTATTATTAGCCTATGGCAACGTACATCATCCTTAACATACCAAAGTTTAATATTAATGAATTTCTTTCACTTCACCTGAAAAGTATAAAGACATTAGAACAATCTAAACTCATTTAAACCTTTTTGACTGATGTGCTATTGTTCTCATTCTAGTTTTCAAAACCAACGGACTTAAGAATCTCTTTGGGGAGATGATTAGGTTTTGCTTGCGTGTTTTTTAAATAAAATAAATTAGAATATAACTTGAACCCATGTTTTAACAGTCATACATGAGACACAATTAAAATATTTTTTCAAAGATATTTTCCATCTCTGACATTTCACAAAACAAAATTTGTGTGTCTGAGGCTGAGAATAAAAATCTAAAGAGATAGGTCCTACCAATAATGGTCCCAGAGTTTAGTGGGGCACCAGGCATGTAAACAGGTAATTTAAGTAAACTGTAACAAATATTATAATAGATAGATGTATATTATGTCAAGTTGACATGAAAGTAGAAAATGACTAATAGCAAATCTGAAGAAAACTTCACAAAGGAGATGCCATTTGACGTAGTCTTAAAATACTATCAGGAATTTTCAAACTGTTAAAAGAATGGAAGCAATTCATGGCAGAGGGAATAACGTGCAAAAGCCTAGCAGTGTGAAAACATGGGGACATGTGATTGGTGACAAGGGAATAGTTCTAAGAACCTGCAGCTTAGTTGGGGCAGCTGAGAGGGACAGATGGGAGGTAAGGCTGAAAAGGCTTGTGGGAGCAGATAATTAATTAAATTCCTTGAATGACAAGTTAGGGAGGTTGGATTTTTGTTGTCAATGAAGAACCATCAAGGGGCCTTAAACGTGGAAGTAAAATGAAAAGATGTTTGCTGTCGAGTTTTCTAGCGCTGGTGGGAAGGGCATCTTGGAAGTGAGACAGACCAAAGGCAGGAAGGTAATTATGAAGTTACTGTCATGTTACAATTGTTTAGCCAGCAAACCTGAACTAAAGCACGTGAAGAAGAAAGAGGAAGATGATACTAAAAAATGACTGTGTGGGGTTTCTACGTGAGTAACCTAGTAGATAATAAATATGAGGATAAGGCCTGGAATGCTTAATCTTTTCTTTGGCTTCGTGGATGTGTGGATTATATTTATAAGAAGTGATTTAATGTCCTTGTATACTAATTCCATTCTTTTAATCACTTCTGGGTCTGTTTCTATGGATTGATTTTTCTTCTCATTATGGGTCATATTTTCCTGCTTCATTGCATGCCTCGTAATTTCTTATCGAATGCCAGAATTTGACCTTTTCGGATGCTGATTACTTTTGTATTCCAGCACATATTCTTTCTTGAGTTTTGTCCTCAATCGCAATTAAGTTACTTGAAAAGCATTCACCCGTTCAGAGCTGGCTGTTTAGCTTTGTCGGTAGGGCCAGAGCAGCTCTACTGAGCTCCTTCCCTGACGGCCTGTGAGTTTTGAGGGTTTTCACTGTGTCTGGTAGCAATGGGAACTCTTTCCAGCCCTTCGTGAGGCGTTGTTCTCTCTAGTCCTTTCCGGCAGTTGCCTCCCCAGCCTGTGGGGCCTCTGCTGGTCTGCTCGCACTCATTCGCTGAGCATACCGAGCTGAATACTGCAAGGAGGCCCTCCGAAGACTCCCAGAGCTCGCTCTCCGCGTGTCTGTGCAGCTCTGTTTCCTCTAGGTCTCCATCCCATGGGCTCCGGCTGCGTTGCCCTTTCTGGATCCCCAGCTCTATCCCCTCAGCTTGATCTCTGGACTATACCTGACTTCCTGTTCCATATAGTGCAGCCTTGAACCTGGCCAGTGAGCCAGGCAGTGAGCGGGGCCGGTCCTGGAGGTCGTGCCTTTCGTTCCCATCGGTCAGGGACTGCTGTCCTTTTTTGCCTAATTTCCAATGTTTTAAAATCATTTTTTAAATATATATATGCTTTTTGTTCAGTAAGGTAAGGTCTCTGTTATTCCTCATGTTTTCTTCTAAATCTTGGTTTTATACACTTATATCTTTAATCCATCTGGAAGTTATTTTTTGATGAGAGAAATATAGTTTTCCTATTTTTTCCAGTTAGCCAGTTGTGCAACATCATATTTTGAATTCTCTTCTTCGCACCAGGTTTGGAATGTCACCTTATCATAAGCCAGACTTTGATAGATATTTGCGTCTGTTTCTGAACTCTTTATTCTTTCCCTTTACTTTTCCATTTTTTTATTGAACTAAAGTTTGTTATTTAAAGTTTGTTATTTACAAACTTTACTTGTTAAAGTTACAAAAAATATGGCATTATCTAATAGAACTAATTATCTCTCACTTTTTATTTTCAAGATTTCCTTGAATATGCACATGAGTTTTAATATATTAGGATCGCATTAAGTGTATAGAACCTAGACAAGTTTGAAGGTGACAAAGAGAAGAGTCGGGTCGTATAAGTTCAGCTACTTCAATTTTCAAGTAGGCGGCAAAGACAGAAGCTGGGATTGGGTCGGGTGGAGGTGAGATACAGACGAGGGGTAAACAAAGTTGGAGTGAATCATTTGCGTTATAATGAGTGGGGCTGTTGGATAAGGAGAGCAGTAGAGGGTATACAGAACACTGGCTGAATATCACCGGCCTAAAAGTGAAGAGTCATCGGTGGGTATTTGTACTTCCATGTTTCCTTTCTCTGAAAATGTAAAACATGCCCCTACACAGTCCCAGAATCAATATTTGTTATTAACAAATCATGCCTCCCCGCAAAAACAGATCTCTCTGGTCATCCAGTTTCCTTGAAAATGCCTGTCTCTGTAGTTCACTGTCATGTCACCAGTGCCAGACATATGGCCTATCCATAGTTGGCAATGAATAAATATTAATGGAATGAATTAGTTCATTTCTGAACAGCTTCCTCTGACTTCTGCTTAAGATGCTATGTTGTTATCTCTGCCAGTCTGTCTTCAGATTCAAGGTAGTCTTTATCCAGCCAAAAATCCAAATAGTCACTCCTGTAATTGTCTGGAAATGAGGAGCTTTTGGTGGATGTCTTCTGTTGTACAAACTGGCACAGTGTCTTAAATTATTATGTGAGAAAAGTCTTCTTCAATCTTAGACTTCTTAAACCTTTATTCCAAGTTATCCAAGTTATTCATTAAGTAGGCTCATGGGAGAACTAAGTAAGGTAAAGAAGAGTAAGGCAGAAGTAACCCAATTCCTTTCAACTGCTCAGAGGTGTTCATCTCAAAAACAGCTATAAAAAGGGAAGAAGTCCACGTTGCATTGTGCTGTTCTACTTAATTCAGCCCTTAAGGAACTGCATACTCCACTATTTGAACCACTCAATGGTTTTGAAAAGTAAACTTAGTGAAGTATAGCTTCCTGATAATCGTCTATTGGATTCCATGTAAACCAGCATATGGTTTAGATTGGTATAATACCTTCACCCCGCACCATCTCGAGGTAATTTCTGGTGGAGAAAAATAGGGTGCTCTGGTTTCAGGGACAAACTTACTCTTCTTCGGGTAGGAAAATAGATTTTAAATACCCAAAGCAGTCTCCATGCAAGGGTCAAGTCTTAACAGGAAAAGGAGAATTTTAAAAATTCAGGACCCACTTAGACATTTGAGATCTTGGACCGATGAGAACTTTTGTAGATCGAGCAGATTGATTTGGATCCTACTTCCTCCATTTTAACACTTACTTTATTTTATTTTAAGGAAAACAAGGCTTGAAATGCTTTAATACCCCCTTGGAGACGGTTTGGCTATTACATAGCCCATAAAAAGTAATATTTGGATGATTTAAAGGGAAATGAATCAGAAATTGAAAGGTTCAGTTTTCCTCGTATGACACAAGACTTTTTTTTCCCCCAGAGTCAAGAAAAATGACCCTTAGGGTAAAACAAATCTTGGATTTTATTGAAACAAAAATTATTATCTATACATGTGTAGATAGTAATGTCTGTTTTAAAATTTTGCTTTAAAAACATTTGGACACTCAATCTTACATTTTCCTATGGATTAACAGGGGATCTAACAACTTTCCCAATTTCTGCAGAAAGGACGGTTTCCTTGCATCAAATTCTGTATTTCAAAGCCAGGTGGAAATGTGATCTCAGTTCCCCCAGGCACTGTTTTCATGAGGTTCTCTCAAAAGCTATTTTAGGCTTCTCAGTTACACACCCCAAGGGGGAGTGATGGTGGTATAGTCCAGAGTATCCATGTAACTGGTTGACAATATTTTAAATGTCATTATTCCTCATCCATTTAATATTTATTTCTTCTTAAATTTAAACAATTTTTTTTTTCATTTAGGCATCGGCCTTGCGTGGTATAAACATTTCTGTGTGGGTTAAGAAGTGGCTTCACCCTTGACCGATACAAAGGACATGTGAGTCGACAAACCTGGTTTTCTTTCCTTGCTTTGCTATTACTTCTCTTGGTGACACTGGGCAAAGTCCATCATGTTTTGGGCCCTGGTCTCCTCATCTGTAAATTAGGGTGGTTAGATGATCTATGGGGTTCTTCTCAAAGCTGATGTGCAATTTGGGCCCATAGTAATTATTCATTACATGGTAACGTTTATTTTTACTATGAGCTTCACTCATGGTGAAATTGGAATATCTTAATTTTAGATTCCTAAAGAGCCTAGAAGTGACTCAGAAGTCTTGGATTTGTGTCTTGCCTCAGTATTCACTAGCTGGGAAATTTTCTCCACTTTTGAAAAACGCGATTTCTTCATCTATAAAATAGGGATAAAGGTAATACTATGAGGCGCAGTTCTTTGTTGCGAATAATGGGATCCACTGTGGCTAGTTTAGGCAGAAAAATTATTTGTTAAAAATATTAAGCAACTCACAGAATTCTCGAGAGAGCAAGAGAAGCAGACGTAGAAGAGATGAGGCCAAAAACAACAGCAGATGAGACTGTAGCGTTCGCTCCAGTGAAAACACATCGCTGCCAACACTTGGCAACAACTCTGGCTTCTCGGAGAGACACTGTAGCTTGCACTGGTCACGCTTGGTCCTGGGTGCCAGGAGCCCCTGTGGCCGTGTCTGCCCGGGGTGGATGCCATTCATGTCTGCCCCTTTGTCGCATTAGCTTCCAAGCGGAGGACTCGTGGGTGTGTCTGACTGGCAACACCTAGTTCACATGTCTCACAGCAGCAACGAGAGAGCCTTGAGGCTGTGACTGCTGGCTCTGTCTTGGGGGTTACTATGTAGGAAACTCCCAAAACTCAGAGAAATTGTTCAAAAGGTGTTAGCTTTAAACTGCTCTACCCAGGTGCAAATCAGTGCCCCAGGTAAGGACGCCTGCATTGTATGAGTGATGGTTACTACCTTTTAAACCTTATTTTATTATTCAAAGAAAAATAAGGTAGATGAAGCTTATACGTGTAAATTGCCCAGAAATCTAGCCAGCTGTGCTTTCTTTTTTATTTTGGATTTATATATTCTTATTATAAAAAATTCACGAAGTACAGAAAAATTATAAGGAAGAAATAAGTATCATCCAATAATCGTACCAAAAGATAACTGCTCTTGCCATTTTAGTTCATACCCATCTAGAATAATTATACAGTATGTACATTATACATATATATCTATATCATATGTACATACACACAAATAAATTTGTATGTGTACACACATAGTAATTATATGTGATTCGTACCCAATTAAAAAAATTTAAACAATACGTTGTGGGCATCCTTTCATGCTAATAAATATTAATCAACATCATTATTTTTAATGGCTGTATATTGTGCTATTATATGAACATACAATAATTTTTTTACTTGACCATCTATTCATGGGTACTTTCCAAAATTTTACTTTTATCAAGAGACTTATGATGAACATTCACGTAGCCAAATACATGCTTGGAGTAATTCCTTATGACGAATTTAGAAAAATAGGATTGCTATTTCGAGTATATACTAGTCGAAAAAAACTTTTGGTATATGCCATCAAATTGGCTTCAGAAAATCGGTAACAATTTGTACTTCCACAAGCAACATTTGAGTCTGAATTTCCCCACATTATCATAATACTTGGTATTATCAATTGTTTTTATTTTAGTCTATTAGGAGAAAATTATCGTTAATATTTAACTTGCATTTCTTTATTAAACATGTTTCATTTATACTTATTTTCCACTTACATTTCTTTATTTGTGAACCATGTGTTTATGTCCACTAATAGATTGAATTTTAGATTTTAAATTTAAATTTTAAAGGCTCTCTCTCTATATAAAGATATTAAATTTTTGTCTTCTATGTGTTCTCCAAATACCTTTTCCAAGGTTGTCATGTCCTTTTATTAAAATCGAAGTGAAATATACACAGTAAAGTACACAAATCTTGTTTACAACATGGTCTGTGTGGATCACGCAACAACCATCTAGATCTAGAAACCTTTCCTGCTCCCCAGAAGGGTCCCTCATGTTCCTTCCCAGCTAGCACCTCCCCACAGAGGACACCCCTGTCCTGACACCGCAGCTTAGCATTGTCTGTTCTTGAACTGCTATCGATGGAATCGTACGTGGAAAGAAGTCTCTGGCTTCTATGTACCGTCATGTCTGGGAGAGTCATCTACGTTGACACAGGTGAAGCAGTTCATTTTTCTGAGCCACAGCTTGCCCTTCAGGAAAGTGCATAATAATGGATAAGAACTCATGAGAATGGATAATCAGTGGGTGATAATAGTACTTATGTAGTGGTTGTGGAGGTAAATGCTGACGTAAGTGACTGAGTTATGTGCAGATACGTGCAGTTACTGTGAGCACTAGAACGGTGATTTCCCCGTGGTGAATATTGTACTTAGTAGATGGTAGCCGCGAGTATTACACTACTGGGTTAGGTTTGCTGATTTTTTTTATTTAGGGTTTTTGTAGCAATATTTGTAAATGAGGTTAGTCATAATTTAGCATTTGCACATGTATGTGCCAGTCTTGTTGTATTGTTTGGCTATTGGGTTATGCTAGTAAGTGGTACATTCACCTACCTTGGTGTTCTTTCTAGAAGTCATGGGATGACTCTCACCTGTCAGATCTGCCGACTTTTCTCCATCACTGCCTTCTCCACTCTGGTCCTCGCCTCTATCGTCACTCCTTTTGTCTGCTAAGAGAGTCACCTAATGGTCTCCCAGTTTCTAAACCCATTGCACTTAGGTTAAAATCTGAGATCCTTATCAAGGTCCACCAGGCTCCTCGTGTTACGGCCCTGCCTGCCTCCCCATCCCTGGGGTGCGCCTGTGTCCCTCTCACCCGTGTGCTGTGGACACACTCCCTGCCCAGCAACACACTCTCATCCTTAGCCTGGCCAACCCCTGCTTACTCTTTCTCACCGAAGCCTTTCCTGATACAGCAATGTTAAACAGATCTCCCGATGTAATCACTCATCTTGCCTTTTTCTTTTCGTTCTTAGCATTCACAACATGAGCAGTTGTGCTTTTATTTGTCTTTTGGTTTAATATCTGCCTCTTAGCTCTAGGAAGTACTATTTTGTTCACCACTTCATCGAGCATAATGCTTTCATATGCAAATTGCTCAATAAATACTTATTGAATCAATGGCTCCCGGTCTAGTGATGGAGACAGATACATAGGCAGTAGCAGTGAGAGGAAAAGCCGAAGCAGATGCATGGAAATAGATGGCGGGGGCACAGGGAGGAGGACAGAAACTGTGCTGGGGACCCCCATCCCCGCCATTGGCAGGTTACAGAGAGAGCAGCTCATTGATTAACGAACCGCCTCTGAGATATTATTCTCTCATAGCTGATATGTCGATGGCCTCATACTGCTGTGTAACACACGGGGATGGATT
This sequence comes from Pteropus alecto, assembly GCF_000325575.1. Taxonomy (NCBI): domain Eukaryota; kingdom Metazoa; phylum Chordata; class Mammalia; order Chiroptera; family Pteropodidae; genus Pteropus; species Pteropus alecto. Next base: position 16,684,790 of record NW_006442103.1, read on the forward strand.
TGGGTCCATGCCAGATAGTTGACGCACAAGTCCCAAGTGACTCAAGGAGGCAGAAATGCGCCCGCGCTCTCAGCTCACACACAGAGCACAATGGCAGCCCTGAAGGGGCAGAAGCCCTGTGCACCCACGAGCCCTGTTTATTTTCTCCTCCAGCAGAGCGGGTGGCATAGGTCAGCTGGAATGGCGCATCCTGGTGAATATTTATTGACGCAAGTGTTAACGCTGACAGACATGTGGACCGGCAGACACAGAGGCCTCACTTCTCTGCTCCCAAGGTTGTGACATGGCTGACACTTCCCCACACGGGTCCTGACTTCTGCAGCTGCTGCTGGAGGTGGCTGGTGTCCCCGTGGTGGGGGTCAGCACAGACAGCGTGCCTCGTGGCTTCCACGCTGCCACTCCGGCCTCCACCCAGCGGTGGTCTCGGTGCTTCCTGTCCCCAGCGCACACGCACTGTCGCCCAGCCGGGCTCTGTCCCAGCCTCTTCTCTACCAGCTCCTCCGCCTCCCCCCGATTTCCACTGCAGGAGTTACAGGCGGCCCAGCTAACTGCATTTAAAGAGGGAAGTCCTGGGTGACGCCAGGACTCACCTTGGTGGCAAAGCAATGGGTTCTGCTTGTGCTATAAAAAAGAATTGCGCAGTCACAAACATGACCTTTTTTCCTCTTGTTCCTAATGTTTTCCTCTCCGTTCTTTAGATTTTCTTCCCGTCTTTCCCATCATAGCTGACCTTATTTGGTGTATTTCATTTTTACTTTAAATCCTTTTAGTATAAGGTAACAGAAAATCGTAAAAAGCAAACATGCAGGTTAAAGCAATCGTTTTAAGGCTAGCACTCTCGTGAACACTCCCCATGAGAGGAGAATTCTTCCAGTGACACCAGAAGCCCCCTCTGCGGGCCCCCGCCAGCTGCCACCCCTGCTTCCTGCCAGGGGACCTGCTGTCCCATCGCTGCGTCCATCCCCACTTTACGGTCTCATCACCTAAGGGTGCGTCCCCAGAACTCCAGTTCAGTTTTGCCTGGGTTTTTCTTTTTAAAAACATATCTTAAGCATCCTTTAATCCACAGGTTTTCCGCTCCATCTCCTCATTTCCCTTACCACCCCTTTAATGAAAATGCGCGATCACTGATCTGTCGCGTTTCCTGCGGTCTGGACTTTGCTGCTCACTTCCCTAGAGCAGAGTGTGGTCTGTTCCTCTAGCGTCTGAGTTCCACTTATCCCAATCCAGGTTCCAGGTTTTCTTGGGGGATGGGGGGAGTATGACAAGCTCTGAGTTCTTCATCAGGAGGATGTATGTCTTAACGTCTTTCTTTTTGTGATATTAGTGAACGCTTTCTTAATTGATTAAGATTACACTGGTATTCTAGTTCTGTTATTCTTTATTCATGAATTTGTTGAAATACTCTAATTCAGTACCCATATATTTTTTTTTTCAGTGTTACAATTTGCATAGGAAAGGCAGGAGAAAAGCTATTTTCCAAAAAAATGGCTGGTTCCCTAGATATTTGTTTTTTTACGGTTAACTGTAAAGAAGTTAACTGTAAAAATCCTGTATTGCATGATTAGTTAAATAAGCAACGAATTATGCAATACACAGCCATCCCTTCAGAGGATGTCACCCATCCTAGGAGAGAGAAGGGGAGAAAGGGTGGGGAATTGGCAGCCTCTGGACCAGGGGAGAGGTGAGGCCAGCAAAGCAGGAACCCAGGGAGGAGCCCAGCAGGCAGACAAGCCTCACATTTGCTCAGAGTTGACCTCCTGTCTTCTGGTCAAATACGTTTATTGTCTAAAGTGGATTATGTTGGTCACACTAACGTATAGTCAACACATGGGAGGGGATTCAAAAGCAGCCTCTCTGAAGACACTGCCTGCCTTTCGTAGTCAGCATGTGATCCCTTCTTGAGATCTGGCAGTTCATCTTCCATTATTCTCATTCCCCTGTCCAGCCTCCTCCCTGCCCTCCTACAGGGAATGTCTGCCAAGGTCAGGTGTATCTCATTCACCTCCAGCTGCTGATTGATGCCTCTCCTATTTTTTTTTTTCTTTAGGGGTAGTTAGGGGTTGTGGATCTGGGCTGCACTGGACTGGGAGTTGGGGAGTGAGGGGTGAGGAGGCTGGTACTCTATGTAACTAGAAAAGCTTTTCAAGTTGAGATTAGAGTTCCCAGCAGGGTCCTAGTTATCCTTTGAGCAATACCAGATTTAAAAAAAAAAAAGAAACTTTTTAGTGATATATAATTTACATACCATACAATTTATCCTTGTACAATTTAGTAATTTTTAATATATTCAAAAGGTTGTGCATCTATTACCGCTATCTAGTACTAGAACATTTTCATTACTCCTAAAAGAAACCCTGACCCATGAGCAGCTACTCTGCATTATCCCCTCACCTCAACCCCCGGCAACCACTAATCTGCTTTCTGTCTCCCTGCGTTTCCCTATTCTGGATATTTCATATAATATAATTGGAATCATATAATATGTAGCCTTTTGTATCTGACTTGTTTCCCCATTCTGGATATTTCATATAATTGGAATCATATAATATGTAGAAATATAAGTGACTTCTTTCACTTGTATTTTCAAGGTTCATCTGTGTTACAGCATGTATTAGTACTTCATTCTTATGGCTGAGTGATATTTCATTGTGTGGATTTGAACATTTTATCTGTTCATTCGTGGATGGACATTTGAGTTGCTTCCACCTTTCAATTATTATGAATAGTGCTGCCGTGAACATTCGTGTACAATTTTTTCTGTGTCCATGTGTTTTCGTTCTCTTGGTTGGATACTTAGTGGAACTGCTGGGTCACATAAGTCTGTTTAATTTTTTAAGGAACTGTTTTCCAAACAAGCTACACCATTTTATATTCCAACTAGCAATACACAAGGGTTCCAGTTTCTCCAGATCCTCATCAACACTTGCTATTGTCTGTCTTTTTTATTTCACTCATCCTAGTGAGTGTGATGCGGTATCTCGTTGTGGTTTTGATTTCCCTAATGGCTAATGATGTTGAGCGTTTTTTCATGTGCTTATTACCCACTCGTATCTTCTTTGGAAAATATTTTTAAAATATTTTACATGCTCCTGGGGAGATTCGGCTTTTGTTATTAGTTCTGTCTATTTTCTTCTTTTGTCTCTCCTCTGCCCGTTAAAACATCAGGGGCAGTAACAGTCCTACAGTATTCTTCACACCTGCTCTTTGATTGTGCTTCGACTTGGAGAGGACCGCACAGCGGAAGCAGCAGACCTGCTGGGGAGCAGAGCGGGAAGAAGGTGCAATGTTGTTTGCGTAATTTGAAAAAACTCCCTAAGGGAGAGTGAAAAACTCCCAATCTGTTAGTGTTCGTCTTTCTCTTTGGGTCCTATCTCTGAACGAGTCCTCTCTTGGAAACTATAAGACATAGAGGCCCTAGAAACCACGTTTCTTTGTCGTAGAAGGAGAGAACTTTAAAAAAAAAAATAGTTCATTAAAAAGCTGATGAGAAATTCGTGGCCAGGACCGGCTCCAGGCGCGTTCTCCCATCCACCTTTTTTCCCCAAGACTTCTTCCTGCTCTGGCACAGAAAGGCTTCCAAGTGACCTTCAGGCATCCCCTGGGAAAGAACATCATAAACACGTTAGTCTTGAGCGGCTAGGCCCCCATCCTGTCCCCAGGGCAAAACATGTTATGAACAAGGCTCAGATATCTATGTGCTCAGCACTGTGTTGGGTACTCGGGCCAGTTACAGAAATGATACATTAGTTTCTTATTTCCTCATTTAATCAACAGGCATCTTTGAGTACCTACTGTGTGCCAGTCTCAATGCTTCCTTGAAGGGGACCAACTTGGGGGAAAATAATTTAGAACCCAAGTCAGCGTTTGATGCATCGCATGTGGATGCTCCCCACGTGAAGGAGAGCCTGAGAAGAGACGAGGCGGGTGGAGTGTGGAGTGATGTCCCACTGAGGTGCAGAGTCACGGGGTGTGGCCAGCTCCCTCCATCGGCCAAAGCAGCTCAATATTCCAAACTCGAGGGAGGAATATCATTATCGCTACATGCTTGCGGAAACAGTGTCTTTGAGCTTTTGCACGTTTTCCGGAACTTCTAATCTGATACCTCATAGGAGGCTGTCTTATTCCAGGTGCTAATATTATTTATGGAGGCAGGCGGTAAACACTCCATCATCAACTGCTAGGATGGTATTACCACTTGAAATATAACCTTATTGAGCTCCCTGCACCTTTTCGATTGCCTTTTGAGTCAGTGTCAATTAGTTCTCCATTGCTGGTTTCAGTTTTCTACTTGATAAGCAAAGGTTTTGAATCCATCTTGATTAAAGCAGTGAGGCCCCAACTCCATCCTGCCAGCTTCCTTTGAAGTCCATGTAAACTCTATATTCAGATCAGCTGCCCAGGGCACAGAGAAAGATGAGCTATGAGCTGTGACAACGTGAGGGCACCAGGCCAGATGCTTCAAGGCAGTCAGCCCCTTCTGGGAATGGGATCACTAGAGTTTCATGTCTCTGGAATGGTTTAGGCGTGGCCGAGGAGGGAAAACGTAAGAATCAAAAAAGGAAACGATGATTTCCCAGGTCTCTCCCAGGCACTAATTTTCCAAAGTAGACCAGGATCTATTTGTTAAAGCAGGTGGCAGTCTTTCCAGTGCTCCAGGTTGTCTAGAAATCTGGATTCTTCTAAGATGTCCCATTTGGTTAAGTTGGAGGGTTGGTTCATTACACAGAGGAAATCAAGAAAGGAAAGCATGGAGTATTGTTGAACATGTACCACGGTATTTTTCTCATTTTGTGCAAGAGCCGCTTCTGCCTTCTTACAAGGGCCTTTTTTCTTTCTTAAGTCTCTCTCTCTCTTTTATTTTTTCATTATTCTTCCTTTTTCTGTCGCTTTCTGTCTGTGAAACAAGTATCTTCCCGCATTTGCCTCTTCCTCTTCCAATTGTTTTTTCTCTTTACACATATTTTCAAGTGGAAGTCATGGTTCTGATACAAACCCATTTTAAAGACGCCCCTTTACTTCTTTGGGGGAAGAATTCTTCTTCTGTAAGATATAATGATCCTTACACTCTTCTCTCGTGCTAAAATCCCACAATTCTCTGAAATACTTATTTTGTTCAGATAACCTAATTTTCTTCTCAACCTCCTAAAATCTGTGGAAATTGACCCTGTCATGGCTGACAAGCCAGCTGACAACTCAATCTCCTCTCCATCTCTTTGGGGAACCCTTTACTCTATATCACTCCCCTGCCCGCACCCATAATCCCAGAAGCCTGAGAATCCTGGCGGTCTGCCTCTGCAGCAGCAGCAGCTTCAGGCATTTCATTGGCATCAGAAGCTCAGGATCTGGAAAAGAAGGATAAAGAAGCGGGGAAAGCCAGAAATCACAACTTTTTAAAATGGAGAATTTTCCTCGTGATGTTGAACTCCCAAAGATTAGGACGCGTAGCTCCGATTGCATGCCCTGCTTTCTATGCCCTGCATTTTTAAGCTCTTTCTTAGATAGAATATCTAAGAGAGCCCCCTCCCCACAAAAGAATGATTTTTTTATTTTCCATACGGTACGTGCTAGCAATCCCGGCATGTGACCACATTTACGTAAACACACAGAGATACCTATAAATTATTGGACTTATCTCGGTCTGAGTTTCCAGCTATGTCCTTCCATCATTACAGCTGTCCTTTCTTTATCCCCAGAGGACGTTTTGGTCCATTTACATGGTCGCTTAGTCACTGAGACTGCAGACTGCGTTTACTACGTTGTTTGGGGCGGAGAACATAGTAGATATTCACTGGAGGCACCAACAATCCATACGTGAACCCACACTTCTTCATGCTGGCGGAGGCCCCCTAACCTGAGCTCTCCCACCCTGAGCAACCAGGGCCGCCCCAAACTTTGGGATGACCTAGGGAGAACCTGAGTTTCTCCCCGAGTATTAGATTGAAGAGGGGGGAGAGGACAGGAGAACTAGCAACCTTCACTTTTTAAAATCTGGGCCCTGTCCAGCAGATCTGGGACTTGTCGGTGGGGAGGGGACCACGGGTCTTAATGATAGCGTCATAGGAGTCTGGGCGATAGAGACTCCACTGAGCTTTCTCGCTCAGCTTCCCCCTTCCTCCAGCCCCCGCTCATCCCCACCACAGGGCTCCCTGCTTCTCTCAGGCTGAGCTCAGACCCCCTCAGTGTCCATAGCACTGGAAATCCTGGGCTCTAACCTGGTGCCAGCGCCTGGGCCAACCTGCAGGGGGCGCCGTACAGCAGCTGCCACCTGTCACAGCTCTTTCCAGGAGGTACTTGGAGAAGTGATGCCACTATTGTTTGTAATTAACTGTGCAGTTTATTCATAGAGCATCTTAGGTTTTAGGCAGTTTTTCCTCCCAAAGAATTTTTATATGTTTTCTTTTTGCCTCACAGTCACCAGGCGAGGTAGCCTGAATAGAGAGGTGAAATGATCTCGCCAAGTTTAGGTGGGAGTCAGTGGTAGAGACCAGATTAGTGGAAGTCAAGCGTCTCGAGTCCTAGACTTGTGCTCTTTCTACAAAAGTTCTTTACGGTGAGGATAATAATAAACAGCAAATACTTCTGCTGTTCCTTTTATTTTCATTTTCCTCTTTAAAACTTTGACATATTTTATTTATGTCAGTTCTCCTGAGATCGGTTTTCATGAAACTCTAGTACTTTCCTGGCTGTCCTCCACGCTCCGACAGTGTTGGGTAGGGTCTCCAGTCTTGTTCTGATTTATTCAGCAGATGGAGAGTGATTATCAATATTTCTTCAGAGTTTGAGGGGGTACTTTTGGATGATAAAGCTAGTTTCCATTTATCATCATCTGATCCCCAGTGCTGGCTTTGGGGGCGCTGACTTTTGCTGTATAAATGTGAACCATGAGGTTGCATTCAGCTTAGTATGTTTTCAGAGTCATAAGAAAAGAGACCAAATGCAGAAATGCATGGTCGCCTTTGGCACCCGGGTGGGAATCTTAAGGGTAAACCAACACCGACGCAGACCCTTCTCTGTGCCCTTCAGAAAACACTGGATTCCGGTTTAAGCCTCTTGATCTCACTGATGCAGAAAAAGAGACAGCAATCAGGAGACCTGTCCGAGGTCGCACAGCTACTCGGTGGCAGGGCTGGAACTAGACATCAGGTCATTGTTCCGGGTTCGAGGCATGGTCCGTGACAACACAGGGCCCCCAAAGACAAGGCTGGCTGTCCTGGAGAGTGCTGCGGGGGGTCCCATGTGACCAACGCAGCGCAGCTTCACGCTTGCGCTGAGGCTACCACAGGGACAGTGGCCGGGCTTCACGTGGAGCCAGCTCCGCTCGGCAGGGCTGGCCGAGCAAGCTCTGTTCCGAGGGCCACGAGGGTCGGGCTTCCTGTGACGTTGCTGTGTCTGCACTGGAAAATCCACTCTGAGGACTAAAATCTTTTATTTGGGTGGATGGGGCTAGGCTTTCTCTTTATTTCCTGTGGTAACAGAAAGGAAGGCCATGGAGAGGCTTCCCCACCAAGCCATAGAAGGTGGAAAGGCCGAGGAGAAGGAACGCATTTTGGACGTTGGAGAATTCTCGGGCCCAGAGAGGAGTCTTCTCGATATTAATGGTGGCTTTGCCACGGCCACAGCTTGGAAATGGGAGAGACGGGAAGCGGGGGAGGCCCGTGGGCGGGTTTGCGGTGCCCTGCCTGGCCGTGTGCGTAGGACAGACACAGTGCCCCAACAATGCTGGGCGAGGGCCCGAGTCCTTGCTGGCCACCTCCTGCTCAGAGGCAGTGAGCAGTGGGGGAGGAGTCGAAACTGCTAAGTATAGCCATGGTCTCTGGGACTTGCTCTTTTCAAGGAATCAATGGAATTAGAAATGAGATATTAGCTCTAATCAGTCACATATGCTGGGTTCTTAGCCCCTCGGAAAAGAATTTCTGACTGCGGCTCCTCACCCAGTCGGGAATATGCGGCTACACCTGTGGGCCTGGCAGGGCCCCTCCTCTGTCCTCTGGGGGGGTCCAGGACAAAAGCACCCCTTGGTGTATGCTGTCAGTCTGTCATCTGGTCTGATCTGAAGTGGCCAGACTTCTGACTGAGCAGCCCCTATGCGGCTTTTCAACAAGTGCAGAAGAATTTCAGGGCACACAGAGACCCGGACCGAGCCAAGCAGGGTTGGGGGGGGGTGCCACACTCTTCTCTTCGTCTTGTTTGCTTATGTTTGTGGGAGATGGGGATGTTTTCAGAATTAGGCATTTAGTGGGAAGATGGCTTTTTGTTTTGTTTTATTTAACTTTTTATCTTATAAAAATTTAAACCTCTGAGTAAGTTGCAAGAATAGTCACGTGAACCCTGTGAGCCCCTCAGGTAGATGCGCAGCCCTGTTTTCCCCCTTCGAAAAGAAAACCAAGGAGCCCCAACCACTGCTCTTTTCCTCACAGACTCTTCTGCTCACGACTGTGCATGACCTTTAGTCACAGACCTGCAACGGAAATAAAATGCCACGCCAAGCTTCTTGGCAACTTTATAATATTCAAATTTCATTTATGATTCACACTGAAAGTTGCTTTTATCGCTTTGGGCCTGTGCTTGACTAGAAATGTCCTCTGAATTATTTGTGTATGGGTGATGGCTGTGAATACACACTCCCAGAAAACACTAGAACTTTTAAATGTCAGCGTTTAAGTATTCCAGAAGGAGCAAAGAACGAAGTTAATTTTCTGGAGAGATTCGTGGTCCAGGGTCTAACCGATGATGGTTTTTATTTTGGGATCTGCAACATGTCATTTAAAACAAAAGGCGTTGCAGAAGCAGGAGTGGGGAAGGTGGGAACGGAGGGGCTGGGCGGTCAGGGACTGAGCGGCAGGTGAGGTGTTGGCAGGTGACCGCCGCGCGTCCCCGCACGCTCCTTCGGAGCGGTCCGTGTTTCTCACGTGTTCGCATTCCTCACAGCAGTGTGCACAGGGCTGCACGGCCCACTCCTGCTTGCTGTTTGCTGAGTGCCCGTGTGAGGGCCACCCCTCGGCTTCTTCTGAAGGTGCCACTGGCACCATTTCGGGCCTGAGAGGGGGCCGAAAGCCCTGTGATCCTGCCCCGGCCCCCACATTTTGGTCTCTCCTGTGGCTGCCACTGCTCACAGCCATCATATCACAGGGCTTGAGGGACCACGTTCACTTACGTAGACAAGGGCGTGAATGGAGGCCCAGAATTGGGTGCCTGGCAGCTCTGGGTGTGTCCTGGCTGCTTCTGGAAGAACCGCGGTGGCTGCCACGGGCAGAGCCTCCCGGGATCCATGTGGCTCGTATTGGCACTCCCGGCGTTCACTTGTTTGCAGATGCTACTCTTCGGTTCTGTGCTGCTCGCCCAGGGAATCCAAGGGCCCATGTGCCTTTGGGGAATTCGCTCCCTCCTCCTTCACAGTACCTTTTATTCTCAGCATCCCTAACCCTGGTCTCTAAGGATCATAAGTGCCAAGAGGATCTGGGACCCTTACAGTTGAAGACATTCACCTTATCGAGCTTCCAAGGAGAGGCCTTAGAGTTATGGCTCTCAGAGAAATGCGGGATCAACATGGTATTTGGGGCACACACTTTTTCAATTACGGTCAGCTCAAACCCGGCGCTGCCCCTCATCCATCTCCATCTGGAGGCTGGTGGGGAGGCCGCTCCTAACATCTTTGCACACTTAATCTCAAACCCCACTCATGCAGCGTCTCAATTTTTTAAGATTAATCAAACCTAAGCCTTGCAAAGCGCGCACTCTGATTTATATAGGCTTTGGCAAACAGACACACCGAATAAAAACCTTTTTAGTCGGAAATGACAGCATTAGGGGAATGAGGGCTGGAGAATGGCACCAGGACATCGTGTTTTGATGAGCCGATGGCAGCTCCTGGACCTCAGTTAAAGGACGCTAAACTTGGTGTTGTAACCAGGCGGGAGCCTCGAGGCAGCTTGGAGAGGGTCGCTGTGGTCTCTCATCCTTAGATTTATCTGCGAACTCTGGTTCCCATGAAGGGAAACTCTAGCAAGTCCAGTCTCGGAGGAAATGGCACCAAGCCGGGCAGAGATTTTGTCGTAGGGGTTGGAGGCAAAGGGCGGGAAGCTGGGATCAGCTGTGGCTCAGGAGCCCATCTAGAAAGATGATCGACTGCTGAGTGGGCCAGTGGTTTCGGACTTGATTGAAACAACTGCTCTCCAATATAATGAATCAATATGGTGGCAATCAGTACAGGATGGCAACACATAGTTAGGCCTGACACAAGTTCGTTTGGGGTTACTGTTTCACTGTAAGCATTTCCCTGCTGTGAGTTAACCTTGATCTCAGCCTTAATCTTCAGCAAACAAGTTTGTCCCCGAAGAGCACTGAAAGTTGAAGCTGTTTGACTAGCCGTGTTCTGTTCACTGCCACGGGCTGGGAACTGACAGAGCCAGGTTGGCCGGCTAAGTGGGCTGGGGCTCAGGGCAGGGCGTCAGCTCACGAGGGCGGTATCCAGTAGGAAGTAGAGGCGGAAGCTCGGTCACACATACCAGGCTGTCTGATGGGAGAGAGGGGTAGCTCTGGCTTGTCAAGCTCAACACCAAGCCCCGCAGAAATGGTGCAGATATGCAGCAAAAGACCCCGGTTCCGGATCGGGGTCTGAGCCCCTAGAAAAACAGTAGTCTTTGTCAGACTGTCTTCAAAACTGGGAGGGGCTGTGCTCGGCGGGAACCTGGAGAGGAAGAGAGAGCTCTGCCTTTACAAGTCACGAGTCAAAGGAGCAGCACCTTCTGTGCAAACAGAAGAAGGTTTAAAATTAGCACCTAGGAAATAATTATTTAAAATAAATGTCTGGTTTGTGTTGTTCAAAGTTTTCTTTTAGAGTCCTTTGTAATGCGTGACTAGATTCTCTCAAGCCATCACATGCACTGGGAACTTTTTCCCGAAGAAACAGAGATTATCAGAGTGAAATCAGGCACAT
>NW_006442103.1:16695739-16700009 GCF_000325575.1 Pteropus alecto
CGGACTTTACCCCGGTGTGCCGGGTGTCTGGCCTGCCCTTGCAGAGTTCCTTGCTCTCTGAGAAATAGGATTAACATACAGGAAATTGCAGAGACCCATGTGAGCCAGGTGGTGAGTGCCACAGGGATTCAGAGGGACGAGTGATGGATGAGGTTCGTGGTCACAGGGAAACGCACAGAGGCTCCAAGGATAAAAGGATATACTTGGCGGGGAAAGAATGAGAGTGGCAACAATTAGACACAGGGTGCTCATGGGACACTGGCGAGGTGGTCGCCAGCAGAGGGAGGACAGAGTGGGGACAGATAGGAAAGAAAGGACGGGTGTTTTGGTGTTTAAGCTTTGACCTTATCCAGTCCGGAAGACCCACTGGAGCTTCAGAAAGGTCTCCAACCACGTCTGAGGCTTCAGATGCACTCGAAGGCCAAGTTAAGGAAGCCAAGTGATTTTATTTAGTGTTCAGGTCTGGTCGTTAAATCTACGTTTGTAAAACAAAGTGGCTTTGACCTAGAATTTGGTTGAGGTTGGCCACCCTTTTACATTTATCCCCTGAAATTTCCATATAGCTCTGTCTTTAACAACAGCCACAGCAAGAACAATAATACTGATGATAAGCGCACTCTTACTTCATGTGCCGGGCACTGTTTTAATCTCATTCAGTGTATTAATTCGTTTAATCCTCACGTCAATTTGATGGAGTAAGTGTAGGTACTATTCACGTTTAATAAGTGAGGAGACCAGGGCCCAGACAGTTCCTGCTTTGCACCGACACTACCATCCTAGCCTCTCAGAAGTTACCAACAAGGTAACCAGGTGACCCCAGTGTGTTATAATGGCAAGGCCGAGCTCACAGGTGCTTGGTTTGGTTTTGCTTTTAATTCTTATTACACTTGTTCTTAGGAACCTCGCATCATCTTGGAGGAGGTATTTGCCACTGGTGCCTGGTCAAGCATCGCTTCCTTCCTGGCGTGGTTGGGGATTTGGGGTGGTGAGCTGCAGAGCCGCCGACTTCCTGTACCGGACTTCCCATTCTGCAAACTGGGATCGGCTCCACTTCCGGGTGCTGCTTACCTGGGCACACTCTGCAAGGTAAGGCTTCAAACTACATCTGCTCTTTGACCAGAAGATGTGAAACTTGAATTACCATACTTAACAATTCTCTTCATGTAATTTTATCAGATTTTAAAGAATTTCAGTTTCTCAAATTCATTGTGTGTTGACTATGAACAAAGCATGGTAGCTGCTGTCCGGGATTCAGTGATGAATCAGAAAATGATTCTGGCTTCATTTACCATACTCAGTAGGGAGGGCGGGGGGCAGATAATTGTAAGACAAATAATTGTAACACAAATAATTGTAAGACAAATAATTGTAACACAAAGCCAGGCGAACAGCAGAGAGTCAGAACTAGACTTGATTCTGGTGTCCACTACATATAGGAGTTACAGGCTGTGTTGTTACTTAACTACACTGAGCCTAGTTTGCTAATTTATGCAACAGAAAGAGTAAGAATTTATCTAACAGGATCGTCATGATGATTAAATTAAATATTTTGATAAGTACATTGTAGAAATGCTGAGAGGTGCTATACAAATATTCATTACTGTGATTCAGATATAATCAGTGCTCCACTAGAAATTTTATGAATTAAGGAAGGAGAGAGGGGGCTTTCTAGTGGGAGTGTGTATTAACTTTGGTTGTAGATAATTCACTCTTCCTGTTCGGTCGTGTTCTAGTCGTTTTTCACTTTCTCTTTTGGAATGTAGAGCTTCCGTGGTTGAAAATCACCCTCATGTAGAGAACTAATGGAAAGGCCGAGGAAGGAAAGGCATGGGGCTGGGGCGAAAAGAATGAATGCCGCCGTTTGTGAATGATTGGTAGAGTGTACGTTCAGTTACGGAAATATACACCCGTGCTCACCCACTGTGTGTTCACATCAGCTATTAATCTGGGAATGTTCTAAATAAAGCTTTGAAGTATACCCTCTCTTTGGTGGGAACAGTGAGCCACAAATATTATCTATCCCTAATTATCCTCTTCCTTTAATTATGTCTGATCTTCCAATATAGGATCGGGCATCCACCCACATCTGGATCTCTTCTTATAATCGTTCATATTCATTCATTTTTTTTTTTTCATTCAATACATAGTTGAGAATTTGCTATGTGTCAGGCACTGTACCGGGCACTGAGGCTTCAAACGTGGATAAGACACAGCCCCTAAGCTTACAGCATTTATAGCCTCATGGGAGATGCAAATGGGCAATTTCAAAACGATGCGTTATGTTAGGTGCACTCACAGGGAAAGCAACGGTGCTCTGGAGCCTGGCTGTAAAAAGAGTGCCTGACACAGCCTGGGGACAAGGAAGGAAAGCTCAGAGAAGGTGGCGGGTGCAGGTAAACTGGGTATCGGGGAGCCTGTTCACACAGACACCTGCCTCTCTGAATGGTCTTGCAGGCTTTGCACCTTTTGGGCTATTCAATGCCAACTGATGTCTTGGCCCATTTTGAAGGAGCAGTTTCAGAAATGGAACACAGTAGCTTCGCATTTGTCAGTGAGTGGGACAGGATCGACTTAGCTGAAATTTCTTGTGAGGCATTCAGGCCTGGCAGAAGCTTCGCCGTCATAAAGCCTAATGTCTGTCAGTCCTGTAGACGTGCATTTCACTTATTCCTCACAACTACCTCATGGATAGATCTTATTACTTACTCTCTCTCAGTAGGCGGGGGAGCTGCCCACAGAATGGCAGTGTCCACGTCCTCAGGGTAAAAACATGTTAAGTCAGATAATCAGAGGAAATTAGGAAACTAATTTGCAACCAAAAGTTGAGTTTTTGTTTTAAGTTCTGAAATAGGCCCAGTTCTTTGCTTTATTCATATATCCAGATTTCTACTAGCACGTAATAAAACAAAAAGGATCCTAAGTCTTATTTCAGGGAGGATATGGTTAGTATAATAACATGAAAAGTTAGTACAAACATAAAACGTAAAATGGAATATTTGTATGTTTAAAGGTCGATCATTCAGGTTAATGAGACTGGTTAGAATTTGGAACTGTTTAAAATGACCAAAAGACATTCTTTCTGAACCAATTCCGAACCAATTCTATGGTGGCTCGACATTTTTGGAACTTTCAAAAAGTTCAGTTCGGTAAACCGTATCGAGCACCTGCTCTGTGCTGGACAGATGCTGAGGATGCGAACACGAAAAAGCTTCTGTTCCCGACGCCATTGCAGTCGCTCTTACTCGAAGCAGGAGCATCCTTTAAGGAAGCCTGGGGGGCGGGGGGAGCAAAGGAATAGCTCTGCCGGGCGTGGGGCTAACGGGAAAGCGACAGTTGAGGGGGACCTTGAAAATTTCACGAGACTTCACTGGACTAGAAGAGGGAGCAGGATGCTCTTAGGACGGGAAGGGTGGGAGAACCCGCAGAGGCGTGCGGAAACGTGGTGTGTCTGGGCTACACGAGGCTGGAAAGCGGGGTCTGGAACCAAACCGTGAAGGGCCTTCAACAGCCATGGTGCAGCGACCTCATCCTATGCAGCGGTGGGAGGAGGGCGGGGAATCGGGTCATGAAATGGGCTGTCGGTTCCTGAAATGGCTGCTACAGAACTTTCTTCTGACGAGTGCGTCGAAAAGTGTAACAGATTTTAGAGTCATGGGGCCCGGGTTTGAATCCCACATCTGTCCATTACAAGTCATGTGACCTTGACCAGTTTATGTAACCTCAACTGTAAAAGGAGGCTAATATGTATATCGGTCTTACAAGGTTGCTATGGGAACAGAAGAAGGCAGTATCAGTGAAAAACAGTTTCTGTCCTGTAAAACACCGTGTAAATGTTAATTACTAATATTGTTATTTGTTGCCCAGAAGAGGATGTGTTATAGAGAATTCTTGGTTTTCAGCAGTGTAAACACCTCTGGTTTCCTTTTCACGTGTCATGAAACCCATTATTAGATATGACGCTTCTAAATTTGCCATACAGCCTAGCCTATCCGAGAGCAAAGGGGAACCAGCATTTCTGAGTACCATGCCAAACACTTGGCAAATACCGTCTCATTTAATCTTCACCCAAACACTCTGAGGTCGTTATTGTCCCTGTTCTACAAATGAGAGTCGTTTAACTCGTCTGCATCAGTTAAGAAGATCCGGTCGAGTTAGTCAGCTTCGTCAGGAATACTTAGACAAGGAGGCACTGGCGAGGGCGGGCTGGGTTTGGAGGGAGTCGGCATGTGGACGGGGCATTGGGGGCTGGAGGGCAGGAAGCAGAGAAGGA
>NW_006442103.1:16700034-16745153 GCF_000325575.1 Pteropus alecto
CATTCCTTCGACTGCAGATCGCTTCATGAGGGAGGATTCCCCACTCGGGATCAATGAGTGGTTCTCAGCCGATATTCTTTAAAGCACAGAAAAGCGTGGAAACAATCACACCGTGGGGGGAGGGGGTCGCCATGTGGCCCTTGGCGTGCTGAGGCCAGAGAATGAAAGCCGCCCTCGAGAGCTCGAGGCGGGGGAGGGGAAGAGAAACAGCTGAGCATCTCCGGACAGAAGCGACCTGCAAGATACACACACAGGGCGAGAGAGAGAGAAGGAGCAGGAAGCAACACATTTCCCCTCATTTCACTTTTGAAAACATAACAGTCTTAAAACACGTTCAGGAACTGGTTCACACTGTACAAGCGTTTGTAGCAAACGGATGAATAAGTCAGGCTTTAACCTAAAGAGTATAAGCCTCCACCTTTACGGTTCCCTGTCTCATCACTGTGGGTTTGACGGTACACAGTAGACAGAGCTTAATACTCTAGCAGACGGTGGCGCTCCACCGAATTCGACTTGTCTGGGATCTGACGAAGCTGAGCAGGCCGATCCAAAGATGGAAATAGAGATTATGTACCGCTCTCTGGGTTCTGCATGGGCCACAGGCTTGTCGGTCTGTAAAGCAACCGAGATGACAGGACCATGTGCTGGGAAACTAAATTAAAAGAAACGTGGCAATGGGAAGGTAGCCGCCCCGTCATGCTGCGTGTGGCCTCGGTCTTTCTGAGTCTTCGTTTCCTCATCTGATAAATGAAGATCACAGTAATACCCACCTCATAGGCTCGTTGGAAAATAAGACTCACAAGGGCATGTAACAGGACTTGACCTATAGTGCTAGATTCCAAGCAAGTCAACGCTGGTTCCCTTTCTCTGGAAGACCCACGGGCCCCACCGCGTGCTCCGGAGAAGCATCTGACTGCGTGTGGAAATGTTCTCTGTGTCATCTAAGGCAGATGGGGCACGGGCAGTTGGGTCTAAGTTTTCTCTTCCTCCAACCCCACAGGACAAAATTTAGGAGGATGGATATTTTGTGTTTCTTGCCGTATCGGAGAGTTGGTGGTGGTGGCAGGCTGGGGGTGGGGTGGGTGTGATGGCTATTTTGGTGTGTCTGTCGATCATATGCTAGATGGTTACCAGGCAGCTGAAACAGCTCTGTTTTCTGGCCTGGTTTACTTATTGCTGGCCTATCGAGAGACAGCCTCAGAGAGGTTCCCCAAAGAAACTCAGCAGTGAGCGTCCACTCCACTTGGATATCGTGCTAGGCGCTTTCAGATGCGCCTCCTCATTTGAGCCTCCACTGGGAAGTTATTTCCACTGGAAGGAAGCAAAGTCTACAACCGAAGGAGACTAATTTGCCTGGAGATTTGACAGTGTCTGCATTGCAGTCAGTGTCTGTATTCTGAGATGATAGATAAATATTGAGCCAGAGTTACTTGTGAGCTGGCGGAAGGGGAGGGAAGGGAGAGTAAGGACCGAGTCTATCAGTATTGATTTAAGGTCCTCATCGCTTCTGCTGTGCGCATCTCTGCAGCATTCCCGGGCAACCTCTGGAGGTTCCCAGCACCACAGAATCTCTCTTCAGCTCAAGAGGCAAGCCCCAGGCCTCTGCACGCCAGTGCAGACAGCTGCTCACGAAAGAGACTGTTTCAGAATTAACTCCATCTCGTTGCCAAACAGACGTGCCCAGGTTGGCCACGATGAGTCTCTAGGGAAGAGGCAGGTTGTGGGATGATTTACAGGGATGTTGTTTCTCTACATTGTTGCTTCTCTTAGGGTGATAAACCACCTCTACTTAAATACCTGCCAGCCACGGACCAGCATCTTACATGCATCATTTTATTTAATTCTCATAACGACTGTGAAGTAACTATTATTACTCCCATCTTATGGAGAAAAGAGTTCAAGATGGTTAAGAGACTCGCTCTAGATCACAGTAAATGGCAAAGTGGCGACACACAGTGCTGTCTTTTTTAATACTCAAGCATGTGGTCTTTCTGCCTCACCATAGAGTCGCTCAGATGATTAATCCCTACCTTGAAATGGAGCGTCAAGCCTGGGCTCTGGGGTTTAAAATCTGCTGTTCCCCTAAATGAAGCTCTTCCTCTGTGAAGTTGACTTTCATCCCTAAATCTCTACACAGAGATAAATTTATGGATCAAAGATAGGGAAGATGACCTCTCCCCCTGGACTGAGCTTTGACGCATTCCTCCCCCTCCATCAGCGATGCTACCAAGACTGTTGATGTTTCTCTTTCCAGTGCTTCCTGTTGTCACTGCTCGCCATCTGAGCCCACTGTCACGCCCTGCTGTATTATTTCAGTGGTTCCCTTCCTGACATCTCCCGGCCTCCAGGCTTTCCCCATTCTAGATCCTGCCGCTGTATCAATCTTCCCTAAACGCTCTGTAAATGTCAGTTCTCATTCAGAAACATTCCATTGATGTGATGCAGCCATTTAGGCTCATGTTGGAGAAGAATAGTTAATGACATGATATGGAAAAAATGTTCACAGCATGTTTATTAAATGGAAGAAAAAAAAAAGATTACAAACTGCACCAAATGTTAGTATTGTGTGGTGGAATTATGGACGACTTTATCTTCTTTTTGCTCTTAAAAGTTAAGAGTTCCTTAATTTTTGTGCAGTAAATATTATTGTAATAAGACAAAAAAGTAGAAGTTACTGTGAAAAAACATTGAAAAATACTGTAAAATAGAACAATAACGAGAGTCCATTTTTCACCATTTGATTAGCAAAAACAAAAGCAAAGGAGTTAGAATAGCCCGTGTTTGCAGGGGCCAGGAAAAGGTTATACTCCTGTACCGTAGGTGGGGACATAAACTGATAGAATCTTTGTGAAAGATAATGTGCAGGATTCATCCAAGTGAAAAATTTGCATCAGCTCTAACCCAACAACTCTAATTTTAGGAATCTGTTGTATAGAAAGCCGGTTCTCAAAGTTTGATCTAGACCAGCAGCAGCAGCTTCACTTGAGAACTTGTAAAAATGCACATTCTCAGGCCCCACCCCTGACTTACTAACTCAGAAACTCTGGGAGTGATGGTGTCCAGGAATCAGTGTTTTAACAAGACCCCTGGGTGATTCTGAAACACACTTAGATTTGAGAGCCATTGCTACAGAAATACCTTACCTAAGGAAGTGTCTTTGTGTGATCAAAGGCACAAGAGTAACTGTACAGTAATAGAAATCACTACCTTCTTTGTGATGTGAAATTGTAAACAACCTATTCATTTGGGAAATTGCTAAATAGATTATACTAATTGATCCTATGAAACACCATGTACTGGTTAAAAAATATTAGTGTGGGAAGGTCATTAGTACATATGGCGTAGTAAAAAAAGCAATTTGCAGAAACAAATGTCTACAAAATTATTAACTGCAGTCAAAATATACTTTATGTATTTGTGCTATAATTTTTCAAACAATAAATTTATTACTTATGTTAAAATAAAACCCTCCCATTGGCTCCTCTAAGGTAGAATTCAGACTGAGGCTGGTAACGAAGGTCCTTCATGATCTGCCTCAGTCCTGATCCCCCAGCTCTGAGCTCCCTTACCCCAAGAAACGGTTTTTATCAAACTATTCTGAGAATGGCCCAGTACTTGGTCTTTTTTTCCATTTTGTGGTTGAGGAAGCTGAGAAGTGTGAAAGTTGAGTGATGACTTGCCCGTGGTCACAGGGCAGCGTTTGTACCCTGGCCATTTGCCACGTTCCAACTCAAAGGCTTGTTCCGGTCCTCCACCCTGGTTGGCTGGTTTGCCTGCCCCGCCTCCCCGAGACAGCCGGGAAAACACTTCTTTGCCTCTGTCCATGCCACTTTCCTTTCTTAAAAACACTCCGAATCAAGCCTTGCGTCCGCCATGATGCCTCTCCCGGCAGCCCTGGTCGCGGGGCCATCCTGAGCCGTGCACACACCGTGTCGTCAGACCCCCCATCAGACGCTGAGCCCCCCTCGCCTGTTCTGCTCTGCAGCACTTCCGGTCCGCTCCCCTCGGAGACTCACACCTTGGGGCAGGGGCTGCTCTGGGTTTTTTGTTTGCAGCATTTGGTCCACAATCAATGGCTGTAAGTTGATGAAAATGATGATAGATTTGTACTAACACATATTTGCAATCCACACGTCAAAAATTTGACATACATTGCAGCGGTGACAGCGATCGGACAAGCAGGCCCCCCACCCCATCCGTGGAATTTAGGAGTTGGGTTAGGGATGCAAATGAGACTTCTCTAGGTCTATCTTTTCATGTGGTTTTGACTCCCGAGTTACATAAATATTTAACTTATTCACAAAATAAAATTAAATGTGAAAAATATAAATGAAATATAAAACAAACCTTAAAACTGAATTCAAACAGAAAGAAATGAATCGAGCTGTATATCAAATTCATAACCTAATCACGCAGAGAAAGACATTCAAGTAAAATTCTACGTGCACTTTCTTTGTGGGAAATATTCTAGAGATGAAAAGAACGTCAAGGAAATTTTAATTTTACTTGGTTGGTTATTTCATGATAATAAAATGCTTTTGGAATTCCAAAACTTTTCTGTGCATATTGTTAGCAAATAACTAAATATATTGATGTCATCATGTAGGCAGAATAATGTCCCCCTTCCCAAAACATCCACACCTGGGGCCTGTAAATACGTTATATTACATGGCAGAAGTAACTTTGCAGATAGAATTAAGGTTACCGTAATTTAGGGAGATTATCCCACGTTATCTGAGTGGGCCCGGTGAAATCCCATGGGCTCTTAAACGTGGACGAGAAAGGCAGAAGAGCAGGTAAGAGAGATGCAGCCGGGCACGGGGAGGCAGAGGAGAGCCAGATCACGAGGAGGACTCCACCCGCCGTCGCTCGTTTTGAAGGTAGAATGAGGGGGCCGTGAGCCGCAGCGTGCCAGGGGCCTCCAGAAGTTGGGATCCGCTCCCAGCTGACAGGGAAACAAGGAGCTTGGGCCCCCAGCCACAAGGTGCTGAATACTGCCAACACCCCAAATGAGCAAGAAAGCACATTCTCCCCTGAAAAATCCAGAGAGCAGCGAAGCCCTGCTGACACCTCGATTTTTGCCTGATACCTTGAGTGAGATCCTACCAGACTTCTACAGAAATGTAAGACGATAAATACGTGTTGTTTTAAGATGCTGAGTTTGTGGTGATTTGTCATTGTATTAGTTTGCCAGGGCTGCCATAGTGAAGTACCACATACTAGATGGCCAGAAACCTGTTCTCTCACAGCTCGGCCCAAAATCAAGGTGCCGGCAGGGCTGGTCTCTTCTGAGGGCTGCGAGAGAAGGACCTGCCCCAGGCTTCTCTCCTTGGCCTGTGGATGACCGTCTTCCCCTGTTTTCACGTCGTCTCTGTGTCCAAATTTCCCCTTTAAATAAAGACACCAGTCGTATTGGATTAGAGCCACCCTAAATGACTTCATGTTAACTTGATTACCTCTGTAAAGACCCTGTCTCTACATAAGATCCCATTCTGGGGTCCTGGGGGTGGGTGAATTATATATATAGTGTAGTGTGTATATATGTGTGTGTGTGTGTGTATGTATATGTAGCGTATTATATATATGTAGTATATACATATAGGTGTGTATGTAGACTATATACATATGTGTGTAGAGTATACACATGTGCATGTATACATAGTATATACATACATGTGTGCACATTGCATACACACATATATGTAGTATATACATGTGTGTACGCGTATATGTAGTGTGTACATCTATGCATATATCATATATACCTATACGTGTGTGTATACATGGTATACACGTACATACATATACAGTGTATACATATATGTGTCTATATGTGTATATACACAAAGATATATTATTTATTATTTTTTTATAAATTACCCCCGAATCACGGACCGGAAAGCAAGAACGTCACTGCGGCAGTGAGCACACCTAGCCCCAGATCTTGATTTCCCTGATTTCTAATATCATTTCCCGCTAAAGACATCAGGGCTCTTTGAAGAAATAGCTGCTGCTGGCCCCACCGCGGGACCAGCCCAAGTGAGCCCGAGGGGTCTCGGTGTACCAGGAAGAAAGGAAACACTTAAAGATGAATGAGGTCGTGTCCAAAGGACACAGAATCCTGCTTGCAGGGATTCCCACTGGCCAAGTTTGGGATAATTTGAACATCAAAAAGAAAATGACAGTAATGGATGATAATCCATTGAAGTTCTTTGAAAAAGTCCATGAGTCTATAATTATACTCAAAAGGAGGGAGGGAGTAGTTTTCAAGAAAAAAATTCCATGTAATAAATGTAAGAGAGGGAGCATTAGGGAATCACAGTATTTCAGCCCCTAATGTAATAATGGACTCAGGCAAGGGTCAGCAACAGATGCTAGACACTGAGCAAAAAGTTTAGGTGACACGATGTTCACACTCCATCAGGATATCTCCCCACGAATTATTTATTAATTACAAAGGGGGAAGGTTGTCTTTTTAAAAAATGGAGAGACTTGGTGGTTAGTGCTTTAACTCAGTGTTAGCATCACCAATAGTGGGATCATCTCACATTATTTGAGCCTTTTGATATGAGGCCCACCTGATATAAGGTACACCTTTGAATTATTTTTGCCAAGAAGTATTTAACTTGAATCTAATCTTGAGAAACAACCATATAAATCTAGAATGTGATACATTTTATAGGCAATTGACCTGGACTCTTCAAAAAAATCAATGTCATTTAAAAATCTCAAGTAAAAGGGATCATTCTAGATGAAAAGAAACTAAAGAAAACACCGTATATAATATGCAATCTTTACTGGCTTCTCAATTTTTTAAAATACTCTAAAAGACTTTTGGGAAATATATATTAGATAATATTATAAAATGCGTTGCAAATTTTTTCTTAAGTGTGATAATGTTATGAGTAGTTTGAGAATGTCCTTCTTCTTAGGAGACACATATTGAAGTTATTTGGTTCAGTGCCACTGTATCTGCAAGTTATTGAAAATAGTTTAGGAAAAATAATGTGTACTGGAACTGGCTCTTACCAGCTTCTGAGAGCAGATAAATATTTCAGAAATTTTGCAAGCCATTTGTTAAACTCTTGGCTTAAAATTAGCTTGAAGGTAGCCATGGTGGGAGCTTTTACTCCACAGAAATTGGCAAATACAGCAAATGAGGGCTTTTCCCCACCTTAGAGACCCGATTTATCGACACACTACTGTATATGGAATTAAATGTTAATAATTGGCAAAGCAATTCAAGTTCGACTTGCGTTTAGTATGGTATTCTTTCAACCTTTGTGTGCAGATTTTAAATTTTTTCCAGTAAAAAGTGAGGACAAAGAGAAAATAAAAAGACCTTTCTTCCCGGAACCCTGAACGCACAGAGAGAAGGAAGGATGTTTTGGGGGCAGGGGCACTTGGGAAGCTACTTGGGAAGATGAGACTGAGAAGTGACCACCGCTCCAAGTGTGCTGCTGGGGAGCCTCTGCATGAGGCGGGTTTGGGGACCTCCGGGGAAGGGGACATTTCCCGCCACCCTCATTGTGCACGGGCCACTTTCCTTCCTTCCCTCTGGGCCTGGAGCGGGGCCTGTGTTAGTCGCCTGCCTGAGCTTACAGGATCCCATAGGAAGCTTCTGGCTCTAACTCCTTCGGACGGAAAGGTCTAAGGCGGCCTGTGGCTCGTGCGGTAACTAAGGCGCTGTGAGTGGCCCTCCCTGCTCTTCTTCATTTTCCTTTTCATTCGTCTTTCTATCACTTATTCCCTGTCCATTTACTCCTTCACCTCCTCTGCTCTCTCTCCGTGCTACCGCTTTCGTCACGAGTGCCCTCCCCACAGCTCTGCCCAGCCCAGCCACACCCTAGCCACCCTTCTAGAAGACTCTCCCCCCCCAGGATAGCCCCTGCCCTCTTTACCATGCTCCCTGCTGCTGCTGTCGCTATTACTCCTGTCATATGCTGTTCCAGGACCGAGGTGTGTGGCTGATTTTTCAATCGCTCTGTTAGCTCCGTCTTATTCCGTTTGTCCCAGGCCTGCCCGTGCTTCGTTCGCTTCTTTCCCCTTCTTTTCTCCCTCTCCTGGGCCCTCCAAGGCTGACGGTGTGTCTGGCCACGATTCTCAGCCTCTTCTCAGCAACAGGGCTTCTGGAACTTTCACACGCCTAGTTCCACGCCAAGAAGGAAACTTGCTCCCAGAACAAAGATCACCGTCCTCAGGCAGGCCCAGCTTCCCAGCTCCACGAGGAAGCGGTGTCGGGTGGCCGGGGCTCTCGGACATCTGCCTCACATTTTTTTCTCTCCCACCCCCTCCACCCACCAGCACCACCACCGCCCCCTTGAATTCTCTGGGCTGATTCTTGTGGTAAAATCTCACACAGTTTCTCAACCTATATGCAAACCAGGTAGGATGGACAGCTAAAGAAAGATGCACGTTGCCTGGGCCCAAAGCTGTCTGTTCTCCCTCTGAGGAAGAACCTTTGAGCTCCGTGACTGTGCCTGGAAGCCACGGCCCTTGTGCTGGATGCTGCCCCAGCCCAGGCAAGCACCTGACCCCTGCTGATGTGTGGGGCTGTCAGCAGCAGAGAGCTGGGGGAAGGACACCAGTGCCCCGAACATGCCGGTGATCCAGTGATTCGTGTCCTCCGAGGGGATCAGGGTGTCATGCTGCCAAATGCAGGGCAAACGAAACCGATTTATCAATGTCGAGGAACCAACGTATGAAATCAGACCGTGGGGAGAGGGGCGCCGGCCCGCCCCCCACTTCCGCTCTCCGGCAGGCGCGTGGACAGAGGGTTCTGCCTCCTGCAGGAGGACGTTGCTATTGTAACCGTATGTGACAGTGACAACGGGTGCTCCTGGCCAGAGCTTCAAAGGGCTGGGGGTAATGCGCCCCGCCACGCCCAGCCTGGCTGTGATGCCTCCGCCTGCAGCTCCAGGCCATAGAGAGCGTAGGGCAGGACGGCGGGGAGTTGGGCTCCGCTGCTCACCGCTGGGAGCAGGTAGGAAAGGAGGCGTCAGACGGCTCTGCGTTCACAGCGTCTCTCGATTTCTAAACGGTACGACGGTCACAGCCCTTTCCTGTCGATGGCCTCAGCTCGGTCCCGCAGTGTTTCAGGGGAACTTGCTCCTTCTCTCCAGCGGAGACGGTTCCTTCAGAGCAGAGTGCGTTTTCATGTGCCCCGGCGTCACCGACTGCTCTCAAGCAGGTGACAGAGTTAAAGAAGACGTTAGCAGACCGTTCCTTAAAGGATCGTGTGGCGTGTCATCATAATACGTTATCTCATTAAAGGATCGTGTGGCGTGTCATCGTAATACGTTATCTCACTCAACGCCCACACACATGCCCTTGTGAGGTAGGTGCTGGCAGTCTCGATTTTCAGTTGAGGAAGCGGAGCTCAGAGAGCTAATGAATCTGCCCAAGGTGATGGGTTTAAGTGGACAGGGTTCGAACCCCTGTCTGTGTAACTGTGTTCTTCACCACCCAAGTTCGAGGAGTAAACATCCCACAAAATCTGGGGGTAATCTGGTGGGATCTTGGGAAGTCTCATATTTCAGATTACCAATTGTCAAAGAATTGGTTTACCATAAAAACAATAAACACGCATTTCACAAGAGCATAAATAAATCTTTATGGCAATTTAGAGAAATTTAGAAGCTTACAACATGCCAGGCTTTGGGGGGTTAGCATCATCATTGTACAAGACGTGGGGATGGGAGGCGAGAGCTGGTTATTTTGGATCTCTAGCTATTTAGACTCTGGTTGAATGTCCCTTATTTTGTAATGTGTCGCCACGTGTTATGACTCAGCAGTAAAGGCAAGGCAGTGTCTAGCAGGGAAGTCTGATTAGTACGTTTTGAATTAGTATCTCGTTAATAAGTGTTTTATGAAAGCCTGACGCTTGTCAACTGAAATGGCCTTTTTAGCTGATTATGGACACGATTATTCGAAGATGCTGATGGAGTCCCCGTGCCCAAATGCTATTAAATACACAAGTTTATTTCTTCTGGAGCTGTGCGGGACACGTTAGGGTCGTGTTCGGATTGGCGCGATGTGCCTAAGGAGAGGAGCCGCCTTCCACTTCCGGGAGCGTTGTCTCCTCCTCCTGCATCCAGTGATGGTTTAACTGGTCCTGCGGCTGCTGTGTGCCACGAGGCAGGAGCAGCCGTCTCTCCACTTGGATGGGAGGCGGGTCAATTCCAGCATTGCTGAGATCTAGGAGGAAAGTTCAGTCTTCATTTTGAATGAAAATCCAGTCCAGTTCCCCTTGTGATTTCCGGACCTAGAAGAGTGTTCATTTCTTCCTTTCTCTCCTGTAAGCCATAACTTCCCCGAATCTTATGAAGCACATAAATCATTAAAAAAAAAAAAGTAGACAAAACAAAAGAAAAATGAATCCATAAGCTAATGAAGTTATACTTATGAGAGTTGAATTAGTAAAATTCACAGTCAATGGCAGTGATCAGCCATAGAGTATAAGAATAAGGGCAACTCCAAAAATGATAATAATGGCTGTCATCATACCGCAAAGGATTGACAACATAGGTGTCAGTCCAACCAAACGTTGAGCGGAAATCCTCCCCAGGAGACATGGCTTAGTAAGAGGAAATGGAAAGAAATATATTCCATTCTACCTGGGAAATGACTGTAAACAGAGAATAAAAAGGAAAATCTGAACCGATCTTAATCTTTTCGAGGCTGAAAGACCCATTTCTGAATGGCTTCGAGCATCGTGGTTCTCTTAATAAAAGTTATCCTGCTGTGGAAGGTCACAGACTGGCTCCTGATTGGCCACTTTTGCTGGGCCCACGCTGTATAGACTCATAGTACTTTTAAAAGTTGTCAGCTACTTCCACATAGAAAAATTTAGGTGTCTAGCTTTTAATTGAAAAATTGGGCAAGCCTGGATGAACCGTACTGGCAACAATGGGCTGGAGCTCTGAAGGAGCAGCTGCTTCCTCTGGAAAGGCATGCACCCGCCACTTGGCCACAGTCCCCTCTCTTTGTCATCACCTGCTCCCTGACCTGCTTTACTCCTCCGGGTTACATTCCTCGAGCCTCTGTTGGTTTTGGAGTGTGTGACCCACCCTCCCCCGCCGTGGGTAAGCTTGCCTTCAGCTACTTGAGCCGAAATTAGCTTCTTAAGACCCTGAACTCTCCTCGATCTGATTCCATGCTCAGCAGGCAACCTTCTGAGAATTTGGCTTCTATGTAATTTGCCTATAAAGAAAGAATGCATTGATCCTCTGCCCTGAGCACCTTGCCCTCGTGCGGAGGTGCGTAGAGTCAATGGAAAAGGGCTTCAGCTTTGGAGTCAGATGGGTCTGGTTCCAATTCCGATGCTATCGCTTACTAGATAAGGTCACCACGAGGCCTCTTGGCACCCTGCCAGTTATCTTCTCCTGGAGATGTTGCCCTCGGTCACCTCGGGCCGCATACCAGAATATTCAAATTGCAAAAACATTTTTATGAGCAAAATCGATAGCCCTAAGTCATAAATGACAGCAGCCCCAAATCCAACCAGCCAACGGACTTGAGTTTCTCTGGAGACAGTAGACATTCCAAAGGGATAGACAGCTACTGATCAGAGACACAAGCTCTGTGACGACTGTCTGTTCCCGAGAGGCAGAGGGGAAATGGGGCTTGGCCATGGGCTTCGAACTGAGGAGGATGGCAGTCAAGTCCTAGTTCTTTCCTTTATTGACCATATGAACTTAAGGAGCCATTAACTGGTCTGAGTCCTCCAAACTCATGCTGTCCCTCTTTACACAAAGAGAAACTCGTGAGCATTCAGTGAAGTAAGAAGGGGAAGACACTCGGGAAACCGTCCGTTGTACAAAATGGTTCATGTCAAAATTCGTATGAGCCCCGGTGAACACGGATGTGGAATTAGCAGGGGAAGAGCCCCGGAAGCCCTTGCCAGTGTAGCCGGCCAGAGTAGCGTTCACAGCCAGAAGATGAGCGCCAGGCTCAGGCACCGTACGTTCAAAGCCTGGACGCACATCGGGTCAGACTCTGGTCTATGAAATAAAACAGTTCTTATTCAGTGACGGCGAGGGGGAGGGAAAGGGTCGAAAGGGTGTGGGTGAAAGTGGACACTGGAACACAGAAGGCGATTTGGCAGAACCTGTCAAAATTGTAAATGTGCATAGGTGTTGACTCAGCAGTTCGCTTCTAGAAATCTATCCTGCAGGAACCCGCAGTAAGCCAGAATACCCTTATGAGAGTGTTCAAGGCACAACTGTGTGCACTATAAAATTAGTACGGGGATGGTTCATGCATTTTGCATATTCTTACTATGACGCCTCTGTAGCCGTGGACATGAATGTAGTAGATACATATACAGGTGGCCCCGGAACAATGCCGGGGTCAGGGGTGCTGACCCCCGCACAGTCAAAACTCCCTCTATAACTTTTGACTCCCTGAAACTTAACTGCTCATAGCCTACTATTGACCAATAACATAAACAGTCGATCAACACATATTTTGCGTGTTATATGTATGATATGCTGTATTCTTAACAGTAAAGTAAGCTAGAGAAAAGAAAAAGTTATTAGAAAATCATAAGGAAGAGAAAATACGTTTACGGTATTTGTCGAAATAAATCCAAGTAAGTGGACTCGCCCAGTTCAAACCTGTGGTGCTCAGGGTCAGTCGTTCACGGGAACGGGACGGGCGTCTGTGACGTGTGAGTGAGGAAAGCGAGCGGTCTGCCCCCACGCCTGAAACGGAGCCTGCGTGCGTGCTCGGACCTAGAAGAATCCCAAATGCACACCGATCTAATTGTTCACGTCGCCGTCCGCCGGGAAGCGGGAGTGGAGTGTAAGAAGGGACTTCACTTTTTACTTGATATACTTTTATGTTACTTGGCTATTTTAGTGATCCTCCGTTACTTTTTAAAAACAATTCAAAAGAGGAAAGTTAAACCAGTATTTAAGCTAGGAGAAAGAGAATAAAATTGAAGAGCTAAACCGAGGGTGGGAGGCAGGCTAAGGAGTAGGAGCGGGGTCTGGAGCCCTGAGGACCACATGCCCGAGGGCCCCCCGGGGTCGTTCCCACCCCCTGACCACCGATGTGCCAGCACCACACCTGTCCCCCTGAACTCGTGGCGCTCTGGTGGCGGAGCCGGCCAGGTCGGCGTGGTTGCCGCTCCAGCCACAGTTCCGCCAGCTGTCGTTCTGTTTCTGAAATTGAGGGTTGCAGCCCTGGCCTTCAAAATTAAGAGTCGTCCGCACGGCACACGGTTCTGGGGCTTCTCACGGAGGCCGTCCCGCTGCCTGTGAGAATGTAACTGGACTTGACTTCCACGCTTTTTTCCATATTAACTCTTCATGTCTTTGCCCTTGGATTTGACCACAGATTCTGCCTCTGCCTCTGCTCCAATCTTGGATCGTCTCTTGTGGTGACTCTACTGTCCAATTCTGGCCAGTTCCGTGACTCGGGTTTTCTTCAGGGGGCTTGGGCATTTTCTTCACTCCTCTTCCAGGACCTAATCCTCTCCCAAGCCCACTTTTAACTCTGTCATCCTCTCTCAGCATTGACGTAGCCAGAAAAGAGGGCCGCGTGGGCCCAAACATGACTACAGAGATGATAACCAAGGCATGATAACTGCCGGTAACTGCAGATATGGAACACCTAGAACACTTACTGTCTGGGAGGACGTTGTCCTTCACCTGTGGTTCCTAACGAGAGGGTTGGGAGGTCAGCGGGAATGGTCATGCCTGAGTCATGGTGCCGCTGCCTCTGAGAGGCCCCAGCACTTCAGGAGCAGCTTGCCTACGGTGGCGAGTGTCCTGTAGGTTATGCCTGTATGGAGGGAGCTGGAAGGCCACCGTCTTGAGCCAGTCTCCCCCGCTTAGCTGGCCTGGACGCTGACCTCTCTAAATGACGATCCTTACATTTTCTGTTTCGTGACACAGAACATGTGGGAAGAATCCGGGAGTGGACTTAGCTCTCTTCTAGCCCCAGAGGGTGAGTCAGAACTGTGGCTCCACGTGGTTAGGGACCGTTCTCAGCCTGCTCGGCAAGGAGGCTGGCGTGATCTGTGCGTCGACAGGGGAGATGCTTAGAGAGATAGGGCTTCTCCCAAGGCTGGAGTTGAAACCCAACCTCAATTAAGTTAAGAAATCCTCAATTAAGACTGTCTGGCCCTCCTCACCCTGCTGGCCGTTAGAAGCTGAGACTGGATCTCCTTAGGACCCAGAACAGAAGCATTTTGTAATAAAACTCCTTATACCTTTTCACGTCTCCATGGCTCTTAAAGTAATCCGTGAAGGGTGATTTTCTCTTTTGAATCCTAGATCTGGATTTCCTGCCAAGAAAACACATTCAACACACAATGCACCCAGAAGCCGTAAAGGAATCTAGTATATTACGTTTGAGAACTTTAAAACATTTATATGGCCAAAAAATATCCATTGCCAAAGTCCAAAGACAAATAACACATTGGTAAAAACGTTCAAAACGTTCAAATAATGAATTAAGGGTTAATTTTCTCACTTCAAAGAGCTTTTCCAAATTAAAAAAAGAGAGCCAGTAAACAAACAGGATGTTCTCAGAAAATGATAAAATACAAATGACCTGAAATATATGAAAATATATGCCCAGCCTCACTGAGAATTTTTAAAATATAATTCCAAACAAAAAGATTTTTTATCCAACAGATAGGCAGACATTAGAAAGTTTGATATATTTGCTATTGGAAAGAAAATATCAAAGTAAGAAAAATTTTTGTACTGTTCGTAGGAATTTGAATTAGTGTCAACTTTTTGGACTACAATTTGGCAATACGTCTCAAAATTTTTAAATATCTTTCAAATCACTCCAAAGAATTTATCCCGGAGATATACTTATAAAAATAGCCTAATATTTAAAAAGAGAGAGAGAGAGAGAGAGAATAAAAAAGCCTAAGATAGATGAAGAATTTTAAAGTCTGAAAACAACACAAATATTCATCCTTATGAGATTCATTAAATAAAGTTATCTTTTGTCGCTGCCCTGGAATACTGTTTGGCCATTACAAATATTAAAGTAAACACGTGTTGGAATGGAGATGTCTTCTCACATGAGCGAAGGAAGAGCAGCACGTCGAGTGTTATCTCATTTCTAGATAAAAAGGATGTGGCGGATGCACGCGTAGGGACGTGTTCACACACAGCTTTTCTGGAAGTTCATCGGGAACGTGTTAACGGTGCGGCAGAAAGTGCTCTTGTGAGGCGGGGGCACGAGATGTTTGCTTTTCTTTTTACACCTCCCTATATCATATTTCCCTCCTATGTGTCTACGTTCCTCTTATTTGAGTAGAATAAATTAGACGGTTAAAAGCGCAGTGCGGTGCGTCGCGTGGTAAGTGGGGGTGGGGAGGCCTTCCCGGCTCACAGGAGGCGGGGCTTCGACGTTAAGGATAAGCAGTAGTGGATAGAGAGCAGGGTCCGCGTGCTCCTGGTGAGGGAGATGATGGTCTCTGCAAGGGATCGGAGGTAAGAGAAGGCAAGACAGGTTCTGGGAATTTATCAAAGGGGTGGGGCGGGGGGCTCGTTGAAGTGCAGAGTGATTAAAAAACAGACACACAAAAGGCTGGCTGTGTAGAGGCCCCGACCGACCCTTTTGTCCCAAGGACTTTCCACCCTCTCTTAAAGCAAGGAGAAACCACTGAAGGATTCTAAAAGAAAGAGTGACCTGTGAACCCTGTCTTTGGTCCATCGAGAGTTACAATAATAGCAGAGGCAGTCATGTCGCTTCTAAGGGGCCACAGGAACTGAGACTCCAGAAATTAGGAGGTCCAGATTATTAGTCAGGGATCCAGTAGGACCGAGGATCACTCTTAGTTGCAAGCGACAGGGCCCTCAAGTTAAACTAACATGTAAGTTGAAAAGGGGATTAATGGAAGGTGTAGACCACGGAAGCTCCAAGAACCTCAGGGACCAGAACCGGGACACTCGAGCCTGTCGGGACGCCCTGTCTTACTTCTTTCCTTCTTTCTAGGTGTTGTTTACCTGGTTTCTTTGACCTGGTAGGTTTCATGGCTGCCGGCAGCCCTTCAGCTCACACGTTCCCAACACTTGTTCATTCGTTTACCAGAGATCTGTTGAGAACCTTCCGTACCTTGCGCAGTTCTCAGTGCTGGGGATACAGCTCTGAACAAACACAGGCGCTCTATTTTATGACAAAAGGATCAGGTAATGAGCAGCATATAATACGATGTCATTATGATGGTATTATATGATGCTTCTGGAAAAGGAAAAAAGCTCTTCCAAGCTTCAGTTTTTAAAAACTTCAGACAAGTGTTCTGATTGGATAGGTGTGGGTCCCGTCCCCACCTTTCTACTGTGACAGGCAGCCCTCACTCCGATTCCACGGCTGTCATGGATGTAGGGGGTCGGGGCAGCAATTCCTGGAAGAAAGAAGGTCCCTTTCCCAGGACAGAAGGAGTTGACCAGGCGTAGACAAAAACCTTTCGTATCTTTCCACCACCATTATATTGGCAATACTGGTTTATCGTTTCGTTATTTCTCAGGCACTCAACAACACGCTTCCTGGGAATTTAAGGGTAGTGGTCTCTGGAGAACCAAAGTCAGAAGAGAACAGAATAGGGCAGAGTTACTGGCTGACCCCGCCCTGCGAGAGGACTCACTGTGTGTGCAGCATCACAGAAGGGCCGTCCTCGGGTCGTCCCGAGTAGGCTCGAAGTCCTTGGCAGCAGCTTTAAAGATGTGGGCCGCTCGTGTATCGTTTGTTGGTTCATTAATTCATTCATACGCATAAAAACAAATGGAGTATATTT
Source organism: Pteropus alecto (assembly GCF_000325575.1). NCBI lineage: Eukaryota > Metazoa > Chordata > Mammalia > Chiroptera > Pteropodidae > Pteropus > Pteropus alecto. The sequence goes on from NW_006442103.1 coordinate 16,716,800, forward strand.
CATCTCGAGTATATGTTATATGCAAAGCAGATGTTCTCAGATCTGACAACAAAGGTGCAAAGTGCACCTGTCTGTCACGAAAGAACCCAAAGGTGGAAGGGGAGGCGGGGTATTAAACAGTCAGAACGCGCTCTGAGTTCTGCAGTGTGCATAGGACGGGGGAACGGTGCGCGCAGTGCTTACCTCTCGGAGGAACCAGACAAGGCTTTGCAAACGTGGTGACATTTAAAACAGGCCTTAAAAGACAAGAGTTGCTCTCTGGGTAAAGAAGAGGGGGCAGGCGTTCCAGAGGTAGAGGACACGACAAAGGCGCAAAGGCACAGAAAGGAGTCAGCGTGTGACAAGAAGGGAAGCCGGGCTAGCGGGCCACGTGGAGAAGGGACTGGCGGGGAAGTCGGGAGCTGCCCGCGCGCCTTCCAGACGACCTCAGACGTTTCAGCCCACTGGTCACAGCTCCTGGAAGACTGACAGGCGGAGACGTGTCACGAGGGAAGCTGCGTTTTAGGAAGATTATTCTAGAAGCTGTCAAGGAGGAGAGAAGTCTGCAATTGGCCCTTCGGGAGCTGTCGACACAGTCCTGGCAAGAGGTGCTGAGAAACTAACTCAGCCCAGGGCCCCCGGATCAGAGAGGGCGGGAGAGATCAGAGAGGGTGGAAGGGGACAGGATTTGCGAGTTCCGCCTTCCCCCCGGGCCCTGACACAGGCTCTGGACACACCTTGTTTTATTCGCTCCTTACAGCAACCCTGAGTGTGTGCCGTCCCCCTTAAGACACTGAGCAGAGGACTGGCTGACTCAAGATCACAGACGCCTTGAATGGCAAGGCCAGGATGGGAACCACGGCCTCCCGCGCTCTTTCTCCCTACTCGCGTGGAATGAGGACTGGGTGGCGGGGCTTCCATCATCCCTCCTTTCCTGTGCCTCGTGGGAAGCAGCGTGGACGCCAGCCCTCCCCGCCCCGGGAAGAGTGTATTCCATTAGGTTGCTTCATGCTGACGGAATGAGGACTTACATCCAGCAGAGTTCGGAGGCCAAGCTCGGGTTTACCTTCTCTAAGTCTATTAGTTTTCTGTGATGGCTGCTATAACAAATTGCCATAAGCTTAGTGGCTTAAAACAGTACAGATTTATTATCTCACAGTCCTATAGTCTGGACGTTCAACCAGGGTCTCACCGGGCTGAGATCAAGGTGCCGGCAGGGCCGCGTTCCTTTCCGGAATTCCCTCCTTGCCTTTTCCGGTTTCTAGAACGCCGGGTCGTGGCCCCCTTTCTCCTGCAGTGACGCGTCGAGTCCCTCTTACCTCACGTCACTCTGACCTTGTCCTCCGCCTGTCTCCTCCACGCTGAGAGACACTTACGACTACGATGGACCCGCCTGGGTGGTCCAGGGTAGCCCCCCCATTTTAAGATCAAGGGATAGCAACCTCAGGTCCATCTGCAACCTTCACCCCCCTTTGCCATGAAACAGAACACATTCGTGGGATCAGGATGCGGGGATCTTTGAGGGGCCGTTAGCCTGCTACCGCGGTTTCTTTCCGTGGTTTTAGATTTGAATCTTGTGCTGGTTCTGGAAATGCACAAGGAGAGGCTCAGGGAAGCAGCGGTGAGTAAAGAGTTAACTAGCCATCCAGGGAGCACAATACCCTCCCGACGGTGTTGAGTGTGGTGTAGACCTGAGTTCTGAGAGCTGGGCGGTTGGGGTAGGCGGCTCACATCTTCGAGAAAAGCTCATCAAGCCATGACCAGTGGAAGCCAGGACACCAGTCACCTGGGAAACCAAGTAAACATAAACATACAGCTATCCATCACTGCCATCTGGAAAAAATTGGGTAGTGAGGGTCTTCCTGTTAGACCCTGCTCCAGTATTTATTTGTGTAGCTGGAGGTCCCAGACCAGCCTTTCTGTCAGCGATGCTTCAGTGAGGTGCGTGGGGCTGAATCCCGGCCTGGAATTAAAACATACCACCTTTCTGTGGGCATCTGGATGTAAATATCACCAGCAGACAGGTCACTCAAGAGATAGGTGTCTGTATTTCCAAGTCTAAACAACCTCCGTGGGTCAGGTGAGGTGGCCCCGTGTGCTTTAGAAAGGCTGAATCCCGGTCACTGCTGCCTGTGTTCTGCTCTGCCCCACAGACATGGCGGCCAGGAGCCTCGTCCTACCAGCTCCGCTCTGGCCAGTGACTGCAGAGCTGTGCAGGGGAGAGTGGCTTTCGTCGGGTCCACTGTCTAGAGGGACACACTGAGTCCTGTGGGCTCTGCTGCCGAGCGTGCTCACCGTTGGTCAAGGACGTGCTGGTCATCGCCCCAGAGGTGGCGAGAGATGTGCCCTGTCGTTTCACACGCTCTCTCCCCGTCCCCCGAGTCACTCAGAGGCATTGACAAGCCGCCGCCTGGAGTTTGCAGGGGCCGGTCTGGGGCATGGATCAGAGCAAAGCGAAATGACCCGTGCAGGGATCAGACTGAGACCTTGGCCTCCGAAGCACTACGCTCCTGCAGGCTCAGCTAACAGAGCACCTGAGAGTCTGTCCTTCGTTTGGGTCCATGTGCAACAGGGAAACCCTCAAAGCCTGTCCGGCTGCAGCAAGAACGTTCAGACCAAGATTTCCTGTGTTTCCCCTTACCTTGAAGATCCAGTTGGGAGCCCCGAGTTCGGTGCTACTAAGGCAGAGCCAAACCCATTCTTGATGGTCGAGGAGTCCCGTGGCCTCGTGGAGACGCTCCCGCCGCCGTCCGTGGTTACGGTGTCCACCTCCCACCCCCCGCCAACGAAGAGCCCAGGTCACGCTGTGCCCAGTCCTTGGCACAGAGTAGATGCTCAATGCACGTCTGAAATGAATCTGCACGTGAACGAATTAGTGAGATAAACACATTTGTCACATACATCCTGACCTCTCTTTGAAAGATGGGTCTAAAATCCCCACGTTCCTTATCACTCATGTCATGGATGGGAAATAGCCCAGACCAGTGCTGCCTGTTAGAAATATTATCTCAGCCCCGAATGCAAGCCACACGATACTTCTCAATTTTCTAGCAGCTACATTAAAATAAGTAAAAAGAGACAGAAGAGATTCATTTTAATAATAGAATATGACTTGCTTGTAATTTTTATTATAATAGATTTATTATGAATATAAAATAAACATTAATTATAAATATAAAGTATATAATTTTTATTATACTTTATGTAAAAACTGAGATGTTCTTCATTTTTCAGTGCCAACTCTAGCAGTACGTCTCAATTCAGGGTGGCCATGTTTCAAAGAGCCACACGTAGCTTATGGCTACTGTGTTCAGCTGCTTAGCTCTAGATACTGTCCGCTCTCATTGGTCGGTATTGCTATTAATTAACATCTGACTAACCCTTAACAAGACTCTTTATGAACTCATCAGTAATGACCATGCCGATAAGTGCCATTATTTCTACTTTATAGTTGAAGAAATAGGCTTAATTTCGAGTAAATGGTAGAGCTGGGACTTGAAGCCAGGTGTCCTCATGCTTCCAACACACCACAAGGCGCCATTCTTTTCGGGGACCTCAGCGGCACGCGGGACAGATGGGGCCGTTTCTGAGAAGACCCCGGTGAAGCCAGCCTTAGTTTTAACCCCCCATCATGCGATAGCGAATTCAGGTGGAATGGTGTAGGCAGACACCGACTGCCACCCCGTAAGTGTCGTGTAGTGACGACATTTAGGTCGGTCCAGGGTTCAGTCTGAGAACCACTGCCAGACTCTTTCCTAGGTTCCCGGTTTTAGCCGCTGTCCCCTCTGGCTGTGACCTTCTGGTTCCGAGCAGGAAAGCGAGGCTCGCGGACAGACTTGCCACTCCCGCTGTGCCGTTACACGCCCTCCCCACTCCCATTACTTTGTTCCTTTCACAGCTCCAGGGGACTTTCTTGAACCTTTTAGTCCTATTTCCAGAAAGAGACTCGAATTCATCTTCATTCCTTTATTTCTGATTTCCAGACAGTAATAGTGTCTGATAACACTTCCCGGTTTTATGCCAAGAAACCTATGGCCTCAGCTCCCCTCCTGGCTGTGCCCTCACGTAGACTCGATGGTGGTTATTTTGTGGCATTCAGTTTTGCACAGTCTGGCTCGCCTGTAATACCCCTTTGCTTGGAGCTCTGGGGCTGCGATTTTCCTCTTGAAATCCAAATTGTCTTTGGAAAAGACGACCAGTTTTCCACCCAAACCATGTCCAAACAGGTCTGGTCCCCAGACCGTATCTGGCATGAAAAGAGGCTCAGTGTAGCGCACAATAGATGACTGTAGTCTTATTTTAGACCAGATGGTTCTAAAGACCACGTTTCTTCTCTGCTGACCCCGCTTCTTGCCCCCATCAGACCAGCTCCTCAGGGAGGGACCCTGACAGGCGTCAAGAATGTGCAGGAATGAACACCAGGGTTTTCCTAAAACACATATGTGATCCTGCCAACCTCCTGATGAAGGCACTTCAGTGGCTTAGTGCACTCTATGAGGTGAAGTCCAAATGCTTCAATCACGCAGAGAGCCCTCCACGTTAGGGCTCTTTCCTCCCCAGCCCCCTCTCCCTCACCTCAGACCCCACGCTCCAGTGGCACCAGCGCCCCTGCGGGTTTCCTAAAAGCATCAGGTGGATCCAGGTCTGTGATCTCAGACCAGAACGGCCAGTTCTCCCAGCTGCACCCCTGTGCACCTGGCCAACACTCACTCACACAGAGTCTCACCTGACGCTCGCCCCGCCCCCCCGGAACTGACCAGCCTCTCCTTTGTGACTCCCAACACATTCCACCCATCTCCCTCAAGCCTTAGAACGTGCTGCTGCGTTTCTGTTTGCATGGCTAAACAAAAAGGTCCTGGGGACAAGGACTTTGTCTCGGTTATCACTGACTCTCCGTTGCCTATCAGGACGTCTGGTGCGTGAATAGCATTTTATTTATTTATGGAGGAAGGAGGAATAGACGGATATTATGGAGGTCGGAGGTCGAGTGACGCCCCACTCTAGGGCAAGGGTTTATCTCCTAGTCCTTCTCTTAGATCCTCCTTCCCTTATCTAGATGATACTTAGAAATCTAGGCCTAATGAAGGTTCTGGGACTTTTGGTGGCCTGGAAGGTAGAGCAAGCCAGGTAAATGTGGAGGAGAAAAGCAAGCTGCCAACTGCACAGCATTTTCCTCTGGGCTTAGGGATGAGGGATCCTCGGGTATCCATTCAGGTTTCCCAGCTCAGCTCAGCTCAGCTCAGCAGGGAGAGACGGGAAAGGAGTCAGCATTCGGGGCAAACGCCTTTCTCTGAAGTAAATTTCCACCTGACTGGAGTATTTCCTGTGCTGCATCTTATGAAAGCACGATGTACAAAGTGCAGTAAAGTGAGGACTCGAACTTTCCCCCCTTGAACACGGGGAAGGGAGGTTCCTGGATAATGACTCGATGCCCAGAGATTGGAAATAACTCAAGAAAATGCTGCAGGATCTAAAATTATTGAGGTGACTTATCCGTGGCTTACAGAATCGAGAGAATACTTCTCATAATCTTGGTCCTTTAGAAAAGGATTACACTTCATATGCAGCAGACTTAATAACTGGGGGCCTTATTAGTGTGTAGTGGTTCCCCCTCCAGCAACAGCTGAGCATTTCTTATCAGACCATCCTGTGAGCACATGCGCGCATACACGCGCACACACAGGCACACACACAGGCACTCATGCACATGCACACACGCCGGACAAAATATGTTTTTAAAAACACGATCTAAAGATACTGGAGAGCGATGAAAAGCAGGAGTAGACTGGAGAGAATCAGTATTCGGAAGAAGGAAGTGACTCTGATGCATTTCCGGATTTCATAGTTTTTAGACCAAGGCAGGCCTTAGCCCGCACCAGGCAGAGTGGCTAAAATTCCAGCACAAAATCCGTTCTTACCGGCTGGAAGAACCAGAGTACAGAGCAACCACCAGAAGGAATCAAGAGGGAATCTCCGTAAGGACAGTGACAGCAGAGGAGGAAGCCCACGGCCCACACCCCTGACTGACTCTGAACCACACGTGCCCGTGGCAGACACCAAGCCACCTGGTAAAGCTGAAGTGCTGAGCTGAGTCTTGAGCTGTCACCAACAACAGGGGAACGTTAAAAAGACGACAAATGAGATGGGCACCTTTACATCGATAAATTTGACAGCTTAGGTAAAACGAACAAATTCCTTGAAAGATCAAAATCAGCAACGCTTACTCAAGATGAGCTGTACCGTCCTCTGTTTACTTAAAAATTTGAATTTAAAACCTTTCCCAAAGACAGCTCCCATCCCAGATGCTTCACTGGCGAATTCTGCATTTAAGGAAGATATCGATTCCATAAAAGAAAATTAAAAATCATAGGAAGAAAAACTTCCCATCTCATTTTACCAGGCCAGTATTATCCTGATAGCAAAACCAGCAAAAGGCATTACAAGAAAATAAAACTACCAACTAATGTTCCTCATGAATACAGATGCAAAAACTTCTACAAATAGTATTAGCAAATAAACCTAGCAATATCATAAAATGATAATCCATCATGAACAACTGGGGTTTGTTCCTGGAATTCAATATTGTTTAATATTTGAAAATCACTCAATATAATTTACGAGGTGAGCAAATTAAAGAATAAAAAAACTGTATGATCATTTCGCTAGATGAAGAAAGATAACTTGACAAAATTTAACAACCATCCATGATGAAAACTCTAAACAATCCTGGAATGATAGGTACCTTCCTCAGGTTGATAAAGGGCATCTGAAAAATCTACAGCTAGTATAACACTTAATGGTGAGAGACTGAATGCTAATACTAATAACAGAAACAAAGTGAGTGTGCCCCTCTCATTCACAATGATTCGACGTCATACTGAAAGTCTTTGTCAGTGCAATAAGGCAAGAAAAAGAAGTAGAAGACATACACATTGGAAAAAAAATAAACAAAACTCTACATAATCACAGATAACATGATTACCTATGTAACATCCACATAGAAACTTGAAATATTTAGGAAAAAAACCTAATAAAATATGTGCAAGATTTGTAGGCTGAAAACCTAAAAGTATTATAAGAGAAACAGTGCTTAAAATCAACAAAAGATATACCGTGTTCGTTAATTGGAAAACTCAACATTAACATGTTTTCCGCAAATTGATCTGTGGAGTCAGTGCAATTCCAATCAATCCTAGCAGGTTTTTTGTAGAACTCCACGAGCTAATGCTGAAATTTACAAGAAAAATCAAAGGAGCTAAAATAGTCAAAGCTATTTTGAAAAAGAACAAAGTTAGAGAACTCACATTACATGTTTTCAAGACTTACTAGGAGACCACATTCGTCACAACAGTGGGCTATTAGTGAAATGAAAAGCAGAGATTACTGAGGAATCCAGAAATAGGGCAAAGCAACTCAGTGGTGAAAAAAATAGTCTTTTTTAGCAAATGATGCTGAAACGGATAACAAACTATATCTTGACCCATGGCATTAAGCCATATAGAAGAATTAACCTAAATGTAAAACCTAAAAGTTTAAAAATTCCAGAAGAAAACGTAGGAGAAAATCTTTGTGACCTGGGATTAGAAAAGATTTATTAGCTAGGATCCAAAAAGCACAACCCATAAATGAATGATACTTTTAATAAAACGTCAATGAAGACGTAGGCTAGGGGAAAATATTTTCAAAACACATATCCAAAATATATGAAGGACCCTCATAACTCAATATTAAGAAAACAAACGTCCCAATTTAAAACTGAGCAAAACGTTTGAACAAACACTTCAAATCAAAGACAATACACGGATGGCAAAAAAGCACATGAAAAGTACTTAATGACATTGGTAATTTGGGAAATGCACATTTAAATGACAGCGACCACCTCTTAGAAAAGTTACTGGCAAAAATGCTGAACAGGGGAACTCTCCTACACTGCGGATTAGACAGCTGCTTTGGGAAACAGGTTAGCAGTTTCTTATCAAACAAAATATGTCATTACCATGTGACTCAGCAGTCCCACCCCTAGTTATTTACCCAAGAGAGACGAAAACACATGTCCATACACAAACATTCACAAAGATGTTTCCAGTGGCTTTACCCATGATTGCCCAAAACTGAAATTAGTCAAATGTCCATCATCTATCGAATAAGTCAGTAAAATGTGGTGGTGCATCCATATGATGGAATATGATTCAGCGATAAAATACAGCGAACTATTGATACATGCAGCCTCACAAACGAACTTCAGATGCGTCATGATTAAGTGAAACTAGGCTTAAAATGCTACGTACTGAATGATTACATTTATATGACATTCGGAAAAAGCAAACTCACAGGGACAGAAAGACAGCTTAGGGGTTGTTTGTGGACTTGAAATGTTGGGAGGAGTTTAATAGCAAAGGGACATGAGGGAACTTTTGGGTTGAGGAACATTTTTATTATTATTATTTATTTTTTTAATTAATTAATTTACTTTTTATGCTGACATCGGTTAACAAAAGAGGAACATGTTTTATTCTTTGATGTGGTGGCTTCTAGACTGTCAAAATTCATTGCACCTAAAAAGGGTCGATTTTAGTGTATGCAAATTACTCATCACTAAACCTGAATTTAAAAAAAGAAAATAGAATAATGCCCTTTGTGACAAAATAAAGCAGTTTTTTCATTAGACTGAAGAAGACACAGTTTTTAACCTCATTCTTCCTACTTGACCTCACCTCTTGATAGAAAACAGAAATGGTGAAATTGATATTTGCTGAATGGAAAAGAAAACATCAGGTTACTTTAAGTGTAGAAAATTAAGTGTAAGTTTCAAATAATGAATTAAGGATGCGTTGTGATAACCGAATTATGGGGTATGACAAGGCAGCGAACAAAGGATACTTGAGACGTGTGTGGAAACTTTCTCCGATTGAGTATCAAGTAAACTTTTTTACTCCGCAGATGAGGTTACCATGGATTGTAACTTGAGAATTAAAATTAACAGAACTAGCCTTTTAAAACTTTTATTTCCTTTTAAATCAACATCTTTTGCTATTTTTTCTTTTGGCTAGAAAATGAATCTAGATTTCAGAAGGAAGCTACCTTTTATTTTAGGTAATGTACTCTATTCGTTTATAATGGAACTACAGCGCCACTTTCAAAGGCATTTTTTTTTAAATTACCAAGGAGAAAAGCGTAAGGCTTAGGCAATTTTTAGGATATATAATTTATGAAGGCGCTAATTCAACCATAATTTAACTTATAGATAATAATATTTTGAAAAATTAGAAATTTTTAAGTGGCTAAAACTTGGCCCAATCGGAAGGAATGAAGACTACCAGAAATGGTAAATATGTAGGTCAATAGAAACCTACTTTTTCTCCTTTTGATTTCTTTAAAAGAAATGCTTTCGTACAAAACTGTAAAATCGTATCGTGTAGTTTATGACATAAATAAATGTCATATAAGCAAAATGGTACAAAAGATGCAGCCTGAATGGAAACACAGCGTTGCAAAGTTCTTACGTTTCACACAAAGTGGTGTCCTATTAGCTCTCGAAAAGGCTGCGGTAAGTTAAAAAGGAACGTGGTCATTCGGGTGGTGGTGGCAGGGTTGCGTTTGTGCTGCGTGAGCCCTTCTATGCGTGTACGTTCTACGTCTATAAAAAGTGTATTTCAAAATCGGGTTATGGAGACAGGGTGCAAAGACACGAAAGAATGAGAAGCAAAGCAAATGGCCTGAACTGAAACATTCTTTGGCATCAACTGCCAATGCTAGAGAAATGTAGAGACGAGAGAACTCACAGACAGCTAGATTCCTTGGACTAGGTAGAAATTGATTTGAGTGTTGAATAATGGTAGAATTTGGACTGGCATCAGTTGCAAATGCTAGAGAAATTTAGAGACGAGAGAACTCACAGACAGCTAGATTGGTCAGAAAGTGTTTCCTTGGACTAGGTAGAAATTGATTTGGGTGTTGAATAATGGTAGAATTTGGACTGGAAGAGAGGACGGGCCAGGCATTCGGGCAGAGGGGCCATCTGAGCAAAGGCGAGGACGTGTACTCTGTCGACAAACAGGGGGTCCTACTTGGGGGAAAGTTTCTCTTTGGAGAGTGAGAAAAAGTTCTCATAATATCACCTTGCCTTAATACAGCACATTATAATTTACAAAGCTCTTTCTCTATTTTGGTTTATCACAAGAGCTTTATTTCTTGCAGAAAAAGACCCAGGTTCAGGAAGATTAAGTCACTTGCCCAGAAGCCGCTTAACAGCTGGGGTTATGAGGAACTGCTGAGCTGGATCCAGTCATAGGTCCATCTAACCCAAGATTCCAGCGGTCACAGAATCCGAAGGAAGGTGTCAGGAGATGGGGTATTAATAAACCTGCTGGCACAGAAACGTTTGCTAGATTTGTCAAGGCGATATTTTCTTCCACTGAGCGAAGCTCCGTGTGTCCCATATTGGACCGTATACTAAAACATCCCTCAACCTTAAACATCTCTTGGTAAAAGCCCTTAATGAAATTCCCAGGAAGCTTCTAAGAACAGAACAATTTGCACTCAGCCCCGTCTCATCCTTGAGCTTGCAGGGCTGCTGTGGCAAAGAGCCAAGGTCCTTCCTGAGACTGCGGGACGCTACCTTGTCACACGAGGCTGCCGAAGCCATTCCTGGTTCCTCCATTCTCTAAATGGAAAACGCAGTTCACCTCTGGTGGCTTTATCTTTCGAAAAAAAAAATAAAATGCAGGGCTACAGAAATCCATGTACAGATGAGGCCAGAATCACTACTACTTAGGCCTCATTTCTAGAACCAAACTCCGCAGCAAATAAGTGATCCTCTTTAACATCAAACGCTGTGGCAGTTCCCCGCCCCTTTCTCTGTGTGGACCGGTGTGTCCTTTGTAGTCTCCGTCCAAATGTTAGCTCCGAGTTGTTATTCTAGGAGGCGGCTTTCACTCATCTCAGGTGCAGTGATGGAGATGGGGGAGCCTGGTCTGTACAGCAGTCTTTCAGCCAGGTAAGTAACCAATAACTCAAAGAAAGCTCACGTGGTGCAGAGGTAAAGCGAGCTACGGAACATGGAAGCGAGAACATTCTGCTTCGTCCTCCGTTCCTCCCCGAGATGCTTGGGCTCTCTTCTTGGTTCGGCCTTTATTTTAGTAACAGAATGATGGGTTTGGGGTGTTTTTTTTTTTGACCTATGATTTTTTTTTTCTGGTTATCAAGGTAACACCTGAGCCTTTTAGAAAAAAAAGGAATATAGACAAATACAAAAACCAGAAATTTTTCATAACCCAACTGTCTACAGACAAACATTATAAATCCTTTGGCAAACTTCTTTTTTCCTTTTATATATATGTGTGTATATATATATATATAACTTTTTTTATGTAGATAAATTTATAGTATGTTTACAATTTTGTTTGTATCCAACATTCTTCTAAAACATAGGTCTTCTTGTCCTGAATTACGTTTAGTAGGATACATGGTATAGAGATATCTTATTTTTTTTAAAAAGATGAGCCTAGAGTCTAATCTATTAAGAAACCTCGTAGTTTATTGTTGGTGCTTTTTTCTTTAAACTACAGATTTCATGGGTCTTTAACATACTAACATGCTTCATGATGTACCAGGAGAAGGAATATGTAGCATAATGTTTGGTTACGCTGTGTGTGATATTTGATTAAGCTTTATTTGATTTTAGAAAAAATCCATTTTTATGAATTTAAAACCTGAAGAGTTTTACACTGATGTTGATAGCAGCAGTGATCACTATAGCCAAAAGTTAGAAACAACTCAAATATCCATCAACAGATAAATGGATAAACAAGATGGCGGGTGAACAATGGACTCTTATTCAGCTATAGATTGCCCCCCGCCAAAACCCTTGAATTTGAAACACGATTTGGGAAAAACCGACAGATATTTACCCCTGTGTACTACGTATTTATTGGGTGTCCCCTGTTCCAGTGGTCCCTGTTTTCATTTGAGGATTAGGTGGTTTCGGAGAGCTGACTTTAATTCTCACGTCCGGGGTAAGTTTTACATATTTTTAGACTGGAGTTCAGCAAACTACCACGCATGGTCCAGAGCTGTCCCTCAGCCTGCTGTAAGTGCCGACTTGTTGGAACACGGCCACACCCTTCATGTGCACATTGCCTACGTCTGCTTTTGTGCTACAGAGGTGACTAGAGCGACAGAGATCATATGGCCCACGATGCCAAAACTATTTACTATTTCTGGCCCTTTACAGAGAAAAAAAAATTCTCACCTCCGTGCTACACTGAACCTATCCGTGCGTTATGTCTCCTGCCCCAGGATTGGTTCAAGGTTGGGTACGTGGCTTTTGCCAGTCTACTCAGAGCAAATCTCAGAGTCTTCCTCCGAACGAGAGTGGTTTGTGGACTTGAGGCTTTGCATTGCTGTGGCCGGTTTGGCTACCCGCACATGGAGGTGACAGGGATAGAAATGAAGAGTCACGCACGCCGAGCCCAGATGGGATCGTGCCCCTACACGTGATTAGGGACAAGAAGGTCTGCGTTTCAGAAGAACGTTGGATCAAACCATGTCTGAAGTCCTGTATCACTTCTGGAATTTTCTGTTTCATGAGCTCGCTGAAGGCAACTTGGCTTTGATTTTCTGAATTACAATCAAAATCATCCCAACTAATACATGGTTCTGTCCTCTCCATCAACTCTATTTCTAATGCCAGGGTAGCATTTTATCTTCATGATATATTTTCCTTCACCATTCTCCTAGTATTTAGAATGTAGGTTATTTAATTCTGAGCTGTTAAGTCTGCAGTAAACCTGGTAGTTAAAACTTTTTTCTGAATTTCCAGTTATTTTCTTAGAGTCGATTCCCAGAAGTGGAATTACTAGGTAAATAATATTCTTAAGGCTTTTAACACATATTTCCACTTTGCTTTTTGTAATTGTCACCAGCAATTAACAAGGATGTCTCTTGTGCCATATCTTTGTTATCGTTTTTAATCTTTGCTGCTTTTTGGATGAATCATATTTCGTTGTTCGATTTTCTTAAGTTACGAGTGAGAGGGATCATATTTATTTATGAGCAATTTGCATTATTCGTTTGCTGAATGTTCATTCATGTCTATTATTGCCTGTCTTGGGAGACTTCACGGCGTGTCGGGTTCCAAGAGAACAGGTAGAACTCGTCAGGTGGGCGAGAGGACAGGTGCAGTGAAGAAGAGGCAGAGGTGTGAGCAGCGGGGTGTAGTGTGGGGCCCTGTCCGTTGTTTGGACCCACGGTGTGAGGTACTTAGGCAGCGGGAGAGGAAGGACGGGGGTCGTGGGCCGGAACAAAGCGGACGATGGAGGCAGCAGCCGGATGCGGAGCTGATTAAATGGGAGCCGTGGACGTGGAAGGGCAGGGCTTGGCCTGCTGGTTTTCAGCGCTTTGATAGCTCCGTGTTGTCGCATAAGCGGCGTGTTCATTTTCAGCATTTTTCTCTCTCCATTCAAGTTAGATTTTTAAAAAATATTCGCGTGTTTGGTAACACCTGCATTTCAGTATTTTAGCATTCAGGTTGTTGGTTGGTTTAAACTGTCTCATCCCTCCTGGGTCGAAATGATTTCTTTTTCAGCTGCTAGAAGGGTAGGGCGGCTCAGAACCCCGCAACTCGGGCCAGTGCGTTTCCGTTGTGCCCGGGAGGCCGAGCCAGTCCCGCTCAGCGCCGCCGCAAGCCTCTGCCCTCCAGCGTCCCGCGGGGTCGCTTCTACACGACAGGAGCTTATCTCACGGTTCCGGAGGACGGCGGTCCAAGACCAGGCGCCATCGTGGTTGGGTTCCGGCGGGAGCCCTCGTCTTGGTCCATAGCTGGCGCCTTCTCGCTGCACCCTCACGTGTGCAAGGGGCTGGGACCGCTTGGGGTCTCACTCACGAAGGCCCCACCTCAGGACTTAAGCACCTTCCAAAGGCCATCATCTTTGGTGTTAGGATTTCAACATAGGAATTTGCAGGTGACAAAGACATTCCAGCCACATCCAAGACCTGGGGTTGGGCTTTCCACAGAGGGGCAGGCTCGGCTTTTTCTCACCTCCAGCCCGCTCTCCGACCTGGCCAGGGTCATGGCCAGAGTGTCCCAGGCAGGAGCAAGACGGTGAGCCATCAGAGACACATTAAAACCTCAGAAAGCCCGGGAGGCGCAGGGACTCGAGAGCTCCCGTCCCCCAGCTCCTACGGCTGAGGACCCTGAGTGCTAAGTTCTTGCCCGGACCTGCCGCAAATGCGTCTGTCGATGTTGGGAAAGTCATGAAGCCTCTTTGTCTCCACTGTCCCCTGAGAGTAGATTCGGTAAATGGCGCGGTGGCTGACGAGAGTAGGTGCTGGGGCGAGGAAGGTGGCGACCTTGACAAATGCATGCAATGTTGACTCTTACATGTCTTCCACTTCTTCCTTTGGGAAAGTGGTTTTTAGCCCAGACTGGACGCTAAAATCAATGGGGGGACTTAAAAAAAAATACCTGTGCCCGTGCCTCACCCCAGAGGTTCCGCTGTGCAGCCAGAGCAGAGACTCTCTGGCCCAGGTCATGGCCATCACCCTGGTGGCCATGAAATCACTTGAAAACAGCCTCAGCACTGGTATGGGGGCAGTTAGAGGCCCATGCGGATGACTCTCAGTGGGCTCCCTTGGCCTCCCGAAAGGACCAGCTGCCATCACTTGGTGACCTAAGTTGTCCTTACCAAGATTAGTAGGCTTTAAGAGTCACTGAAAGAAGGTACTTCTAGGGTATGTGAACTCGTGACAGAAGTTCCTCCTCCTAGGAACTGTCACAAGAATAATGCTTTGTAGATAAGAACAGAGCTGCTCAGAATCCAGCTCTACCCATGACCAATAGATGGCGCCATTGGCCAATGCCCTGCCACTCAGGTCTCTGCCAACCATCTAGTCTTTAGTATTTGGTATATTTGTTGCATATGTGCATGACTTTGAGATGTCTTTTAGACATGTTTTTTACTCCACATACCTTCGAAGTACAAACATAGCGAGAATCTTTAGATTGCTGCTGAGAAAAAGAGCATAATAAACATGACAAAATGAGAGTAGAGATAATTTTTAAAACTGGAAGGTGGCGAGAAAATAAATGGAAGGTTGTGCATACACACGGGATGAATTTTTAGGTGGCAGAAACCATCGCAGAAGGCAGAGGGAATCACGGAGCTTGAGAAGGGTGCTCTGCCTGCCCCACAGACAACGATGCACAGAGCATGCAGAGGCGGATGACGTGGGAAACTGGACAGTGTGCACCTGGAGAATTCAGGTGCTCGGCACGTGTTCGATCGTTACCGCCAACCATCTGAATGCTTTCTTTTCTTCCATTGTCATCCAGGCAGCTGAAACCAGACCATGTGAGTTAGGCTGGGGGTGTTTTTCTAGAACTTGGAACTAAGCGTGGCAAAAGTTCTGCTACTTAAACTTCTGGGATAAGTCGTGGACAGTTCTATCATGTTAAAGCCAGTTCATGTCTGTCCTCCTTCAAGGTAGCAAGGCAGCCCAGTCTGATCTAACCTTGACTGCTAAGGAGTCCTATTCCCCACGCCTGCAGAAATGGTTGAGGAGATGGGTTAGATCAATGGCTCTAACATAGATCAAACGGGCCCATGAAATTTTCTTGATAGAATGTATCAGCAAGAAGGAGACAAAGAATGCTGATACATTCTTACATCAGCAAGGATTTAAAGCTGGGAGAGTCGGGCATCTTCTTATTTACTGAAAATGCAGGAGAGGAACCGTGAGCTCAGCCCTTTCCGACATTTTGAATTTACAGTGTATCAGTCAGGATTAAATCCAAGAAGCATATGTATTAAGAGATTTATTGCCAGGAATTGGCTTACGTGGTTGTGGGGGCTAGCTAGGCAAGTCCAAAACCCGCAGGGCAGGGGGCGGAGGGGTGGGGCGGGGCGGCTGACAGACTGAGGCTGCTACCCACAGGCAGAATTTCTTCTTCAGAGAAGGCTCAGCTCCGTGCTTAAGGCCTTTCAACTGATTGAGTCAGGCCCACCCGGGTCATCTAAAATCATCTCCTTTGTTTAAAACCTACCAGTTATGGATTTTAAATACATTTACAAAATACCTTCGCAGCAACACCTAGATTACTGTTTGAATAACTGGGTACTGTGGTCTAGTCAAGCCAACACATCAAAAAGACCATCACGAATAGTGTTTTAGAACCTAACCTGTTTCTAGAAAGCGTTCAGATTTAAAAAAAAAAAAAAAAAAGGGAGAGTGTCCCGTAGACTCCAGAGCTAGACACTTTATGCAGAAGGCACAGATGTCATCGTCCGGAGGGTCTGGTGATATTCTTCTGTGTACACAAAGCCATTCATTTAGTTACTCAACAAACTGTGGTACCTACTCTTTCCTAGTCTCTGAAGAAAGTACTGGGGCTGTAAGAACATGATCCTTGCCCTCAGGAGACCCACAGCCTGATGGGAGAGTCAAAGACGCCAAGAGCTCCAGGATCCTGTGGCGACTATGCAGTGGTGGTTCAAGTGGGTCTCTGACCTAGCTCGTGAAGTCAGGGAAGGCTTGCCAGAGGAGGAGACACTGGAGTAGGGTCTAGAGTTCAACTTGTGGGACATGGCGTCTAGATGGATGGCAGAAAGGTCATCGTACCGATGGTCCTGGCCTTGAACCCCTGCTGACCCCACCCAGAGCCGGTGCTGACACCGCTAATCGCGGAAAGGACAAGCCTGGGCACACTCTCACAGCGCTGCCACCCCTGTGCCTCTCGGCGTGACTCTGAATGGCGTGTTCCTGGCTCCTCACCCAGGCCTCCAAGCCTCCACGGAGGTACCGCCTCAGCCAGACGTGACAGTTTGCTTCAAGACTGACAGCTGCACGTGGCCCAGGTGTTCAGAGCAATGGCTTCCTCTTCCCACCGCAGCTAGGTGGGTTCATCCGCTTCCTTGGAAGCGTCCCTGTCCCCCGGCCTGCTTCTCCATCCCTTTCCCCACGTTTCTCTTCCTTTTCCCTCTTCAAGTCATCGGTCTTGTGCACCAGTCATTAGCATGTGTCTTTTCACTTTCAACAAGAATTAAATAATGTCTTTCCTACCTCCCTCTCAAGAAAGTGAGGGTAAAATGAGGCACCGTGTGAAGCCCCTTAAAGCTGGTGCTGCCGCACGAAAGCAGCGTGCAGACTAGGCGCCACCGTCATATCTGTCTATCCATCGATCTCTCGTAAACCGTGTGTCACGTAGAGATGGAGATCACCTTTGCATCTGTGGTACCCAGCACAGCTTTCTCACGTCGTAACTGCTCCTTAATTGTCTGATAATGAAATCAGCTGAGGCTTTGGGAGACAGACCATTGGTGCTGGAGCATTTCCCTGCCCTGCTTCTGGCTAGCAGGTTCCTTAAGACTCAACTTCTGCATCATCTTTGCTAAGGACGCCTTTCCTGCTCACTCTCATGTCAACCGAGGTGAGTCCCTTCTCACATCACCATAGAATCCTCTCCGTCCTTTGGGCGTTTCTCTTACTGTGGGAGGCTTTGTCTCTCGACAGGCGGAGGAGGTGTCTGAGGTGGCCGAGTGTGGCTTTGCCAGTGTGGCTAATAACCTTTGCCAGTGTGGCTCGGTTCCCGGCACGATGTAGGCATGCCATAACCAATAAGTTAATAGCGCGATAGTCACCCCTATTGATTCTCGTCTCAGTATTAGCCTCAGGCCAGACAGACTGTTCTGTAGAGGGAATAATGCCTAGACATTGCTTGGAGAGTTCTTCTGTGTGCTTGTCAAGTGGGTGGGAAATAAAATGGAGGCCGAAGGTACGAGCTGAGTTCGTGACCCTGTGTTCTCTTAGCGAGGACGTGGTGCCCAGAGTTAGAGTTCTTTGAAGTTTTTCTCGAGCAGATGCTGTGGCTTTGCTCAGGTCGTGTCCCTCACGGGGCTGGGCACATAGGAGGTAGATGGCATCAAACGCTGACAGCAAAACACACCCAACACCCAAGGAACTTCTAACGGGTACTGGTGGAGGAAATTTCATCCTTTCATTTTTCGGGTTGTTTTTTTTTTAAACCTCAAAATGGTCCTGCGTGTCTGTAACACTTTGGACTCTTTTAGGAGAGTCAAAATGTCTGAATTTATTTTTGTCTGTCTCAGATCTAACCCAGAGTAGGCACTCAATAAATATTTATTGATTTAAGTGTCTGTCGAGCATGTATCCTCGAGGTTGGGGCAGAGCTCTGGCTTTATGGCCCTTAGTTACTAATCCATCTCTCAACTCAGCCATTTCCTGTTGGTACGAGGTGCCTGGCAACGAGACTCTGTAGCCAGGTTCCCTTTTTAGACGGTGAGTCAGAAATACAAAGACAAAGGAATTCTGAGTCGCACATTTTCAGGGAGGACAGACACAGCCAGGTAACTCGCTTTTAATACCGGGCCCAGAATTACGAATTAAAGCATGAACGAACACTCTGCCGTCTTCTGGCCTGGGACCGCCCAAAAGCCATTGCCATGGGCGTAGGTCGGTCGGTGCAGCAACTTTCAGATGCCTGCTGGGCTACAGGAAGAGTTTGTTGCATTAAGTAATTTATGGGGTGTTAAGAAGGTCCTTAAGCCATTATTAAAAACACGCAAACTCCTCCCTGGTTAGACCTCTCGTAAGTCAGACTTCTAACTAAGCAGAACTGATGGGCCGTCTTTTGATGTTTAATGAGTTCTGCAGCAGATGGGAGATGTGACAGGCAGGGCTGCGGTGGTGATTTACTGGTCATGAAACGAAATGATGAGAGCCCTCTCCCGAAAAAAAAGAAAACGTAGCCGAAAGGCCAGGCCTCCCCCCTCACCTTCCTCTCCCACCAATCCCTTCCCCTCTCTTTCTGGGCGCACGTGTTTTCGATTTCCTCACCCCCGTGCCTCTCGGTGCTGGATCATTCCCATCCAGGCACACACAGAACACTGCAAACTAATTAGCCTTGGATACAGCCACAGGAAGTCAGGCTGCCAAATCCTCTTTCCCCCACAATTCCTCAACTTTCTCAGCCCGCCTCAGGCCCGCGGCCTTGCGCTGGGCCCCTCTGTAGAAGTTGCCAGTTCTAATTTTGCAATTTCCCTTCACCTTATCAAATGCGCCCCAAGCCTGCCAGCGGGCGGAGAGGGGAGGCTTTGGAGTCGGTCTCGTCCGCTGGACTCTTTCCTCTGGCCCCTGCTCTGCTTTCTCCCCACCATCAGGGCGTCTCGTCTGGATGTAGTTTCAGTGTTGACTCGTCAATCGGACCTTGGCTAATGCTCGTTAAAGGAGAACATCACCCATCGTGCAAAACTCGAGAGAGCTCCGCACAGGTCTCTCCCACCCACTCGCCTCTGCACCCCCCGCGGGCCCTGTGCCTCTGACTTTTCTCAGAGGTTAACCCATGTTCCCACGAGCCGTAGGTGTCAACTCTTCCCACACCGGGTTTGACCGAGAACCCGGTCAAAGGGAGATGGAGAGAGGAGAGGGGGGCCGACAGACAGAGAGGTGATCGCCGGGGCTCTGGATTCAAGCAGGGGAGGCTTGGCGCTCAGGCTCCCCCCTGAGAGGCACCCCTTCAACGGGCACCCCGAATCAGAGGCGGCAGGCTGGGAGCTCTCGAGCCAGATCTGAGCCACCAAAATAGAAAATTGGCTGTCAACATTTAAAAATCAGATTTCATATAAAAATCCAAATTACTTGCTTCTTAGGAAAAAATCAGACATGGCAACAGTGGGCAGCATTCAAGCCTGCTTCGACTGTTCTTGGGCCGTCCGTGTCCAGTGCTCGGTGCTCCCTTTCCAGAAAGCCTTTGTGGTGTAACCACCGTTTGCCATTCCGCTAGGAATAATCTCAGGGACCTTTCTTCGCTCATAGGACCTTGCTCCAGAGAGGCCTCTAGAGCAATTGCGATAATGAGGGTTGCAGGGAGGGGAAGGTAGTTGACCAGGAATATTTCACAGGACTAACTATGGCAAAGTACGTTTGTGCTTGACACCTCTTCTTTCATAAATAGCGGCGGCCAGTACTCGAGTTATTTTAACATCGAGATAAACTCATCAAATATACGCCTGAGCTATAATCGAATCACGGCAGGTAGCATCAGAAGAACGAGGTGGAGGGTCGGCAACTTATTATATACAGGTCGTATAGAAATGCTCATTCTGGGAGTCCTGTAGAAAGGTACCCGCCATAGTCACGATCCTTGAGATCTTGGACCTGTAAAAAGAAAAAAAAAAATTATGTGCATGTGTGTGCGTGTGTGTATGTGTGTGTGTGTGTGTGTACATTAGACTTCTTTATGATGAAATGAAAATTTCAGTTCCAGAGGGGTTTGAATTTTCACACTAGACATTTTGTCATCTATAGGAAATACACGTGTTGTCACTTACCTCTCTCGTACCCATTACAGATATTGCTAATTGATCACGGAGCCTGTTGTTAGTGCACTAAGATTTGTCACCAGAAGACTCGGCACTGTATGCAGCTAGCCACTTTCAACCTACAGCAGTTAGTGTTCAAATTTGAAACATATTTGCCATCATAATCTAGAACTTCACAAAAAGAATATTTTTGAAGACATGTTTTAGATCACATAATCCTTGTAGAATGCTTCCCAATCCACATGCACTATACAGTTTCATCTATCTAACATCCCTACGAGGAAGGTATTGTAATTCCTGTGTCACAGATAAGGACACTGTGATTTGGCTGCTGTGGATGGCGGTATTAAAGAAAGGTGGATATTTCACTGCTAGTTAGTTCCATGGTCTTCAGATTATACAGTGAGAACTCAAATTGCTAGGCTATGTTAGGGTTTGCACAGCGGAATTTCTTAGATACATACAACCCTTTACTGTCCCTAATCTCTCACTCTGATTTTGGGAATCAGTCCTCACCCCGCCTGTCTCTCATCTTTCCACTTAACCATTATGCCTTTTTTCCTCTTTCTCTTCTTTCCGTAAAGCCCTGTATCTCTGTGGATAGAACACAGACGAGACTTCCCCACCCCAGTGCGGAGGCAGAGCCCTTGCCCAGCCTGGGCCCCCAGCATCCAGCTCTCTCTGGGGAGGGCAGTTCAGCTCTCGCCCTGGCTAAAGCTGCACAGGCCACTAGTCCCTGCCCAGTAGAGGTCCGTGCCTTTGGAAGGATCCAGATACAATGTGAGCAGCTGGGTCGATTTGTCTTCTGGTTTCTAAAGAAGAATCAGGTGGAATGACCAGCTTGAAATTAGCCGGAAGGCTCACCTCCAGTCGTAGAAGCAACTTGGCAATTAGATATTTGCCAGCTACACACGGCCCTTCCTGTGCGTGCTACAGAATGAGGTAGGATTTAAGTAGCTCCCGATTCCATAGTGGCCATGAGAAAGTGTCGGAGACGAGTTGCTGAGGAGGGGACAAAATCGGCACATACGTCACTTTGAAACACATCACTCTAAAAATTGGCATGAGCATTTCAGGATCTCCCTCCTTCCCTCCCTCCCTAATCTCTTTCTCTCTCAAGTACAACTACGTTTGAAAAGTCATCAGCCCTTAAAGAGACCATGGAGTTCTCGCCCTGGCATTGAGATGGGGACCTCCGCAGCTCATCAGCACAGGTTTTCAGAGGTGTCAGTGGTATTTCACCACTAGACTAAATAAAAGCCCAGACATCGTAATTCTAATAAAAGGTACACGTGAAAACTACATAACTGTACTTTTAAATTAGGAGTTTAAATTGTGAAGTACAGTAGATCTGCATGGATCAAGCTGAGCCACAACCCAATGGTATTTGACCTGTGCATAATCTATATAATTAAAGTTTTCTCAATGTTTTGTAGATAACTTGGGGGCTACATTTATCCAGTAGTGACAGATATGTGACTTGAGAATCTACTTGTCTGAAATCCTTCTGCACATCCTAGCAATGGCTTTCTGAGGTGTATCTAATCCCTCACCTCTTACGATCATGGTGCAGAAAGAACGATTATCTCCTCTTAAGGAGTTGCGTTGATTGCTGGAAGATGTTTCTGTGTGGTCTTCTTAAAATACGCTCCCAGTCTCCCCAGAGGACCAGGAAGCCTGCTGATTTCTCATGTGATCAGAGAATGAGCACTCACTAGGCAGTTACTTTGTGCTCCATACCTTCTTTCAGTTACTAATTCACTATTAACTGTCAATAAACGAATACATCGAATGCACATTTACACTACATTATTCATTTTAATAACTGTTATCACCTTCCAGAGACCTGTTTTCCTGTGACTAATGGCAAGTGAGCTGCATGTTTGGACACTTGTTCCAGAAATCTGGGTTACATTTGGCTCAATGTACTTAGACTGGGAGACTCCTTGATAACAGGACCCGGACCCAAAGAGAGTTGCTAACAGTTTATTATTAAATAGAAAAACATTCCGTTATTAGAGTTAGCAGTCATCAATCAATAAACCAACTGTAGAATACTGGCCAGAGACAACTACTTCCTTTTCCCTATTATCCATTTATGTCTTATATGGTTACGTTCTAATAATACCAATAACACCTACTGTCGAGAAGCAAAACCCCACACAGCGTATTTGATCTGCCTGCCTCAAAATTTCCTAGATTGTTTACTCGAATACAAGCTTTTTAAATTGGATAACGTTTTAGCTCAATTTATTTTGTAGTAGGACAGAAAACCATCTATATGGATGTCATCGTCCTTGTCATCATCACCATCATTATCCCCGGAAGTTCATCTTTAAGCTTTTAAGACCTAGGCTATGTTTGGTCTAGCTGGCTGCTGAAGGTAATGTTGATTATAAATAATGAACTGAGATAATTAGGTACTTTTAAGGTTCAAGGCCGCTTCTTGAGAGATGAGAGATATATTTGTATTCGTATAACAGTTATTTATTGAGTGCTTTGCGGCAGCAGTGAGCTAGATGTTGAAATGCGGTAATAAACAAGACAGACATAGTTGCTGCCTTCAAGGCATTTGCATTCTAGTAGAAAGACGAGCGATCAAATGAGTAACATAATTATTTAATTAAGACACTTAGATTAATAGCTAGCTGTCTGTGCTTTCACTTCGCTTGAATCAGAACTCCAAAAACTCTTGTCTTTGAGCATCATGCTGCAGACATCAGTCGGCCCCTGGCCAGATGTTTACTTCTCTTCATGTGTTCGCCCTTCATTCGTTCATTCCTGTCGTAGGAGGCCTTAAGCACAGAGCCCTAAACCGAGCTTGGAGGGTGAGAGGGGCGAGCGCGATTGGCCACTGGTGGACAAATCATGTATTTTTAACAAATCACTAGCTTTCTTCAGGATTCGGTTGTCCTGTTCTAAAACTAACTCTTTTACGAGAGTGAGGCAACAATACACAGTATTATTTCTGGAACCTACAATCATATTTCTCCACATGTGAAGGAGGAATGGGGCTGGGGACTCTGGGCTGACCGCGAAGGTGGCTGTGGGTGATGACAGCCCCAGTGCGACCTCCAAGAGGTGTGAGTTCATGGCTTTAACAGAGCCAGCTCCGTGAACTTGGGCAAGTCATTGATCTGCCGGTCTCGATTTACCCTGAAATGAAGGGAAATGCAAGATCAGCATCTTCCACATTATTTTTAGCACCACAGACTTTTCTTTTGTCAAGTTTACACAAAATCTGTAAAAGAGAAAAAGTAGCGTGGACACAGCGTCGAAGAGTTTGTAGGAAGGTGGAGAATAAGGGGAGTCGACAGGGAGGGAGGTGGATCCAGCACAGCCCGGCTTACTCCACTGCCCGAGTGATTCGTGAAGCACCTCTTCGGAACCCCTTGGGCTCCGTGATGCACAGTTTCAGAAGCAGCAGGTCCCTTCCTTGCTCATACCACGTAGAGTAATATAGACACCACAAGGCCAGACCTCCTAAAGGTGCAAAGTGGAAGGTACCATCACCAACTCAAGTCAACTGGCTCCCAGTCAACAGAGCAAGACCGGGGAGAGGGGTCAAGTCAAGGATCATTTCCATGATCAGCCGACAGGATCACTTCCTGTTCAAGTGACCCGAGCATCCTCGGAAAGCCACTCACTCCAGCCCCAACGCCGCACCCACCATGTGCAAAACATCACGTCACGCCACTAGGTGGAGCCAAGATCTTAAAAGAAGGAAAAAAGCCGAGGTCTCTGGAAGCCTGTGCACACATCGCTTGCGAACTGAGTTCCTGATGAGGTTAAAAAGGAAAAGAGGAAGGGGCATCGTGGGAGGCAAGGTGTCTGCACTGGTTTCCACCTGCAGAGAGATCACTTGAATTTAATTGAGAGATCACGTCTCCATTCCACCTAAGCCCTTTGTGAAACTTAAAAGTAAAAGGCTTAAGTATTTGTTGCTTGGTCTCCGTTACCACCTGTGGAGTTCTCTGAGGTCCCATTCAGCCTGGTTTAATAGGATCATTATAGGAAGAATGTGTGAGGGTGTGAGCAGCCTTGGAAGTCATCAAACCCAGCCATCTTCAAAGTGGCCTTCTAACCTTGGCTTATACACCTCTCGGCATGAGGAGCCCTTGAACACCTGAGGTAGGTAGCCCATTTCCATAGATTTATCATAAAATTCTTCTTTAATGTTGAGCCAAAATTTGCTCCCCTAAAGCTTCCACTTTTCATTCCCAATTCAGTCTCTGACGTGGCAGGGGGTGAGCCTAACGCTCACGATCGCCCTTCAGATATTCAGAAGGCGCTACCATGCTTCCCGAGCATCTTCGGATGTCCAAACCCACACCTCTTCTGTAGTGCTTGGTTCCCGAAACGGACTATAATCATTTCATCGTGTCACTAGAATCGTCTTTCTAGCAACCGACTGCTGTAACAGAGCGCGGGATTTCGGTGTTAGATAAACAGCTGTAGCGATAGTAAACACGGGTCATCCTGTGACGATGGCAGTTTGAGTTGACCGGAACTTGGGAGACATGGACGCTTCGTGAAAGGCAGAGGGCAGAGCGTGTGGGAAATGGAGCTGGGAAGGGTGGACCAGGTCAGGCTGGTCACATACTTCTCCTCGTTATCTGTCACCCATCCATCTTTGCTTTATTCCACCAATAGAGCACTGTTCTGAGCCCCGGGAAGAATATAGTGAGCTGAACAGACAGAGTCCTTGCCTTTAGGTAACATGCATTCTCGTGGGGAAGAGATAGACGTTAATCAATAGACTCATATAAATATAAGTGTCAGCAAGTGTAAGAACGTAACGTCATGAAAGGCTTGAGCAGACTGGGGAAGGACTGGTCAGAAAAGGCTTCCCCGGAGTGAGGACCATTTCAGTTGACCGCTAAAGGGAAGAAAGTTAAGGACTAGCCGGAGAGGAAGCAGGTGGGGCGAGTGGAGGAGAGCATTGCGGATACAGGGAACAGCATGTACAAAGGTCCTGAGGCCGAGAAATGACGAGAATGCCAAGGCTGTTGAAGGAAGAGGTGAGGATAAAGTGATGAGAAATAAAGCTGGGCGGGGACGAGGCTGGGGACCTTGAAGACCAAAAGCAGTTTAATCTTTATCTTTTGATCAACCGAACACCATTAAAAGAGTGTTACCATAAGGTTTTTGCAGTGAGAGACTGGACTAGATCTATGTTTTCATAGATACGGTGGCAGTGGGTGTAGTGGGTTTGGACAAGGGACACACTTGGCACAGGGAGGGCCAGGGGGTGGGAGAGTAGAATTATCTAATTGTGGGGTGTTGAGTGCGAGTCCCAGACAATGACAGTGATGAATCATCGCTTCAGAATGTACCAGACAGGAAGCTAGAGAAGCTACCCTGCCTCATGGCATGACCGAAGCTCTAAAGGGGAGGAATTTAAATGACCCGCCCAAGGCCACAGGGCTAGTCAGTAGCAGAGAGAGGAAGGCAGCAGGATGCAAACTGAATAACAGTCCACCAATCATCCCGCTTTTTTCCCTGGGAAAGACGAAGGGCATATCGGGAATGTGCTTCTCACAGGAGGAAACGTGGCGCTGAAACCCAGCTGTTCACGGAAACACGTCTTCCTAATACAGAACTGGGTTTCCACAAGATTTAACCTTGACTCGGAGACCTCTGGGTTTCGGGGCTGCTCTCGTGAACCTGCCGTGTCCTTCTCTGTCCCCGCTGGTGGATGATAGAAGTCGATGTTGGGTCTAGCAGGGATTTGGTCCAATACTGAATCTCATGTGTTTGCGCCGTGGGTCACAGCTCAGCAGGGACGTGCACACTCTTCGGAGCTGAGCTGCCACCGGTCGCTGAGGTGAGGCTTCTGCTTCTGTCAGCCGCGAATTGCTTTTGTGGCCGTATTTCCTCTGAGGGCTTCTGGGACATGTAAATTTCAGTGGGCAGGTTTGGGGCTTCAATAGGATAAAATCATAATTCTGATCTTCTTTGTGATGGATGCCACGATGCCGAATGAGACAAGCACAGAGAAAGACAAATACACGGGCTACCTTTATTTTTCCAGCGATTGGCTCTTGGTGCTTTTGAAATATTTCTCCGAACTCTTTTGTGTGGTGAGAACGCTCATTCCGTCTTTATGACCATGGGGATGGCGATTGCTAAAGAGAAGCCACGCAGAATCCGAGGCATCCACGCCCGGCGCTTCGGTGCCTCGGGAGGAGGTCCAGCCCGTCCCGGGCAGCATGTCGAGCACCCGTTGCGCCCGGCGCTGTTCTGCGTGCTTTGTACACCTTTATTTCATCCGTTTCCACGGTGATCTGAGAGGCAGGCGTCTTGTTCTGTTTTCCGGATGAGAAACCGATGCTCTGGTTGCTGAGGCGAGGGCCCCAGGCACGAGGCGAAGCCCCCTTTACCCGACCTGAGAGTGCTGCTCCCCCCGCCCGTCACACAGAGCCACCACCCCGTGCAACCCCTTCAGGGTGACGCGGCTGCCACTCTGCCTGTGGGTGGGGCGCATCGGTGCCTCCGGGGCGAGGAGAGTGGCGAACAAGGCGCTTGCTACAGGAAAAGCAGCAACAGAGGAGACCCCAGCCCGACCCCAGGTCCCCTCCTCAGCTTTGCACTCCTGTCCACTGCCGTGGCGCATGCTCAGAGTCTGGGTCCCCGAGAAAACCTTGGCCCCAACTTTCTCTCTCACCAGCTGGCGGGAGGGAGGGCCACTGGGGACGGGCATCTGTCCTTTAATCATCCCTGGAAACCATGCTGGCAGAGGAGGGGAGGGAAGGGCGGCTGCTGGGACACTGTCCCCTCCACACGCCGTCTCAGCCTCATCCTCCAGGCCACACGGCCTCCAGCTGGAGTTGGACCTTCCACGCCTCGCATTTCACGGGGGTCTGGAAGTTGCTTCCTCGCATTTTATTTAGGCTCTTTAATTATCGAAGGGAAACATCCTCAGGATTCTGGGCTCTACAGAGTTCACGGGCAACCGTTTTTCTGCCTTTGGTCCCACTGCGGGTGGGGCAGCAGCCTCCCTGTCCCTTCTTCCGGCCCCCTCCAGCACCCCCCCGGGGTTCCCTGTGCTTTGCTTTCCTCGTCAGCCCTGAACCCCTCTTCTGGCTGCTGCCACCTCTTTCTTCCTTCCCCACCCCAACGAAGTGTGCCCGGCCTGTTCCTGTGTCCTCAGAACGTCAGAGCATCAGCTCTGAGTCACATCCCTGCCACCTCGCAGTCGGTACCACCCTGAGTGAGGCCAGCAGCAGTCAGCGCTGAACAGAAGGCCGACTCGCCTCTGCCAGCTGCCCTGTCCCCCTGGGCAGGCCCTAGCCCCTCTCTTTGTCCTCACACTGCCCGATGCATTGAAAACCTGCAGGACAGAAAAAGCAGATACATAATGATACACTTTTTTTTTATTCATTCATTTATATGCTAAACCATTTCGTGGCCTACTGCATGTCAGGTACCAGGATAACAGGCGAGTGTGATTTCATCCTAGATCTTGGGCTGGCATCCCATCCCAGAGAGCAGCAAATCCCAGGGCAAGACATGAATCGCACAGACATTGGTGAAAAGCCACAAGGCAGTTTGGGACTCTTGGAGATTCATGTGTCTGGCAGGGAGGGACAGACGTGTAGACCACAGGGGCCAGGCAGGGGCCAGGTCATGGACGGAACGTGTGCCCCACATGAGGCATTCACACTTCACACTGTGGTCACCAGGAGCCAAAATGGTTTTGACTAGTATCGTGACAAGATCTTAAAAGCATTGTAAAAATGGCACTTTTTGGTAGGATAATATGGCTTACGTCATTGCCTTTCCCAGGAGAGGTTTATATTCTAATAAGTGTCAAGGCACCAGCTAAATAAATGAAACTCTAATATTAAATTCAGGAATCACAGCACAGGCAGGGGGCGATTTGGGGAAATTAGATTGAGACCTCGGCCCACGGAAGGCACACTAGGAGCACCCCGCAAAGTTTGACTTCCCACTCTCCACCCCTTAAGCCTGCCCATTTTCCATAACTGGAAGACCATTAACAACAGAAAGAAAAACCAAAGTCCCTGAGGCCCACC
>NW_006442103.1:16745274-16766930 GCF_000325575.1 Pteropus alecto
CCCCCCACACAAGCTCCTTCTTCCTTTTGTTAAAATTTTCTGTAGCCGAGGGGTGCTGAGACGATCAAAGCATCCACTTCCTTCCCTTTGATGTGTGGTCAGACAGGCTCTGATGTCAGAGGCGTGTTGCGTTTCATTAGTCCTAATATTAAGCTTCCTAGAGGTCAGGGCGACCGTGCGGCTTTAACCCGGCTGTGACCAGGTCCACGTCCCTGGAAACACCAGTGATCCCCAGCTCCTTTCAGGCCCGTTAGGAGATTACGCAGCCAAAGAAATCAGAGTGTAAATATCTTTTCTTGCTCTACAAGTGTCTCGGCCCCTCGGCAAGCCTGCTTTTCTGCCTCAGCGGCCGCCCTCATGCTGCATTCTGAACTCATATGCCTTCCGCATGTCAAATTTCGGAGCTTCAAGCAGGTATGAAAAGGGGCAAGTTTTACATCATTTGCATCTGAAAGCACCCTCTCTTCCTCTGCAACACCATCTGCAACCTCAGCTGACTGCCAGCCCCGGGTTTTCCTTCTGCCGGCTTAGGGGAGCTCCGGGTAATGGCCCTGGATTTGCTAGTGGTGTCGGGAGAACCACATCCCAAACTCCAATTACCCTCTCTCCAGAGAAAACAGTTAATCAGAAATTTTCTCCTGTTTATAAGACAAACGGTTCACGCCGTACACGCGGCACCGATGCCCCAAAGCATCGTCACCTTGGCAGTTCTCGATCTCAGGCTGCCTTCGGAATTCGCTATGGGAAAATCACTCTTCATGGAAAAACTGGGACTTTGATGAGTCAGGTCTGCTCGCTTCCCGGGGCACATTGAGGGCTGGGCAAGTCCCTGGGTCGACCTCTCCCGGCCGAGCTCCCGTTGTCTGCAAAATGGGATCGCTAGTTGTCCTTAGCCTCTCAGTGCGTGTCGGCGTCCCCAGTTACATCCTGAGGACATTAAAAAAATAAAAGAGTTGTCCTCCAGAAGGAATAAAAAGAACGAGGTCCCTGTTGGACTTCTTTACGCCTCATAATTCTTTTTATTTTCTGTGACTCGAGAAGAAGACTAGGCTCTTTTCCTTGCTCAGGGCTTCTAAGAGGCTTCCTCTAGACCCGAGCGGGAGGGGGCCCTGTGGTCCGGTTCCCAGGACCCTGCTGCTTGCTCCCACGAGTCCCTGGGCTGGGCTCTCAAGCCCGGTTCCTGTTTGTGGCAGGCAAGGCAGATGCCCTCGCCTTGTCACTGCCCCTGAGAACAGTTACGGTGGAGTTTTCGCCCCGCTTGTCTTTTGGAGATAAGGGCTAAGGGAGAAACCTCATGGCGGGCGTTTACTACATCCCTGGTACCTGATGCTCTTTGACTTGGAGACAGACAACCTGGGCCTGACACCTGGCTCTGCCTCTCATATCCAGGTGATCGTGGCAACTCTCTTCACCTTTCTCTGCCCAGTCTCCTCATCTAAGAACCTCCTCAGAGCACACGCGGGGTTATGTGGACCAAGGCAGCCTTCACGCCCTTCTGAAGATAATCTTGCTCCTCTTCCTCTTCCTCCCTCCCTTTCCCTCCCCCGCCCCCACCTTGGCCTAAGCCTTTCTCTTTGGCTGGGAAACCCAAAGAGACCCACTTCCTTGCTGTCCTGTCCTGTCCTGTCTTACCGCATCCTCAAAATTCAGCTCTGTTTTCTCTGGGAAGGCTCCTCTGAGAGTAAGTCCCTCCTCTGCAATGCTCTGGTATTTCAGATGGACATTATGATGTAGATGTAGTAAGTACCCGTTCCAACTAGACTAAGAGCTCCTCAAGGCAGGGGTCAAGTCTTCATGTCTTGCTTTCCTTACCTGGCACTTCTGTTAATAATAATAGCTACCTCGAATTTACTGTGTGGCAGGCAATGTGCTACTCATTCATTCATTCATTCGCCCACTCACAGATGTTTATCGAGTACCTGTGGCGCCCGTGAAGCCTATCTAAAATGTTTACCATGCGTATGTGTGCGTGCATTCTGCAGTTTTGAGTACACAGGCTGTTCCTCTGCATCTGCCCTCTGTCCTAGTGAGTGGCCTTCAGAGACTGGTAAATGCTCTGAATACTGAACAGGATTGATAAGAAAAAAAATTCTCCCTTAAAACGCATTATAATGAAAATTAAGAGTATCAAAAACAGCTTCTAGGGTAAAGGAAGCCTCACTACAAAAGAACAAGAATCTAATTGATATCAGACGTCTCAACACTGAAAACAAGACGCCAAAGGGGTCATTAACATCTTCAAAATGCGGCGGGAAGGAGAGAACTTTGAACCTGAAGTTTTATCGTCTGCCACGACCTGAGAAGGGCGTCTTGAACTGCGAAGTGTGATCGCCTCGTTCCTGTATCTTGAGGTTGGGCGCGAGAGAGCGTGAAAGGAGCCGGAATTGCAGCAGAAGGTGCGAGGAGAGAGAGAAGCCTCGTTTCTCCAGACCGTCTGGGGTGGTGTCTGCGCTCTCAGTCCCCCGTCCCTCCTGTGCCCTGCGTGGCACCGACGGCGGTGGTGATGGCGGCAGCCAACCCCGTTCTGCCTGTAGCGCCGCCTGTGGTTCCACCGGTAAGTGGCCCCCCCACGCTCCCCTGTCTTCCCGGTGGTCGGAGGAGCCGTGGCATGGCGCGCCCTCTCACCAGCGAGAGAGGAAACCCTTCCACGCACACGTTCTGTGCACACCGTCAAGTCGGACCAGAGAAGCCTGGAGGAGCCAGGTTCCAGGTGTCTGTCACCTGACTGCAGAACCTCGGCTTCCGACTCCTCATTCTTGGCTGCGCCCCGGTGGTCAGATGTAAAAAGCACGGAGAGGAGGGGGCCGTTGATCCTGGAGGCCCTAATGATCCGCCGAGCAGCCGCCGGAAACTTCCCCTCGGCTCGTGCATGGAGTGCGAAGCCAGGAAAAGAAGAACGCAGGGCAGATCTAAGAAGCCAACGTAATTTTAGTGCAGCCCGAGCCCGGCGTGTGCGAAGGCGTCGGAGGAGAGGAGGGCGTCGTATTTAGAAGTTGAAATTCTTTTAAGTGCAGTGGGAGAGGCCTTCGAAAGTGGTCAGGCTGAAAGCAACGTAGACTGACCGTGGTAGGTTTCACCTCCACTGCAGTGTGGTGTGTGGACAGTAACGACTCCAGCCAAGTTCTGTCATACCCATATTTTTGGTGGCTAGATGGGAGAATAGAACATCTTTTGGAGTGTGAAAGTCCCGTTGCATTCTCGGTTCGGGGGATGTTTGGGGTACTTTTGTCCTTTGCCATTGTTGTGACCGAAATAACCAGGCCCAACTCGAGTGCTCTAATCCAAGAGACAGTTTATTAGCCGGCGGCTGTCCTTGCCAAGGAGCAGCCCCGAGACGCAGGGGCACAAAGGTTTTAAGCCCTCGATTCCATCCCCCACATCCTTAATTCTTACACAAAATACTATATCTCCTCCATTCATTAACTGATAACTAAGAGGTGGGTAAGCAAGCAGGGGTACAGAAGCAGAATGCGTCATTGTTAAAATATTTTGTACCTATAGGCAGTGATCCGGCCAGTAAATCCCTCTAGTTAATAAATTTTTAGCAGATAACTAACTAGAAGTGGGACATGGCGGTTAGCACGTACCATGTCTTATCCTTAACCTATTGTTTCTAAAGGTGAGGTCACTACACCATGGCAGCTCTCTGGTCCCCAGGCTTGGCTGCCTTCAAGTTAGCTAGTAGGTGGGACCAGGACTCACGGCCTCCATATGACCTGCCTCAGAAAGGCTCTCGGCGTGGACCGGTGC
This sequence comes from Pteropus alecto, assembly GCF_000325575.1. Classification (NCBI taxonomy): domain Eukaryota; kingdom Metazoa; phylum Chordata; class Mammalia; order Chiroptera; family Pteropodidae; genus Pteropus; species Pteropus alecto. Next base: position 16,749,025 of record NW_006442103.1, read on the forward strand.
AACTCCAGCTCCAGAGTTCAAAATTGTTGATCAGACCATCCCAACAACCTGCCAGAGACGCCCGCTGTCTCTCAGGAGACTCCATGCTCCTGGGCCGAGGCCGTTGTTCAAATGCCCTGAACCTCCTCCCGACGAGCTGTTCTAAAGCCCAGCCAGAAAGAAGAAATAGATTCGGACCCAGAGTGACTGGAAAATGTGGGCAGGAAGCTATAAAATGAGATGCAGCTTGGAAAAATACAGATTGTTACATCTGGAAGAGAAAACAATATATCACTAGCGATCCCTGCACCACCGCCACCCCCAGCAGATATATAAATATATTCGAGCATAGGAGCAGACGCAGATTACTGTCAAGCGGACGAGTTTGATTTTCAGCCCCTCAGTCGTGCCGACTCCGTCTTAGTCCTCGGGAGAGCCTAGCTATGTGTTCTTCATATGTTTTTGTAAATTCACAAAAGCTATTTTTGCATTCCTTTTTTCAAAATACGAATTATATAAGTAAGCTTCATGCTACACAAAACCTGGATCTGCCCTGAGGAAGGCTGAAATGTTTGGTGACAAATAAGCAACAATGTTGATGGTCACTCTGCTAAATGAGAACCTCTCTTCCTAGCTCATGCAGCCCTGCTGGCGTGACACCTTCAGGCCATGCGGAGTGCCGTTAGGCTCCAGCCCTGTCGGGGCGCCTCTCCCCGTGAGGCTTGGGTGTGCGCAAGCAGAGCTGTTGCGTCACGTGACTCCAAGACTGGTCTTCAGCACAGTCATGACGTTGAGGAAGTGCATTCTGACACCACCAGCCTTTCTGATGCTGAGCCTCCTGTAGTGCTGCTCTCTCCAATTCCCCAGACCTCTCCTTTGGCGTTAGAGCCTGATGGGCTCTGTCCGCCCTGAAGTGGATGTGGCTGGTAATTGACCGAAGGTGTCTTGAATTGGAGTCAGCTGTCTTCATGTTACTGGGATTCAAAGCCTCGAAGTTAAAGAATTATATTCTACTTGAAGAATTAATTTCCGAAATGGCTAGTATGGACCCATGGGATTTCTGGGAAGCACCTTAGAACTATGGTGGGCTTGGGGGTTAAGCCATCCCTCTGTGAGGGGTGACTCTGAGAGTCTGGGAGGCCCAGACTCCCAGGAAGAAAGCTTGGAATGACTCTTTTGAAATCTCATATACAGTTTTGATTATATTCCATACCAAAAAATGCTTTCAGCTAGTTCCTACTGAGGAAAATTGCCCCCTAGGAAAATGCAGAAGATTATCCTGTGGTCCCCAGGACTACCTTGCCATCAGTCACGTGCCCCCAGAGGTACGTGTACCCCAGTTGGAGAAGCACGCTTTTACTCACTCAGCCTGGAGCTTGCAGGAGCGACTTTGGCTCAAAAGCATGGGACAAGAAGGAATCTCCAGGATCTGGAAGGATTTCATGCTTTTTATATTTCAAACTGCAGCCCTTCAAGGCCATGCTTCTTAGCCAGCCTCCTAACAGTGCATAGACGCTTGGCAGAACCAGCGCCTGGCACGGACAGGCTGGCTTTGCTAGAGGCGCCGTGCAAACACGGGGAGTGGTGTTTGTTGACAGAGGAGGTGCGCCCGGCTAGGCTGAGCGTGGACTCACTTTTGGGGGGGCCTGTGAATGGTGCCAGGGAAGCGCTCCCAGCGCCAAAGCCTAGGATCTGTCCCTTTCACGGTGATCACAGCACGCATCTCCCGCCTGGCTACGAGTACCCTTCCGCCCTGTGCTCCTTTACCTGAAGTTTATACCACATTCGCCAGACAACAACTTCCAGTTCACGAAGGCAGACACTGGACTCCTGACACCGAGTGAAAAGGCGACATAAGTGAGATTGGCCTTTGACCCTTTCTTGCCCACTTCCCTGTCCACTCCACCGTCTATGTCCTTTGTCCCCCATGGGCGTTCCCTCTCCTCTGGGACACAGGGCTCTGGCGATTCGGACTTACAGTGAGTGCCTCTAACCATAGTCGGTGCACACTGGTTGGCGTGGGGGCTGGGGCTTGGCGGCTCTTTCTTAGAAAAATTCTGAAGGTTTCAGAAAGATGCCGACTTCACACTAACAAATGAATCTTTAATGAGAGATTCTGAAGCACCGACAGAGGAATTCTGTTCTGTTTTGCAGCGGGCCTTCCCAGCACCCCGCAAAGCGTCACTCTCCTTATGGGAAAGGCACGTTCTACCAGGAACCCCTCCCTCGGGATATAGGGCCACCCGAGAGCAGAGCGTGTGTGGGGCGATGCTCGGGCACAGCCGAGCTCTCAGCGTCACGCGGGGGAGCTAGGACCGGTATTTTGGGAGATGGAGAAATGTGTTTCCAGCCCCAGAGGGGCTCCCTCCGGTCAAGTTCTCTTCCTCCAAGATGCAGCAATCACTCCAACGATGTTTCCACCTAGAGCCCGTGAATACGCCCGTGGGTTTCCACTCCTCCCAGCCTAAGTGCTGGATGAGGAGGACCCGGGCCAGAAAGGCCTCTGGGGCCCTCGGCGACTGGTGCACTCCGTCTCTCAGGAAACCGGCCCCAGCCGGGGAGGTGCGTGGAGTCCCCGCCTCCTCTGAGACGTTTGTCGGGAAGATGTCCCTTCTGTCTGTTCCTTGGCTTCTGACTGGCCATCCAGCTGTTGAGGCCGTGTTATTCTCTAACTTTTCCCCCACGTTTTCTTGAATTCTGCTCTTGTCCTCTACGCACGCTCCTCCACCATCCGACGCACCGAGTGGCATCTCAGACTTCCTGCTTCCGTCCTTCCTCCCATCCGAGTGGCATCTCAGACTTCTGGCTTTGCGTCCCTGCTGCTTCTTTCAGGCACAGTTAAACCGGGGAACGCTCTCCCTGGCTTTGGGCGCATCCTCTGCAGCCCCGCCCAGGGATGTTCCGACCACACTTGGTGTCCCTACCACACCTGGTGTCCCCTCCCTAGGTCAGCCGTGGAAAGCTGTGCTCAAACAGTGGGTCCGACACGTTCAAGGTCCCTGGAGAGAGTTGGGCAAAAAAAAAAAAAAAAAATGTCAGTCACCGCAGATGAATGCGAATGAACGGCGCAGTGCCAGCTGTGATTTCAGATCGGATAAGTAACAGTGCCGGGGGAGATCAGAAGGAAGGGGACACTGGGCGTGTTCGCCTATTACTCTGTTTGCCATCTTTCACTTGAGCTAGATGAGTGTGATTTGTGGCCCGCTTCTTCTCACTGGCTAGGATGAGAAGCCAGGAAGAAAGCAGCTCATTTCCAAGAAAGCTTGGCTCCGGATGCGGAGGGCCTCAGCCTCGGGGCCAGCCGTGTTATGGGGTCACCGCTCCCTGTAACAGCCCCTGGCAGGAAACGCAACAAGTCTCCGTACTGGCTGCGTTTCCCTGCCCTGGACTCCATCGTGTCTGGGTGGGTCCCGCTCGCCTAGCATCTCCCCCGTTCCCGTCGGGGCTGCCGCTGATTTATTCCAGAGTCTGTTATGTATTGGGGACGTGTCATGCCCTGAATGCTGGGTTTCACTGCTCTTCAAGTAAACTTGTACAATTAATTATACTTTATATTCGGGGTATTAGGGATCGAGCTGGCATGAGGCGTATGTATTGGGCAAGACTAATATGCCGATGGCCTGTCACGACTACGCCCATGGTTGACGTTGATGTAGTCAGTGTGCTGCGGTTCGCAGAGCACTTGTGCGTGCGCATTATCGCTTTGGGTCTTCACAATAACCCTCTTGAGGAAGGTAGTGGAGTAAAAACTCGTGACTCTCATTTTACGAATGATAAATACGGGACTCGCAGAAGTTAAAAGTGACATGTAGTCAGGGTTTGAGACTCCACACTGCACTGAGAACTCGTGAGCTGAAAAACATGCCACTTTGGCGCCCGGCGTTCCTTAGTCGTTTGGTTTGCAATTCTCTGTCATTTCGACCGCTTTGGCTTTTTAGGTAACATCTTTATTAAGATATAATTGACATACAGTAAGCTGCACTGATTTAAAGTGTACAGCCGGATAAGTTTTGTCATATGTATATATCCATGAAACCAGCATCGTAATTAAGATAATGAACAGTTTTCTTGGGCTTCTTTGTAACCCCTCCTTCTCATTCCACCCTGCCTTCCCCAGGCAAACACCGATGTGCTTCCTGTCACAACGCGTGAGGTGGCATGTCTTAGAATTTTATATAAATGCAATCAGACAGTATGTATTGGCTTCTCTCATTCAGCACAGCATCCGTGTTGTCACACATATCAGTAATTCATTTCTTTTTTGCTGACTAATAGTCTGTCCCGTGGATATACCACAGTTTGTTTATCCATTCACCTGCCGATGAGTATTTGCGTGGTTTTCAGTTTGGGACTGTTAAGAGATAAAGCTCCAGTGAGCATCCGCGTACAGGTCTTTATTCAGACATGTCTTTGTTTCTCCTGGGTCCGCACGTAGGAGTGGAGCGTTTGCATCATGTGCTAGGTAAATGTTTAACATTTTACGAAACTCCCAAACTGCGTTCCAAAGCGATCGGCCACGTTCCCACATGACATCCACCTGCAGTGCCTCCCCATCCTTGCCAGCTCTAGGAATGCACAGCCTTTTCCTTTCGGCCACTCTAATGGGGATGTCGCGATACCTCATCGTAGTTCTAATTTGCATTTCCTGGGTCACTAACAGTGTTGAGTGTCTTTTCATTCGTTTATTTGCCATCTGCATATCTTTTTTGGCAAAGTATCTGTTAACGTCTTTTGCCCATTTTTTAATTGTCTCGTGTGTTTTCTCGTTGTTGAGTTTTGAGAGTTCTTTCTAAATAGTAGGGACAATTCATTAATGTTTTGCAAACACTTTCAGTCTGTGGCTCATCTTTTCATTCTCCTAAGAGTTTTATTTTTTTAATTTTTGAGTAAGTCCAGTTTATCAGTGTGTTCTTTTATGGATCGTTCTGTTGGTATAGAATCTGAGAAGTCTTTACCTATCCCAAAGTAACGAAGGTTTTCTCCTATTATTTCTTCTAGAAATTTTATAGTTCTAGGATTTACATTTAGGTCTAGGATCCATTTCGAGTTAATTTCTATAGATGGTGAGAGGTATGAATTGAAGTTCATTTTTTGCATATGGATATCTAGTTGATCTACTGTATAAAAGACTTTTTTCACCACCGTCTGCCATGGCATCTTTGTCCGTGTGTGTCCTTCTGTTTCTAGGCTATTCTGTTCCATCAATCCGTGTGTTTCTCTTTATGCTAATACCACACTGTCTTGAATACTATGATGGTTGGTTTTATGTGCCAGTTTGGCCAGGCCGTCGTACCCAGTTATATAATCAAACCATAATCTGGATATTGCTGTGCAGTATTTTGTAGATTTCTTTGCGAAGGGATTTTGTAGGCGTGGTTGCCATCTACGACTAGTGGACGTTAAGTAAAGGAGATTACCCTCGATGATGTGGGAAGGTCTCCTCCAGTCATCTGAAAGGTCTGAAGGGCAAAACGTGACATTCTCTGCAGAAGAAATTCTGCCTCGAGGCTGCAACATTAACGCCGGCCTGAGCTGCCAGCCTGCCCTCTGCCCTATAAACCTCAGGCTTGCCAGCCCCACGGTGGGAATCGTGAGCCAAGTCCCATTCTCACTCCCACTGCCCTCCTCTCTCTGCCGTCAGCTCGGCTTTTGTCTGTGTGGTTTCAGTCACGGCCACGGCTTCTCTGTGAGCTGTATTCTGACAGCTCTTAGCTTATATTCCCTGTATAACTTGCAGCTGTATAACTTGCAGCCCTTGTAGAAAGCTTCTTATTTTCACACTAGTTCCAGTAAAAAGAAAAAAAATTTAAAAACAGAAGTGAGTCTTATTAGACTAAGTCAAGTTACAGGTCTACACCAGAACCAAAACCTGTGTTCTCGGGTGCACTGACTTGCCGGAGCTCGGTCACGTGACCTTGTTGGAAGAGGAGAAACGTCAAGTGGATGTCAGCGGAATGGCCTTGTCTTTCTCGACTTCTTCAACAACTTGTTGCAACCTCAACATTCATTTTCTCGTTTCATCTTTAAGGCTCCTCTGCTGACTGCTGCCTTCTACATGGCTTCTTTGTTTTCTTTAAAAAAAAAATTGTCTAAACTTCTCGTTCTTTCCCCTGAAGTGTCCGTGTCACTTGTGCTGGCTTTACCGCACTGCCTTGTCCCTGAGTGTTAGTCCCCTCTCTCCAGACTCCCAGTTTATTGCTGTCACCACTGGAGTTTGCAGCAGCTTTTAATTCGGCTCCTTTGTGAATCTCATTAATATGCAGTTATCACCTCTCTCCAGATCATTCACAGACATTAACCAAAACCCAACCTAATAACGAAGTCCAAAGATTCTGTGGCAGTCACTCCTTCAAAGGAAGCTAAGAAACTTGATGGAGGAGGAATTTGGGTAGGAAAATGGAAATAGCCTCCTTTCCCAACAACAGAGTTTTCACCAAAAGGAGATCTTGAGAGGAAAATGAAAGAAACACAGTGTAAAGAGGGAGATAGCAAACTAGACCTCGCACTGGTCTCTGTAAATTTAGGGTAAAATTTACGGCCATGAAGAGCTGCAGGGCTCTGAGGTCTGAGGTTACAAACTGCTGTTTGTTTATTTTCTGTATTTTTTATTTCATTGAAGTATAGTTGGTATGCAATATTATAATAGTTTCAGGTGTACAATAGAGTGATTCAACATTAATATACCTTACGATGTGATCACCACACCGTCTGTCACCAAATAGAGTCATCACGATATTGACAAGCTACCGTATAAATGGGAACTCAACTAGCAAAGCTAAATGGAAGAGCAGTTGACAAAAGAATTTAGTCGTTGGCTGTTCTCCTTCATGTTCTGACATACTCACTCTTTGGTCTTAGAGATATCTCAAACTGTTTTCTTTCTGGGTCGGTATTTCAGTTTTAGCCTGAGTGATAATCAGAGTCTGCTATCCACACCGTTGCTGACAAATGTAAGCATCTCTGTCGACCCATAGTTGTGTTTGTTTTATGCGTTAGCACTTTTCCTGGTCTGTTAACTGTCTGTGTCTTGACCAGTCTTCGAATCCAGAGACATTATCATCTCATCTGGACGACTACAGCAGCGTACTAGCTGGCCCTTATGATTCACTTCCTTTATGCCTCCCGGGCCTCCTCCTTACTTAAAGTCAGACATAATCTCTCCAGACTACAAATGAGGTCACGTCACCTTGCTTTATTTGCAAGCAGATGAACTGAAGTACATAGAGAGGCTTTGTAGCATGGTAGACATTATGACCAATGACCGACCTGCTCAGTGTATATAGAGGTAACGAAAAACACAAAACAAAAACCACGAAACGAATTAAGAATATGACTCTTGGAACGTAATTTGGCCCGATGCCTAGTTCTGGGCCCTGAGCTGTAGGGGGAAGTGACGAGTTACTTCCGGGCTGGAGCATTTACTTGCCAGTGTGAGACCCTCCCGTGTTGGGAATGTGGTGACAGAACCCCCTGACTGGGTTCCTATGGGGTTACTATGAGCAGAGCTCGCCTGCCAGTCTGTGTTGAACACACAGGGTGAGTAACCACTAAGCCTTTGTTGTTTGGAACCACTAAAAATTCTAGGGTTGTTTACCAAAGCCTCGCCTACACTGTTCTGACTGATACAGACACTGAACCTGGAAGCAGGGTGCTATTGTAACAACAACCCAAAAACCACCCCACTGTGACCCCAGAAATATGTGACATTGGCTTGTAGGCCGGGTGGTAGGTAGTTGGTGACAACACTGATCCTGGAGGCTGGAAAGCTGACGACCTGTGTTACTTAGTGGGAAAGCACTTGAATAACTGTCGCCGTCGGTCATTTTGGAGGCGTGTCGTGAACTTACGGATCTACGAGAAGAGGTCGGGGAACAGTACCGTAGCGTCCACTGGTTCCGGTTGGCTGTGTCCGGCAAGACGCGATGAGAAAGAGGTGCGCTCAGAGAGGAATGGGCTTGTTCGCAGGCAGGAGCGAGAATAGAGAACATTCAGACACTCTGGGACTAGTGTGGTCGCAGAGTCAACTGCTTCTCGAGTCTGACCTAGCAGTAAGAATGAGAAAAGCTGTGTAGTGTGGGTGGGATCTGGAGGCCAGGGATGGTAAGTGGGAGGAAAGGAACCGATAAGAGTTTGAACAGGTGAGTGAACTGCTTAATATCTCTATTTGATCTTAGAAATTGTCGAAAGAACTGTAACAGTTGAAATTCGGGATAGGAATTTTAGCTATTGTACGATAGTCAAGAAATACGTTGATATTTGAAGAATGTGGATGCTTTCATGTTTTCCTTGAAAAGTATGTGTTTTGATTCTTATTTCGTTTCCTTAATGTTATCTGTTTTAATAAAGTTTGTTTTCCAGCCATGTAAAATAGTTTAAAGCTGTAGCTTGGAACTCCAGGCTTTGCTAAATCTTGAGGAGACGTGTTATTACTTTACTGTCACCTTGTGGCCATGTAGCTTAATTGCAGGAATATTTTTTAGTGCGGCAGATGAAATGTGTTGAAGATTTATGTTCAGAGCATGTGGTAATAACTGCAAGTGTTTTTTGATATCCTTATCCATCTATTTATCACTTTGTTTCCCTCTTTTTCATTAGATTTCTCTCTTCCATCTTTCCTTTTTCCCTTTCTCTCAGATACAGCATGTAGTCATTAATATATAATGTATCTAAGATACCCAGCACACTGCTGAAGGAAAAAGTCGGAGAAACCACCGAGCCTCCTAGAGGCCCGTAGCAGGATTTCAGAGCTTCCCAAAGTCGTATGGTAAGAGATCTGTGAGAATTTCCATTCATTCATCTGACATTTTCACTGTGTGCCAGGCGTGATGTCAGGTGCTGAGAATTCTGAGGCAGAAACTACACTACTGTCCTCAAAAACGTCTCAGTCTTATAGGGAACTGAAAAACTAATTCCGGTGTAGTAGGGGAGCGGGAGTCATGGGTCACTGTGGAGCATCCCGGATGCTCAAACCCTCCTCTTGCCGACGTTGTCGATCAGTTTCAGCTGAGCGTGGAGCCCTGGGACCAGCCGGTGCACGTGTTACCCAGGGACCCGCTCTGGGCTTGCCTCTCTTCTCTCGTTTTTGGTGTTCTTGATAGAGGGATCGAAAGATAACATATGTAGGAAAGTTTAGGTCAGTGTCTGGGATTCAGGAAGCACAGGAAATGTTAGCTCATGCCTTCCTCCATTTGTGTACTGATTAGACTCCATGCTAAGAGCTGGAGACAGCCCCGACTTAAGGAGTTTACGAGACTGGTGGAGGAAAGAGATATGCAAATAAGCACTGTCAGTGCACCATGGTCATTGTTAGATTAGGAGTAGGAGGGGAAACGCTGTTAATTGGAGGGAACGAGGTCGCCTTTGAACTGGACTGGCAAATATAAACTGTATTTGACCCGAGTACCAAGAAGAAGAACATTCTATGCAGAGGGCACAGCATGAGCAAAAACACGAGGCGTAAGAGCAGGGAATAGAAGTGATTCGGGGTTACTCATGCGCGAAGTGCAGGGGAGAGCAGTTGGGACCAGGTGGGAGAGGTAACCAGATCCTCATCAGGAAAGGCCTTGCGGGACGTACCAAAGAAATCAGAGTTTATACAGTAGACCAGGAGCGATTCAGACTGGCGGCCTGAGGGCGTCACAGCTAAGAGATGTTTTGTTTGGCTCGCACAGTTTTGAAAAGCAACATACCTAGTCAGGTCACAGTGCAAACAGCTGAGTGCATTTTGTTTTTGTTTTTTTTTTTTACCAACAATCCATACCATGAATTTGTGTTGCCTGTAGGTGTCTGCGTTGTAAGCCGGGTTCAACCTGATGGATGATAGCAGACCACTGGAGAGTTTTGAGCAAGGGAATACATTTGTGTCTCCCTAGTGGTAACGTGGTATGTGAGGCCGGAGAATGAAGAATTAGTATTAGAGACGGGTAAGAGACTGTTAAAATAGTCCAGAAGTGTGAGCAGCAGAGGGGATGCATATAAGATTGATTTAAGAATTAGAATTGGCCGGACCTAGTAGGTGATTGCTTATGGGTTTTTTGTTGGTTGGTTGCTTGGTTGCTTGGTTGGATGGTTGGTTTTTTGGTAGTGGTGGTGGGCAGGGAACAAAAATTTGGTGTCTAAAATGACTCGCAGGTTTTTAGCTTGAGCAGTTGAGTAGATGGTTGATGCAGGTGCCATTCCTAGAGAGAGTGATGTGCGGACAGGTTAGGGAGCAAGATCACGTGTTAGCTTTGTCAGGTGGAGTATGAGGGTTGTGCTGGGCGTTCTGGCGAGGATCGTGGTCAGGATGGATCACAGACCAGTAACAAATTCTGGAGCCAAAACTGGAATTGGAAAGGTTCCCGGGCACCAAGCCCATGACTCCCACAGCTCACAGAGGAGGGCCTCGGGCCTGGAGTCCGGATGAGAATGCGCTAGCTCTCTCGTGGCGGATCCAGGGAGTTATAAACAGACCAGTGGTGATGATAATCGCAGCAGTAATACAGTCGTCTTTAACATAATTCTCACTTCGTAGGAGGCCCTGGGTTGTTTCGTTTATTCCTCACGATAACCTTACCTAGTAAGTGTGCTTATCGTCCCCATTTTATGGATATGAAGACTGCAGTTTAGAGACATTTTTAAATCGCTGGCCCAGGTCACACAGCAGTAAGGGGTGGAGCTAGAGCTGAGCTGTCCCCAGCGCCCACGCTGGTCACCGTAAGCAGGCAGCGTAACATGAGGATACCAGGGAGGGTGACGACTTTGATAAAATATCCACCCCTTCCCCCGATCTGTACATGTGCCTGAAATTTTAACTTTAGAAACACATTTCGTAGGGTAATGATGGTTTAGGAGGGAACATTTTTCAGATCCCACTGTTGGGGTCTGAAACCATTTGCGGGGGTGAAGACCTGGTCTGGATGGCCTTCCAGGGGCCCTCAGCCTGGCTGCACTTCAGAACGACCGGATTTAAAAACTGCCAGTGTGGTCATTGGTCTGGTCCCTTGAATCAGCTTTTTCAAGTGTTCTGTGGGGAGGTGACAGCAGCCGGCTGGCAAGCAAAGCCAGGGCCCCTCTCCTCCCTCAAGCCACTACTAAGAAAGGTGAAGTTCGAGGCGTGGCCAGGAGGTGGCTTCACACTCGGTCTCTCCCTTCTCGCATCTTCCTGGATCCAGGAGACACAGCGTGAGGCAGACTGCAGGGCATGGGCTCCGGGAGGCCTGTGAGTTGGGAGGCCAGGTAAACCGGAATTTGTGTTTTCTTAGGTCTTGAGGGAGAGGAAACAGAGATACCACTTGCTGGGAAAATCATGTGGAGGGAGGGCGCCTCCCCCTCATCCCCAGAGAGCTAAATGGAACCAGACCGGGCCCTCCCCACACCACTCAGGGGAGATGCTTTTCAAGGGAGTGAAATGTTTTATTGAAGAAACTCCAAGGAGGGAGGAAAGAAGCCCAAGAGAGCGGGGCAGCCTGACAGGTCGGCAGATGGAAGCGGCCCCTTGGCGCATGTGGCTCAAAGCTGGCAGCCCGTCCGCCGGGCAGGGCGGGAGCCGCGGCTCCCCGACGTCTCTCATCTGCCTTCTTGCGGCTTTGGGTTGGTGGGAACTGAGACGTGCACAGCCGTCCTCCGAGGAGCAGAAGTGCAGGCCCACGCCCAGGGTCTGCGTGGGTGACAGCAAATGACACGGAGCCCCAGGAGCCTGCGAACTGGAGCCTTCGATTGCACTTTGCCACTTGTATAGAGCGAGGATAAGAGAGACCTCTTTTTCACCAAGCGGTTGTGCAGATTGAGGGAACTCGTGTATGCGAATCGCCCGGCATGTAACAGGTGCTCAACAAACGTCTCTTCCATGTTCTTCTGTCCCCAAGGGCCAAGTGCTCAACAGCTGTAGAGTCATAATATCACCAGCTATTCATTTTTAGGTCAGTTTCCTCAAGTGAAAAACCAAAAAGGAAGTAATGACGCCCTCTTCTCCCGGGGCCACAGGAAACCGCAAATGTGAGTTCCCAGCTCGGTCCAAGGACTATCGTGAGTTAGCGGTAACTCCACCTCGGATAAACTTGTGGAGTTTGGATAGTGCCAGGACAGGGGGATGTTAATTAGGTAAACATCCCTCTTCGTCTGACAGTTTACACGGCTTAAGGTCCATTTCCGTTATCGTGGTCTGTACCTAAGTATTTTAAATGGTATTGTGAGATAAAGATGGATCCCCGGCTGAGTTGCCATCACTTTTAGAATCGGTCTCGGGGCTACGGCCTCAGGAACAGAGCCCTGTGCCATGCGGCTCTATGACAAAAATCTGGTTAAATGTTCACTCCATAGAAACACAGCTATTGAAATGTTCTCCAGCCCCTCTCGATTGCCGAATGCTGAAGGGACTGTGTTTATCCCTGGACTCCTTACAGACCTGCGTGCTTCCTCGGTTCTTACCTCGTTTTGAATGCCGCTTATCGGTCTGTTCCTTGGGCTCCTCTCTTTCACCTGTCAATTCTATAAGGTTTTGTCCTTGGCCACTCTCTTTGCGCTCTGTGGGCTCTTCTTCCTTAGCTGATCCCAGCCTTCTCTTGGATTTAGCACCTCTAATACTCTGATGCCTTCTGTAGCTGAGACAGTAACGCTCACCACAGATGACATTCGCTCCGCTACATCGTCCAGCCTGTGCAGCGAGGTGGCACCCCTGGCAATGACATGTGAGCAGATGCGATGTGTGTCACCTGCAGCTGAGGGGTAAAATGCCCACGCGTGATCCTTTAGTCTCTCTTCTCTTGTCCAGGGGACTGACGTGGATTCATGTTTTAGATGCCGAAGTTACAAGAGGATGTAGTCTTGTCACCTTAGGTCCCTAGATGACGATGTGGAACAGAGCCCCTGAATAAGACGTATTTGACATGTAGCATGAGTGAGAAATACACTTTGTTTTTGTCTTATACCGCTGAGATCTGGGGACTGCTTATTACTGCGACATACCCTGTCCCAGCCTGACTGCCAAGTCTGGCATCTAGCCTAACATTGACAGCCACAGTTAACAGATTAGTTTTTAACCAATCACATATCTGTAGCCTTGACTGTGTCTCTGAGTTTCGCTTTCTTCCAGTCTGCTCCTGGCCAGATCGTCCCTCAGAATCGCCCCTCATCCAGCGTCCCGAACCTCTGCTAGTAGCACTCCAGTCTGTCTAGTCATTGAATCAGGAGACATTGCCCCGCGCTAGCCACCCTGCCTCACTCCATCCAGCCGCTCACTGCTTCTAAAGATACCACCTACATGTCTTCATCAGCTCTAGAGTGACTCCCCTCATTACAGTGCTCGTAATCTCTTGCTTGGAGTAGTGACCAGTCTTCCCATCACCTGCCCTGCCCGCTCCCCACCAAACCCACCCTCCCTGCTCTAGTCAGAGTCGATGTCTAAATTAAAAATCTAACTCTGCTTAAAGCCCCCGGTGGCTCTCTGCCACCTACAAAATAAAGCCCAGGCTTCCCGTCTCGTCAGGGAGGCGTCTTGGCACACGGGATCCACCTGACTCGTGCCTCTCGCCCCCCGAGCCTCCTGTCTCACCGCTCGCTGCCTTTCGCGCTGGAACTCCACCCAGTCGCTTGCAGCCCCACGCACAGCATGCGGTTTCCTGCTCCCTTCCCCAGCTCTGCCCGGCTGGATGCTGTGACTTCCCGAGGACTGGCCTAGACCTTTCCGGCCCTCTTCACCCTCCTCTGTATCTCCGCGGCCCGGGCTTACGTTTTCATCACAGCGGGAGTGGCTTCCTCGTAGCCCGCAGAGGCGGATGAGTGTGCTCTGCCCGACGGCCAGGAGAGACCCGAGGATCTCTGCCTTCCCTGGATCTCAGAATAAGACGCCTGAGGAGTACTTGGTATATAGACTTTCTCCTTCCTCTTCCCTTTCCTTTTCCCTCCCTCCTGCTAACCCTTCCATGTTCCTTCTGGCTCTGGAGTCAGAATGATTTCAGACCCAAGCTCTACCACGTATTAGCCGTGTGACCCTAGAAAAGCTTTTTCACTTCTCCGAGCCTGTTTTCCTCATTTAGGAAATGAGGACAGTCCTATTCCCCACACAGATAACCCTCTCATTGGATTGTTTTAAGGATTAAATTTACATACCTGTAAAATATTTAGAACAATGCCTGATACGAGGTAAGCATTCAAATAAATATTTGCTAATATTAGTACTGACTTTCTTTGGCTTGTTCAGTGAATAACTAAATGATAATCAATATTTAATAGAAATTCCTAACCCTGGAATCTAAGTTAAGCCGACTGGTATTTTGGATTTGGGCCCAATCCCCATTCACTTGCCCAAATCCCTCTGGCTATGATGCTGCAACCAACATTCCATACCAGAGAGTCAGTCATTTGACTTAAGACTTGTTCCCCCTTAAAGCACAAATACCACATAAAGTCTTATCAATCATTTATAACGCCCTCATTGAAGTAGTCCCAGACAAGCCCAGCTGGAAATAATAACAACTCATATTTGTATGGCACTTGAAATTTACAAAGCACTCTCCCACACTCATGCTTTTGATGCTCGGAACAGTGCGGCGGGGTCGGGCGAGAGGCGTGCCGATGGTGGTTTCCACGCTGGAGAGGAGAACATCGCGACTCACAGAGTTTGGGGGCCTGGGTCCCCCGCAGCTGCCAAACCGTGGGGCCGGCATTCATTTGCAAGCGTCGTGACTCCCAAATCCAAGTGCCTCCCACTCTGCCATGTGAACGGAATCTGTGCGGCCCGTCGGCAGCAGGACGGGACCCGGACGCCCCGGGCAGGCGCCTCACACAGCATCGTGGAGGCCGGCAACTTGCACTTGTGTATCCATGAGTTTAGGGACTTGGGGAATGTCCAATGAAATGGGACGTTGGAGATAATCTGTTCGAGAACCCAGATCTAGAAACAGATTTACCGAGCTCAGACCCGGCTGTGTCGCTTACACAGCTTAATTAAGTAAACTTGAGAAAGGCATTTAATTTCTATGTGCTTTAATGCTGTCGCTTTTACAACAGGGCAGATAATCGTAGTCATTCGGTCGGGTTTTGGGGGATCCAGCGAGAGCACTCACTTACGGCACTTAGTCAATGAACGCTGTGCACCGTCACTAGCATGTTCAAGCCACCACTGATAAGATTACTGAAAAGTTCACTGCCTTTTAAAAATGAAAAAGTCCAAGAGATCACCTGGACCCACCTGCGTGTTTTATAGGCAAGGACAGTAAGACCCAGTGAGCCATGATAACCTGCACAGCTTGGAAGAACAGGGACGAGAACCCAAGCCCCTGAATCCCTAACTGGGACCTTTAACCATCTGCTGTGAGCTGCATCCTCTACTAGATCTGTAGGAAGGTTATTCAGTCATTCAACAAACGTTGATGCCGAGCCCTGAAACAGCCACTGTGGAGGATTACATTTCTAATCTATTTGGCTTCGCAAGCGCTAAGTAATAACGGCATTTAAATCAGTGTTTAATTGATAGAACAGCTGTATGAGGCTATCGATGGAATGCATGAAGCATGTGGGAAAGGGCTTCACTGATGAATTTAACGATAAACTTATAGCACGTTATTAACCAATACCACCCCCATAAATTTAATAATAAAAATAAATGAAAGTTAAAAAAACAAGTATCCTGTTGAGCTCCTGATCGTGTCAGGCATTTTACTAGGCTTCAGAGATATGTGCTCTCTATTCTTAAGGGCCTCACGGTTTAGAGGGGATGAAATATGTGTAAATAGTTTCAACACACTGTATTTTAAAAATCCATAAGAAAGGTATTTACGAGGACTGTGAAAGCACAGGTGACTCTAGGAGACTATTTCTAAGTGTCTTGGGACGCGAAGGTCCGGGAAGTAACACAGAAACCGTGTTCTGAAGTACAGATAAGAGTTTGCTAGTTTGCAGTAGAAGAAGCCACTTTAGGAAGAAACAGGAAAAGCTTCGCAAAGGCCCAGACAAAGAGCACGGGTGGGGCCTGGCTAACTGGGGGCCCGACTGTCTGGCCTTGGAGTTTGAATCTTATTGTCTTAAAAATGAGAACCTGGGCACAAATTTTGAGTGGAGAAATAACCGGGGAAGATTGGAAGATTGGAACATTTTTCCTTTATTCCTGTGGAATTGTCTAATATTTCTATAATGCATGTGGATTACTATGCTCTGTGTCACTGCTCATGGTACAGAATGTGCCGATCTGGGGACAAGCCCCCTCTGACCCCCACGAGCAGGAAGTAGAGGACGTTTTTTACTGCAGGGGTTTTGTGTTCAATCAGAGTTCAACTAACAGCTGATGGCCTTGGTCATTATCACTTAGCCTTTTCATCTCTTTTCTTCATATGTAGGATGAAAATAGTCAAACCTACCTCGCAGAATCCTTTTAGAATTAAACGGATGTACGTACAATGCCTAGAGCCTATTAATAAGGTACTATTATTACCTTCAGGGACCACTTTCAAGTTTTCACATCCGCTTTTTAAAATCATATCCTTACCATAGCTTTGAAACAGAGACGGTACAAGACAACTTTCATTGTTCCCGTAATACAGATTTAAAAAAAAAAAAAAAGAAACAATCAGCTTGGCCGTAGTCACAGCGGGCGATTGGTTAGTACCTGGACCAGGAATCCTAAACCGATACATATTAGGAGTAGAAGGGAAATGGAATCGCCCAGCGGTTCCCAGCCCAGGGTGTTTGGAAGTTCAAGGACATTTCCGATTGTCCCAGGGCTCGGAAGTTCTGCTGGCATCTAACATCCAGGGCTCCAGGTGCTCGACATTCTCCAACGTGCAGACAGTCCTGGTCCCAGATGCCAGCAGCTGTCTATTGAAGAACACTGGGATTCCTGTCCCCTCATTTCGCAATTTAAAAAGCCGAGGCCCAGAGCAGTTATGTGACAGGTCTTGGTGGCTTTCCCATGGGAAGTGACCAGAAACTGTTGACTGAGAGATTAGAAAGGGAAACGGAGCCCAGTAAGGGAACTTCCTGCTTTGCCCTCTCCACGTGGTAAATATGCCACCTGAACAGTTTGGTGTGGCCCTGAGAGGGAAAAGGCCACTGGGCTCCATCCGGTCGGCTCTGCACAGCTGCCATAGGACGAAGACAGAGCCCTGGCAGCCTAGGCTCTCAGCCGTGGCCCAGGTCTCCCGTCCAGGCCCCTGTGCGCCCCTCACACAGATGCGATGGGACGCAGTGCCCCTGAGGGACGGCACTCGTCCGAAGCTCCGGATCCTCCCTGGAGCATGAGAATCGGGGGTCCAGGCGCCTGAGCGGGCGGCCTGGCTGGGGGGGCTTGGTCAGCGGCAGGGCTCTCTGCTTGATTCGAGCTGCACCATGGGGTCCAGACGCAGTGCTAGAGGTGGCCTCGAAGGCGTCTAGAACAAAACCAACGTTCTGTAGATGAGGGAAATAATGAAAACGCAACGACCATCGCTTCGTGCTTGTGCTGCCTGTGGTACCGTCAGAAGCAATTTGCTCGTGTGGCCTCGGTTAACTTGGCGCCGCGGGGGGTTGTGTTCCCAGGTGTTCCGCACGTGAGAGAAAAGCACAGCGCAACAGTAAATTGACTGAAGCCCAGAGGACGGGAGGGGCAGAGGTGACATTTGGATCAAGGTCCGTCAGGCGCCACAGCCACGAGCCGCTTTCTGGGAGAGGCTGAGCATGGGAAGGCGACTTACCCAACAGGTCCCTCTGCCCACAGGGACCAGCACCCAAGTCCCCCACTCCCGTCTCGGTGTGTTTCCTGCCAAGCCGCACCTGGCCAGGTGTGGATGTCAAGACGGGACAGTGCGGTGTGAAGTCGCCGCCTCCCCTCGTGCTGCGGGGAAGTCGCCCAGAACTTCCTGCACGGCTTTCAAAACCCCCCAAAGTAGCTGCAGTGAGGACGTGATGCGAATATTAAAACCCGCAGGCCGGAGGCCTGGCTTCCCCACCCCCCCACCCCGCACCCCGGCCAGAGC
>NW_006442103.1:16767069-16773007 GCF_000325575.1 Pteropus alecto
CCCGCCCCGCGCCCCGCGCCCCGCGCGCCCCGCTCGCTGCTGGCAGCTTTCCTGGGGATGGGATGGCGGCCGGGAGGATGACAGGCCTCCTGACTGATAGATGCGCGGAGACTTCGCTGGTGATTTATTGGCTTTCCGCACCTGACGAGAACCACTAGGCCTCTCGGAGGAGGGAAATATATGGGCTTCCCTGACTGCCAGTGGCAGCCGCGGGCGAGCACGTGAGCGCAAGCTGGGCAGGGAGAGCGGGCTGTGCGCCGGCCTGTGTTTCGTAAGTGGGCCCGGGTCGTAAAAGTGTCAGCACGCGATATATTTCTTGCGGGGGATCCTGTCTGGGCTCTTGCCAGCGCCTTCGGGCCCGTGGCTGGCAGCCCACGTTGGGCGAGGGTGTCCCCAGCCACCTTCCCCGCGGTCCGGATGCCTGCATTGTCCCTGAGCCCGAGGCCGGATGAGGGCTGGTGGCAGCCATGGGGAACACTCTGGTGCTTACACCAGTCGGGATCTCCCGCAGTCACATCTGGCCCTGGGGACCGTGCAGGGCTGGCTGGACCTCAAGCCAGAGTCCCACGCACGGGGCGTTCTGGACCTACTACCCCTTAGAGGGCGTCTTAAGAAAGTTAGTGAATCCCCAGGTCAGTCTGCTCCCTCCCTCGTCTGTAAAATGGGAATGGCGATAATGCACACCGAACGGGGTGGGGCGATGATTTATTTAGGAAATGAAGTTCCAATCCGGCTCCGAAGGAGGACGTTACTAGGAAGCGGCTAGAAAATGTGCAGGAAGGACAGCGGGCTGTTCTCTAATTGCCCTGTCACCCACTGCGGCCCATGGATTGGTATATGTAACAGGGCTTCTGTTAAGACAGCCTCCAACGCAAGACCAGAGGTGTGTTCCTCCCGGGTCCCCAACAGGCCGCTCTGCCCACAGGCTGTCACGTCGGCAAGCACCGTCCCCCGGTGAAACCTGTGCTGCGGGGCTGAGCTGAACCGGAGCTGTGGCAGTTGTCAGGGTTCCTTCACGCCACTGCAGACCCCACTGTCAGTTTGGAAAATGTACCAGAAGATTTAAATGGTGCATGTTCTTGACTTTCATGAGTTACATAAACACAGCAACCTCCTCGCCATCGTCCAGCCCATCCGTCCTGGACTGTGGCATGTACAGTCCAAAAAGACAGGGGTCCAGAAGGAGCCAGGGCTCACTGGTTCTGGCAAATTCTCGGATACTTTGAAACTTATGTACACTTTTAGATGATCACAGTATCCGAAATGTTTGTTGTTTGTGCATGCTTTACACACCTCTATCTGTGTGTATTTTGGGAGGAGAAGAGGGGGAAGGAGAGAAAGAGAGAAATACTTTTAAAGAAATGAGCGTGAGTCCCCGAGGTTTGTGTGCTCACGCATGGCCATCTAGAGGTCAATGCCAGCCTACCCCCAGGGTCTTCCCTGAGGAGGGTCACAGTTCCGAATGCAGACCAGGCCCCATGAAGTCTGCCGTCTTCTCCTGGTTTCTAAATTCTATTCTTGGGCCAAAGATTTCAAGACATTTATTGTTCTTTGCTTTCTATCACTTGATATTTTAGACATTTTCCACCAGGGGGCAGGAATCACAAAGATTAAAAATATTAAAGACGAAACAAAAGAACTTTCTAAGGAGGAGGGCATTCTGTGGTTTGGGTCTTGGAGAAGAAATCGGGAAATCTGAGTATATTTCCTATTTGACCATTGATTTTCTACGTGGAAAAGGCAAATCTTTTATAGCAGGGCAAACATTTTCTGTAAAGGGCCACATTGTAAATATTTTAGGGTTCGTGGGCCATAGAGTCTCTGTCTCAGCTACTCGGCTCTGTTGGGGCAGCAAATGGGTACGTGGCATTGTTCCAATAAAACTCTACCAAAACGGGCAGCAGGCCAGATTTGGCCCAAGGGCTATTGTTTGCAGGTCCCTGAACCTGTGTCTCTGAGTATAATAATGGATATGTGAAAACTTTTTCCTTGTAGCCGAGGCTAGCTACAACTAAACATCCACCCTAGTCTGTGTCTCACCCCAAGGTCATATTTTAGGAAGGGGCTTGGGGGCAGAGGGACAAAGAATGAGACCAAATCAGGCCCAGCCCCCAAGGGAAGACCAGAGGTGAATGGGACCTGAGCAGTCTGCCTGTAGCACAAAGCCTGCCCTGCGCTGGCACTTTATTTTCTGAGTGAATAACGATTTAATTAACTGGTTGATATCTGGGAGCGTGTCTCTGCTGTTTAGTTGTCCCCGAGTACCTTTGATCAGTCACCAGCTTCGACATCCTATCCCACGATCAACCTCCTTTGCCAAAGTCAATAGTAATTATCTAGGGTCATTTGTTGGGTCAGTTCAAATAGCAGACACAAAGTGCTTTGAGACCAAGGTACCCCAAATACAAACTGAACCCCCAGATTTCCCACAGTGATCCTCCTGTAACCAGCCCTCTCCCATCCCCGGAGGCCAGTGGCATTTGGGGGATCAGTGGCCACATGATGCTGATGGCTTCTAAGATGGGTGGAGGGTCTACCGTGGATGCATGGAGCATCTTAGAGCATCTCGTTCTTGCTGCCCGCACTGGTTAGTCCCATCGCCGTGACACTGCCGAGGCCTAAGCCGGGTTTGGAGCTGAGCGGACGAGGCCCCTGAACCACAGGAAGAGGTGCTGCATGTCTTCCCTGACCCCTTGGTCCGAAAGGGGAGTCCAGCTTGAGGGCTGGTGGGGCAGACAGATGTCCAGCCCTGCCACTTACTTCCAACACAACTTACTGCCGCGACTCGACAGGTTCTGACCACAGGCGTGTTGTACACATTAAGACGTTCTTCCCGTGTTGGGAGGTTTTCCCCGGATAGAGGATATTTTCCTGGTGCAGAATCGAAGATTGATTTGAAGTATTCAGATTGACTTCAAGACCTATGGGTCTAGAGTAGCTTTCGAACGTTTTCTTCCCTTGAGGGGTTCATCCTGGTCTGAAGAGCAGCGGCAGTTACAGTGGGGGCTCGGTCTGGCCTGCATGCTCCAGGGAGAGCTCGCTGTCCGTGCAGTGGCTGACCGTTGTCTCCCTGACTGACCCTGACCCAGGCCTGCCTTCCTCCTTCCCAGTCCGCGGACAGAGGCTGTAGGCTGTTGCTCACGGCTCACCTGGGACGCCTCTGATTGCCGAAGGGCTGGACGGAGACTCTGAGACAACCTGATGGATCATCTCATAAACAGAGCCCACAGGAAGGAAAAGAAAATTATGCCAGCAGAATGCACTCATTGCAGACAGATGTCCGGCCCTGCCACTTACTTCCAACACAACTTACTGCCACGACTCGACAGGTTCTGATCACAGGCATGTTGTACACATTAAGACGTTCTTCCCATGTTGGGAGATTTTCCCCGGATTGAGGATATTTTCCTGGTGCAGAATCGAAGATTGAATTGAAGTATTCAGATTGACTTCAAGACCTATGGGTCTAGAGTAGCTTTCGAACGTTTTCTTCCCTTGAGGGGTTCATCCTGGTCTGAAGAGCAGCGGCAGTTACAGTGGGGGCTCGGTCTGGCCTACATGCTCCAGGGAGAGCTTGCTGTCCGTGCAGTGGCTGACCGTTGTCCCCCTGATTGACCCTGACCCAGGCCTGCCTTTCTCCTTCCCAGTCCGCGGACAGAGGCTGTAGGCTGTTGCTCACGGCTCACCTGGGACGCCTCTGATTGCCGAAGGGCTGGACGGAGACTCTGAGACAACCTGATGGATCATCTCATAAACAGAGCCCACAGGAAGGAAAAGAAAATTATGCCAGCAGAATGCACTCATGAGAAATAGATCTGTGCGGTGCGGGAAGAAATGCTTTGATATTAAAATTTTTTGTAACTTAAAAAGGCATGAAAAATGATACCGACCACTAACTAATCAACATTCCTTTGCGAATGCAGCTTCAGTTCCTAACCAAAAACACATCCCTGCTATTGTCTTGTCTGGATCCAGATGCAAACATGATTAATTAAGTTTCGGGTGAGGAGTGGGCGGGGGATGGTCAGGACGGATGGCTCACTGAGGATCGTTTTTATACACAGGCCCAGGGAGACTCGCTAAGGCTGGGCGCCTGGCCCCACGTGGCGGGGCTCACTTCCCGTGCCCCCGACAGCCGCCAGGGCGCAGGGAGCGGGTTGCCCCCAGACCTGCAGGGTCTCCTTACAGCCAGGGAGGCTCTAAGGAGGGGGAGGGGGTCTTGGTCCAGGCCATTGCCACGGCCCAGCACGGCTGGCAGAGCAGCCAAAGCACATGCCCTGGCCGGAGACCTGGCTTCACTGTCTTCACCGCCCCCAGGTAGTTTGGGCCCTTGAGCGAGCCGCCCGTTTCTACCTTTGCAAAGTGAAGGGTGTTGGATTAAATATTCTTTAAAGTCCTTTTCAGTTCTGGCCTTGGGCGGGGCTGGGAAAGGACCTTGGATGGCCTCCTTGGGCCTGGCGGCTGCACTGCAGGGAACCGAGCTGCATGGCAGAGGCCCCAGGCTCACTTTCCGATCACTGCTCTGCCACGGGGACCCTGGTGACAACAAGCGAGACGCTGATTGTTCTGCACCACAGTGTCGCTGCTAGAAAGCAGACACCAGGCCTCATGTACCCTGGAGTGTCATGAAGCTGAGCGGTAGCACTCCGTTCCGGTCAGAGAGGACAGCGACGTGGTGCAGAGGGTCGCGCCTTCTCCGGGGGGTCTGCTCCCATGGGAGCTCCAGGTCAGTGTGCGCTGTAACTGAGGGGGTCGAGGGGGGTTCCAGAGCAACACGGTCTGTAGTCAGACACCCCCCCGAACCCCCGCACCCTAACTATTAGGCAGATGACAGATTTCTTTGAGCCTCATCGACCTCATCTACAAAGTGGGAATAACAATTAGAGACTATTACAGGATTGTCGTGAATAGTAAATGAGCTAAAGCGTAAAAGGCTTGTAATCGTGCCTGGCACCTTCGGTGGGTGCTGAGTAAGTGTGAGTGTTATCACTGGCGCCCCCGTCCTGCTGCAGGTGCCCCTCTAGTACGCGCTCAGCCGCGTCTTCCCTCGGAGGAGAGTAAGGGGCGCTGCCACGACCTTCGGCGCTCAGGGCAGGCACGTCCATCCGTTCATCCGTTCACTCACTCAGTGGATCTTGCCGAGTTCCCACGGTGTCCCAGGCCCTTAGCTAGGCGTCACAGAAACTGCGTGATGTGCAGCCTCCAGCTCGGCCGAGCTCTGTGCTCCCCGGAAGGGCACACAGTGGGCACTTTGCCTGCACGGTGAGGAGGAGCGGGCTTGGGCATGCGTCACCGAGTTCCGTAAGGCCTGCTGGACCCTGAGCGGGTGCTGGTGCCCAATGTAACACCAAAACTTCCCGGCGGACTTTAAGGCCCGGGATTGGGGATTCAAGCCAGAGCCAAGACTAGGGTTTAGTGAACTATTTTATTGGGCGTTTTACTGCCTCCTTCTAAAGCCACTAATTCCGCTAGTGCTTACCCCTCCCTGATGTGAGCTGGGAGTGACCACACCCTTTCAGACATCCGCACAATGAGCCGCCCCGTTCAAGTTCTGTAATCTTTGTCAGTTACAGAGGGAGGAAGGCGGCTTTGCCGTATGAGCCGTGTCGTCCTGGGAACATCTCTGAAATATGCAGCGTTCTCTCACCTAAGTGGCAGATCGTTTGAAAGTATCATCCCTACCCCATCTTGATGCTTTCAAGAATGAGTTTATTATTCCCATTTCCCAGGTGGAGCAGCTGAGAACAGAGTCGGGAGCTAGCTTGCTCAGGGACCCGGAGCCACAGAAGGAGTTGGTGGTGGGGCCGAGAATTTCCTTCCTGCCTCCCAATGCACTGTAACCCGGGAATGACCTTTCTGGGCAAGGTCAGAAACGTGAACGCGTGGGATGGAGAATGTGCTCCCATGAGCGCCCTGCTCCTGCCAAACGCATGCTGAG
>NW_006442103.1:16773233-16779182 GCF_000325575.1 Pteropus alecto
ACCTGTGGATGAACCAACCCTGCGTATCGTGTCCCACGCTCCAGCTGACCTCTCAGCAGCTGCAGGGCGCTCCCGTCCTCACTCCTGAGCTGCCCCCGCCCCTCCGGCCCCCGTGTCCCAGGAGCTCCTCATTTCAGGTGCTTCCCCTGCCCTGGGACTTGGTGGTTGGTGGTGTTTGTGCCATGCTTTCCCTGCATTTTGTTCTAAGGCCTTGGGTTTGCACTCACCACCACCCCCAACGCATGCACACACACACACACACACTAACACTCACACTCACACAGGAATCTGTGGGGGACAGGAGGGGAACCCTCGAAGCTCTGGGGTGCAGACTCCTGATATGAGGTCACCTCCCTCTTCGACCCGAGAAGCCTTGTAGGAGAACCAGCTCAAGGCCGCAAGCCAAACTCTCGCTCACCTCCCTGGCTCAAGATCCGCTGGTCCTTGAGCATCCCTGACTCCCCTGTGCTCCTCAGGGAGCAGCTGTGTTCCTGCCACGCCCAGGCCTGTGTCCACAGAGGAACAGCCCCGCTCCCTCTCACAGCTGCAGTGGTGGGGGTGCAGACACTCAGCTTCTCTGAGTGTCTGTCCTGAGGTGCGTAGCTCCTCTGGGGTTCCATTTTCTTTGGGGTATGTGAGCAATCCCTTCCACGTGTGGGTGTACTGAGAATCAACCCTATGCATAGGCACATTCCCTACTTCATGGATGAGAAAATTGGGTGGCTGAGAGAGGTTATGTAGAAACTCAAGTCGCACAACTACTAAGTGACAGAACGACCACTGAACCCCTAGAATGAAACCCCACGTCTCGGGTTTGCATATCATTCAAAAACAAGAATAATAGTGCGTCTGTTCTCAAAGAACGGATGATTTACAAGAGAGGTGGTCGGGTCCCGCAGCAAACGGAAGGAAAATGCCTTTTGACCAGATGCATATTTGAAAACTGGCAGAAGTTTGTCCGCATTCTTTCTAGAAATAACCGTATTGGCTGAAGGTAAATTTAAAAGAGCATAAAGGTGTGGTGAGTGTTTGATGGATTTGGGGGTCCATGGTGGCGGGATGAAAAGCTTGCAGATGTTGGTAGAGCTTTGCTCGCCTTTCCAGAGCAGGAGACAGAAAGCTCTGTAGACAGATCTTGCCTCAGACCGATGAGAAGGACCCGACCACGGAGAAAGAGAGAACTTCTAAGGGTAGAGTCAGTTCAGCTATAACAAAATCCCGTAGACCGGGCGGCTGAAACAGCAGAAACTTATTACGGGATAAAAAGCTTGCAGATGTTGGTAGAGCTTTGCTCGCCTTTCCAGAGCAGGAGACAGAAAGCTCTGTAGACAGATCTTGCCTCAGACCGATGAGAAGGACCCGACCACGGAGAAAGAGAGAACTTCTAAGGGTAGAGTCAGTTCAGCTATAACAAAATCCCGTAGACCGGGCGGCTGAAACAGCAGAAACTTATTTTCTCACGGCTCTGGAGTCTGAGATTCTGAGATCAGTTTCCCGTGAGATCTCTCTTCCTGGCTTTTGGGCAGCTGGCCTATCGTTTGTGTCCTCACGTGGCTAAGAGAGAGGGAGCGAGAGAGATAACACGCCCTCGCTGACGTCTCTTCTCACAGAGCCTGAATTCCCACCCCGATGACTTCATCCTAACCTAAGTATGTCCCAAAGGCTCCGTCTCCAATGCCCTGACATCTGAGGCTTGGTCTTCACGGTAGGAATTCAAGAAGATGCAGTTAAGTCCGTGGCAGGTATATAAAATTATTTTGTCACGTGTCAGATCACAGCCGAGTTTCTCTGAGTTCCTCTAGAGGTCTCCTATTGTTATTGGAAATCTGTTTAACAGAGCTTTAAACACCAGGAGTTCACAGGCTTATTCTGCTTGTAAATGAATGACCCGTGTACTATGGCCTCGTTACCAGCTATTGTTTGGGCATCTGTAATCACTTTATGATCTTATCAGGTGTCTGGGAGGACAGGTCACTGTTCTCTTCCCGCTTTGTTTGCACAATCTTCAATAGTAAGATAAGTTAGCTGGGTAGAGGATTTGGGGAAAGTATGGTTGAGATTTTAATAGACTTTACAGACACTACGCCACTTTCAGAAATCTCGCCTGACAATCTTTAGAGCAGCTTTGAGAGAAAGGTACCATTATGATCCTTGTTCCAGATTCGAACTGAGAAAACCTGGGCTCGAGGGGATTCCGTGCTCGAGATGACCTCGCCGTGCGGCGGCCGTGACCAGAGTCCGCCCAGGCGGGCTCACGTCGCGGCCACTGCTCTTCTTCTTAATCCACAGGCGGCTTTCAGAACAAACGAAGCTCCCCCTCTTTAGGGTGACTGGATGGCACGCTCCCTTCTGGAACAAAGACCAGCGAGGCACGTAGGCAGCGATAGCAAACCGAGTATGCGATGACATGCAGTCGTCATGGACACGTAGCCCCACACACATATCCTCACGTACATCATTTACTTGTACCCTCAGTAGCTTCCTGTGATCCACACAGATGCGGGTGCGTCTGATAGGAGCACACGAAGGAGCCTTCTGAAGTGGGGAATCCGAGCATGGAGAGGACCTTGTCTCGCTCCTTGACCCATGAGTCCGGAGAGACTGCAGGCGTGACCCATGGGTGTGTACCAACAGTGGGGTAGAGGTTGCGGGATAATGTAGTGGAGCCAGAGGATGCTCTGCGTTTTCCGTTTCCGTGAAGGGGTGTGGATGGCCATCTGAAAATAAATCCCCAAGGCTCGTGAGTGAGGCACTAAAGGTATCTGGCAGAGAGTAAGCCCAAAGGGCCTTGAGGCCAGCACAAGGAAACACCACATTAGAACCATGCAGCCCATGAAGTTCTGGATGCACACAGGATGGGGTGCATCTGAAACAGCAAGTCATCAGAGCACCGAGGAGCACCAAGGCTGAGAAGCAGGTGCCCAGCCCACAACGCCGTGTTGGCAGGTGTGACAGTAGCCAAACGGTGGCTGGACAGCCCTCTCCCTGCTAGAAAGAAGGAGGGAGTCTTGACTGTGACTCGGTTATAACCCATTATGGCTGGGAAATGACTTAAGTTACCTGGGTTTACCCAAAATAATTACACTCGCTTTTCTGATTCAATTCAAATAAGGACTCAAGATAGAAAGTAAGGCTAGAAACAGGAAAAATAAAGAGAGGTACTGTTCTTTTTTGCCCACCCGAGTCTGTGTTTTGTTAAACAAATAGTGATCATATTAGATATCACTTACAGTTATCGAATGTCAACATTATGCCAAGTACTTTACACATATCATCTCATTTAATCATAACAACTTTATGGTATATGTATTACTATCCTCACTAAGACCAGAGAGAGTCAGTTACCAGCCCAAGGTCACCTGCTAATTATCGGTAAAGCCAGGATTTGTGTCTGTATCTATATGGCTCTAAAAAACATATTCTTGGGATTCAAAAGAATTTATCCGGGATACCATTTGTACCTTTGAGTTATAAACTATGTGACTGTATCGTCACCTACGTAACAGATATAAAGTAAAGCTCATGTTTTTACGACACATCATCCCAGTCTCCATCTTCTCCCTGCACAGAAGGCCGTTGATTTCCACAAACCATTGGATTCCTCTCCCTCTGTTCTTTACAAGCGTCCATAAGGCACTGACCCCTGAGAACCAGATGTCAGCTGGACAGCAGAGCCGTCCTTTCCTTTAATAGGGATGAGCAGGCAGTGTAAGCCGAGATGCCCTTGTGCCCTGGCGAGCACATAAGACTATGAAACTTTCAAGAGGCAGAACCTTTAAAAGGTCTGAAAGACATGAAGGTCTTTCTCCGCTCTCTAAAAGTGTTTGCTCGTTAACCCATGTGACCGCAGACTTTGAATAGGGTAGAGGCCTGGGGGAGGGTTGCTGGAGGACCCCATGTCCCGGGGGAGGGAGGACAGTGCAAGCAGAAGGTCTTTTGCTCTCACGTCCCTACTTCCCCCTAAATATGTGGCCGGCCAGCACTACTTGTCTCCTGTCAGATTGCTCATGTCCTTGGAGGAAGAAAGGTTCTGCATTTCAACAAGGGACAGGAAACCAAAGCATTGTCCTGGCCGAAGGAAGACTCGGGGGTTAGGTTGTCATCATACACCTAACTAACTGTAGGAAGTGGGGGAGAAAGGGTCCTTCCAAAACTGATTTTGGGGAGGGGAGGGAACAGAATGATGCTAATTCCTCTGATCCACACACTGACCATTTTCCCAGTGGGAATCCTGACCCTTTCCTCGGTAACTGTAACTATCAACTTTGGAAAATTAGAAAGAAAAAAAAAAAGAGAATGAAGGGAAGAAGAGGATTGTGACAGAGGTCGACCGGGTGGGTCCATCTGTGAGCGGTTGTCATGTGTGCATGACATCGTCTGTGTCATCAGTTTAGGATACATTTATGGCTATACCTCTGTTAATTTCTCAGTGCTCGTACATGTCATATCACAGAGTCCAGAATCTCGTTTTTAAATCCTCCCCCCGCATCTCACTCACACCCTCAGATCGCCCAAGAGTTCCAGGAGCTTACACGGTTGCAACGAAGTTTGTAACGATCTTCGAGAGAACTGAGGACCCACCACAGTCACTGTCGGCCCTTCATGAGCTGCCAGCTGCTCTCGACTCCAGGCCCAGGTCACTGTGGTCCTTCATGCAAAATTTAGAATTCTTTGGAGCTCTCATTTCTTTGTTCAGCCATCGTTCTCCAGAGCACAAACGCTGGTGCCTAGATGCTTGTGTCTGGAGGAGCTCCCCCCGTGAACCTTACAACACTGCGCTCAAACCTAGCCCTCCTCACTCTGATAGATTACATCCCTGGTCCCAGTTCTTCACCAGTGGACCACCTTAACTTTGATCCTTGGGACACGGGGTTGAGAGCTAAGGCTCTATTTTCCCAGAAGGCCCTGGGATCCATTAGCAAATAATCCATAACCCTTTGCCACAGCTTCCCTTCCCAAGAAGATAGGAGATTTTATGAAGGCTTGAAAACCAGAAGGTTTAGTTATACCATTCTCTTAGAAAATTATAACCCGATCAGCCAACTCTTATATAAGTAACAGAAATTCCTCAGGATCTGCCTTTACAGAGCCCTGAAAGAATCTCTGGCTGGAAAAGGTCTCTTGACAGTACGCTGCATTTCTGTAAGCACAAATCTTGGAGTGACACCCTATTACACATATAATTATAGAGTAATGATCTTATGAACTAGCTTTACATTCAAGAAAACTAAAGCAATCAAAGGTCATATATTTCCCCAATTTCAACCATCTAAGAGAAGACGGACAGATCCAGGATTAAAACTAGAAGTTTTAAGTGCTCTATTCTGATTTCTTGACACATAAACCACGTACGTGGGGGCATCTGAGGGAGCCCAGTATATAATACCCTTCTTTCCTGCGCACATTCTGTACAAATTAATAAATAAAGCACTGGTAAATGGAGACCAAAATATGCTTTGTTTCCAGCAGAGGCTAAGTTGGAGGATGTGTCAGTCTCTTAGCCAAGTAGACCTGCCAACATTGGACCCCAGTGAGAAAAAAGACCCCTCCCCTAGAAGAGCAGAATATAATGCATCCTCTCTGTGAGCAACCCGCTTCCAAGAGGAAGAGGTAGAGCTGAGCTGAGCATGCCCAGATGCGTCAGTCAGTTAAGATGCTTCATCTCCCCGTGGGAGGTATGAGTAATGGAGAGGATGAGGTCAGGAGTTGCCCTAAATGAGCTCCCGTAAACAAATGGAAACATCGTGAGTTGGGTAAAAATGTTCCTACAATACATCAGTTTTATTTAATATTCATCTAAATTAGGGTTAATTAAAAAGCCCATGTCTTACCCAGTCCACTTCCATAAAAGCCAGATAGATGTGTCTTCTGTCTCTTTGTCAACAAAGAAAATAGTAATTTGTTAAGCCTTAAACAGACATACTGTGAAATGGGGTGAGCTGAAGTGTG
>NW_006442103.1:16779207-16801447 GCF_000325575.1 Pteropus alecto
CATATTTAGCCATCAGTTCTGCCTCCGTATGGAATCGCCTGGCTAACTCTGACGCAAGGAACACCTCTCTGTGTCTCATCAATTTGTTAGCTAATAATAGTCTATCTTAGTTCCGATCAAGTCAGCATTTCCCATCCCATCCCCACCATCAGATGTAGTAACGGTCTTCTTTTAGGCACAAACTGGTTCATCTTCTTGTAGAAAAATCATCTGTTAGAAGAATCTGGATCTTAAATAGGTCGCCATCATAGCATAGTCCCAATATATTACCTATCCCAGCTCCTTATGGTCTCCTTGTGGCCAACGCACAATGTACAGTGAATGTTTAAAGGATAAGAATTGATAGATGGATCCCCCAAGCCGCGGCAGCAAAGATTACCGATTGCCAAAGCCCTTTATAAAGTAGGTGGAGGGGAGGGATGGTTCTCATCATATCCTGTCTCCACCATCTTGATTCATCTGCAGTGAAAAAGGAGGAGGGTATGGTGTGGAAATGTGTGTGTGTGTGTGTGTGCGTGTGCGTGTGTGTGTTTCAAATTGCATTTTTTGGCTACATCTCCAGTGCGATGATTAAAGAACTTTAGCTCTTTTGCAACCGGCTCAGCCATAAGTTTGACTATGCTTCGCTTTCCCGGTATGGTTCTCATTTGCTTTTAACCTCATTCATTTCTTATTATTTTTGTCTCTCGGAGAAACAGGCAGCAAGAAAAATCAACCTTGGGCTTCGTTAATTAAGGTCTGCATTCTTGCTGGTATATTTCAGGAAAACAATCGGTTCCTTTTGCCCCGCTCTCTGGAGTACCTTGTAATGTGGTTCCATTCATTCATCAGGGCTACGTGGCTTTGGGGCCTGTCCTGGTGTGGTGGTCTTGAAATTCGTTTCTGTATGGCATCGTGGGCATTGTATCAGTTTATAAAACTAGTATTTCTCTCTGCAGAGCTCCAACAAGCAACCGGTAGGATAATCTCATAAATCTTCACTAGGGAGAAGACAGGGCGATGGGTTTTATCTGACTGTGATTTTCATAGTTAAGAGAAAGAAAAAAGGTAAACCGTAGATCTTTCATTCTGTCTCCAAGCAATCCAGTTCTGATTCCCTGTTTACTTGGTCATGACCCATCTGAAGCTCAGTTGGGTTTTTTGTTTGTTTGTTTGTTTTTGTTTTTATGATACACAAAAATAAAGGCAGGGAACGTTAGGGTCATTTTTCCAGAATGTAGAAGCAGATGGACTCAGGAGGAAAAGCCATGTGTCTGCCTTCTCAAATCTCCTTTCCTCTGCACCTTTCTGCCTTCTGGAATGAAGATCGATATGGTTCAGTCATTTTCCCTGAGCCTCTTTTGTCATTGCCACCAAAATAAAACAATTCAGGCTGGATTCCATAAGTAACGAGGATTCTTAAAGAAAGTTCTTCATCTGTTCATTCGACAGACACTATTCCGCCCCAGGCGGTGGCGAGAGTGTAGAAATCCAGAGGTGAGCTCACAGATATGCCGATGGAGAGTCCATCCAGACAGGACAGATGTGGGACAGAACAGGAAGCAGAAAGGGGCGAGGAGGAGAGATGGAACACACCCCCGGTGCTGCCGATCTCACCGTCCTCGCTTTAGACGACTCTTTTTTTTCACGTGTCATCGCAATTCTAAACTGCTTCTCTGGCACCGTGGCCAGATGAGGACCGGGCGGGCCGAACAGCCGAGTGGAAACAAAAGCCTGAGTGAATGAGGAGAGGAAGTGGAGGCAATGATTACGGAATGATGTCAGCGACTGTTGCAAAGGAATCCTCGTAAACAAAGTGAAGGAAGACTTTCGGTATTTTAAAAGGTGAAGATCCTCACTCACCTGAGCATTTCGATGCCACAGAATAATCGCCTCTCTCCCGTCCTATAGAGTTCCGGTTTTCCAGAACAGCGATAACGAACGACGATCCTTCCTGAACGCAGCGCCGGCCACGCTTGTAACCTCGTACCCACATTTTTTCACCTGTTGCATCCTTAGAACCCGTCAAGGTAACCGCTGTTCCTGAAGCCATTGTGCAGATGAGAAACCATCACATGGGGGGCCTCAGTAACTTGACCCAGACAGCGCAGCCAGGAAGAGGGGGAGGCAGACTTCGAGTGCAGCTGGACGGGCTCTAGAGCCCAAGCTGACCCCCGCCTGTTACGCTGCGTGTGAGTCTTGGTTCTGTGGTAGCGCCAGAATGGGGCTCTTTCCTCCGATGTCTGCCATGTGCTGGCACCACTTAATTCCCAGTCGCTATGGCAACGCAGGGCACAGCAACCAGGGAGCTGGTCAAAGCATGCATTTTCTCTGCTCTCAGCACTCAGGAACTGTCGTGCAGTGCTCTTCGGCTGTCTCAGGCCTCCTGTCGAACTTCCCGGACCACAGCTGCCACCACCTGAGATTAGCTAGAAGCAGAAGTGATGGTGTAGGGCGGGGTCAGAGGCGCCAGGTGAGGCCGGGCTGCTGGGGAGCAACGTGAGGGCGCCCCGCGAGCCTCGCGTGCCCTGGCAGCAAAGCCCATCGTCGGAAGCAGGTCTAGGCTCCGAGGCCAGCGTTCCTCCCACTCCCTGCTTTCCCTTCACAAGGAGGAAGGTGAACCGGGAAGAGAAGACCTCGGTTTGGGGTCGGGGAGGGCTTTGCACGTAGGGCGGGGTCTGCCGAGTGTGGCCCGGCTGGGACAGCCCCTCCGCCCCTCTCCACCCGCCCCACCGGTGGCCGCCTCCCAGCGCACGAGCTCGAGGGCCCGCGGCGTCTCGCTGTCCCTTAGCTCGTCGGAAGAACAGGCTAAGCTCTGTCGCTTTGGGAAAGAAGACCGTGTTGTGGTTGAATTACAGCAGCACGCCCCTGTCTGCTCCCACTCTGCCTGGCCCAGGCCTTCCCTCAAACCCCTCTCGGGACGTTTACGTCCTTCTCCGCCATCCCCCAGTGGCTTTTACGTCCACTGGGAATCAGTTTTCTTCCACATTCATCTCTCCATCTTCTACAGCCATACCTAGTACCTTACCGCATCAGTCAGGTGGCCTACAGCTAAAGTACAACAGAAAACCTGACTCAAACAGATTTAAACTAACGGACAGTTCATTAGAAGTCCCAAGTTAAAGAGCTTCCAGGATTGATTGACACAAGAGCTCAATGGTCAGGGGTCCAGAGTCTGCCTTTTTCTTCTGCTGACATCAGGATGTTGCCTCACGACCTGGGCTAGCCCTCCTCACGGTCACAAGCGTGACGTTAATCACAGACATGATGGTCCCCAGTGGCAGCTCTTTGAAGGAAGGAGGGACTGTTTCTCAGGAGCGCCCCCAGGGAGCCTCCCCTCCCGCTTGCTGGCCGGAGCTTGGCGACACGCCCACCCCTACACTAAGCACTGGCATGGAGCACGGCCTTCCCACCGTGAGACTCCGCAGCTTTTACCCCTGAGTTGGGCACAGGATCAGCTCTCCTAAACACATTGCTATGTGGAAGACAGTGGACCCCCGAAAAAAATCGGGGCTCTACTAACAAGGAAGAAGCTGGAGAGGGCGTGGGAGGATGAATTTGGCGTGTGCAGCCTACAGTGTCTAATAAAATGACATGATAGTGATGTGCATTGAGTTTCGACGTAGCTTGAATTATTTCATCAGCTCTGGGAACAGAGCTGCGAGGGCATAGAACCCGGGTTCCATAGGCTCCGATGAGGACAGGGAAGAAAACATTTAGGGAAGGGCAGGAGCAAGAGCCGCTAGACCTCTGTATGCCACCAGCGGGCCGGGGACTAGAGATGCAGCAGTAAAAAAACATAGACTTGGGGGAAGTCCGAGCCACAGCAATCAGACAAGAAAAAGAAATAGAAGCCATTCGAATCGGAAGGAAATAAGTAAAGCTGTCTTATTTGCCGATGATACGATACTATAGAGAGAACCCTAAAGAGTCCACCCAAAATCTGCTGGAACTGGTAACGGAATTCAGTAAAGTTGCAGGATACAAAATTAATATTTAGAAATCGGTTGCGTTTTTATACACTAATAACGAACTATCAGAAAGAGAAATTAAGAAAATAATCCTATTTACAGTCGCATCAAAAAAAATGCTTAGAAAGAAATTTAACCAAGGAAGTAAAAAACCTATACTCGGAAAATTGTTAGACATTGAAGAAAGAAATTGAAGAAGATAGAAATAAATGGAAGCAGATACTGTGCTCATGGATAGGAAGAATTCACACCGTGAAAGTGTCCATGCTACCCAAAGCAGTCAATAGAGTCAGTGCAACCCCTATCAACATAGCGATGGCATTTTTCACAGAACTGGAACAGACGATCCTGAAATTTATATGAACAACAGCCATCGGGCAAGAAAAAGGAGGAAAAGAGAAGGCCACAGCAATCCCGAGAAAGCAGAACAAAGTTGGAGGTGTCACACTGCTCGCTGTCAAACCGTAGGGCCAGGCTGTGGTCACACTGTCGGTGTCCCAGGCAGCTAGCGCTGCAACAAAATGCTTCCTCCTGAGACTCGGAGCAGCTTTCCTGGGGTGGGGGTGGGGGAGGGACCGATCTTTCCCAGACACAGCCTGCGTAGGGGGGAGGGGCTGGTTAGGTTGATAGCAACAGGGAGATTTGTAAAGGGACGGGGACACTGGGGGAGGTTAGGAATGGGGAAGCAAAGCCAGCTTGCAAAAAGGAAATTCACAGAAAACAATTGACTAAAAACAAATCAGCCAAAAGTCAGTTTTGTAAATTAGTTGATTTGTTCATTGATCGATTGGCCAAACTGCCATTACCTAACTTTTATTTCTGTTAGCTACTGTTATTTCTGTTAGAGTTTATAACAATTCACGTGGTTTACAGTAGTTTGAACAGGCTTTGTGGAGTTTTTCCTAAGTTTGGTTTCCCAGAGGCTTTGCCACAGCCAGAGCCGCAAGGTGTCAGGGAAGGGTCCTGCATGCAAGAGAGATTTACACATGTGCACCCTTGATGAAAAAGTGGCCCTTCACTATCTGGGATGTTCGAGTGTCGAGTGTCCAGCTTCTGGTGGGATGATGCCTGTGAAGGGCGGCCATGTGTCCAGCGAGCAGTGCCAAGTGAGCCAGCATCATGTGTGCAGGGCAGAGCGCCAGCCAGGTGGGGCTAGACATGGAAGACTCTTAAACGGCGAATGAGTGAGTGTGAAATTACTAGGAGGCACTGAGCACTGGAGTGACAAGGGTGTGGCCAGTGCCTGCAACAGGGCGTGGCACAAAAGGCATCCAGTGCACACCTGTCGGAGGAGGAGCCGTGTCAAGATTCTCTGTGTTCTTTTGCTTCAGCTCGAGCAACAAGGCTGTAAGCAACCTGCCCGTAAAGCAGCAGCCAATTGCGCTGATGATAGTTCTGCTTTGGTTACTAAGGGCCACGGCCACATCTTTCTAATTATGGGGCTGTCGAAGGTTGTTATAGTTATTTAATTTTCGTCATCATCATTTGACAAGTAGCCATCCTGGGGAATGGAGCATAGAAGGTGCTGGGCTTATAATGCAGGGACTGACAGCTGAAAACCACCTCTGCTAACGTGGGAAGCCTAGGGGGGAGAAGCTGGTTAGCATTAACAGTTAAGGTATTCGAGGCGTTGTGGAAAGCAATGTCTACAAAAATCTCAATTTCACTTTATTCTTTCGCAATCATTTCTCTACCGGGTTACTGTAAACGGGAGTGTGAGAATGTTCAGAACGTGTTTAATTCCACTGAATTCGAACGCTGGACACAGAGTGCTTAGGTCTCAGCCTAACACGGCCCCTCTCTTCCCAGCCGCATGACCTTGAGTAAGTTTGTTTTGCTCCGTGGGCCCTGGTTTCCTCGGCCGTGAACCCGTAATGCCTACCACCAGGTGTTGTTCTGGAGGTCAGCTGGCACAATCGTGTGACTTTCGAATGACATCCTTGTGGCGCTACACTGATGGACGCCCTCCCAGAGCGCCTTGTGTATTATTTGGAGCAGGTACAGTTCAGCTGCCTTACTTAATAAAAATCATTAAAATAAGTGTAATTAAAAGGAAATCACATGAGAGAAGTATCAAACCAGCAGCTGTCAACGATCTTTGAAAATTCCTCTCGTGCTCAAATATCGGCCTTCTGCACGTCGTCTGCCTCAGTCGTGGGCCGAAGGGGCGGACACCTTCCTCCCGCAGCCTCCGCAGATGTCCGTCCCAGCTGTCCTGGCTCCCAGGTGACCCCTGGCACCCACCTCCCCGCCAGGCCGAGGGCGTCCTCGCTCTTCCTCTCCTGGACCTACTGCCACCAGCTCCTTCGGCCGTGTGCCTGTCCCTGCACTTCACCCTGAAATCACGGTCCTCATGGAGAGCAGGGGCCTCCACAACCTCAGCTGTCTTCCTTTGGTCACCCCGTTTTGTTCCTACGCTGGCACTTACCCCTCGACTTCTCTCTTTTGGGTGGGAAGGGTCTCCTCTGAACCTCTGTGTCTCAGAAAACCCCTGGGCCCAGTCAGTTGGCTCATCTTACGTTTTTAAGGCAGATTCTCCTCCCACGATTATCCACCCTTTGACTCCCAGTAAGGTCCACTTCAACTACCTCTCTAATCCCGATGCTCATTTACATATATTTAAATTACATGCAAACCATACACATATTACACAGCCGCGCTACGTATGTTTTATATATAAAATACATACACATCTAGCGCAGGGCTTGATATTTTGGAGGCCTTCGATGAATGTCCTTGCTTCATATTCTAGATCTACTTTTCAATACAGTAGTCACTAGTCACATACAGCTGTTTGAATTTAATCTTAATTAATTAATATCAAGTAAAATTTTAAATTCAGTGCTTCAGTCGCGCACGCCGCCTTCAAGCGCTCGGCAGCCGCGTGTGGCTAAGGGCTACCGTGTTTCCGCAGGAGCATCGCGGAGGTTCTGTTGGGCAGCACTCGTCTGCCTCACCTGTCAGAGTCTTTGCATGTCCCTCCTTACCATCGTCGGACCCTCGGAAACACAGCGGAGACGTGTTTTTACTTAGAGAGAGCGCTCATTCTTTTTCAGTTCTGTTCAGCAAAATCCAAGAACCGAGATGGGTCTCAGCACAAGCAGAGCCTCCTCCTGGGCTCTGGACAGGGGCCGAGTGGAGGGACCGTTTTCCAGGAGTTGGAAGGCATCGCAGGTTCGCCGTTCCGTATCACTGAGCTCCAGCCCCTGGCCTTGTGCAGGTGCTCCCGAGACTCTGAGTGAAGGCAGTGCCGACATGTTTAATGAAAGGGAGACGTTCATGGTCAGTCTCCAGCAGATGGGCTCTGCGGGTGGGCGGGCGAGCGGGTGGGCGGGTCGGCCAGGCCTTCAACGCTGGAGCTGGGCCCCCACCCGTGGTAACGTTTCGGATCTCGCCCGATGCGTTCACGCGAGATGCCTAACCTGGCCCTGGTGTGCTTAAACCAGAGCAGGCAGGGAACCGAGCAGTCAGGGAGCTATCAGCCGCCCTTGACCTTCAGAAGGACTGTGTGTGCTTGGAACCGGAGCAACTTGCCTTGTGCTGTTTCTGAAAACTCCCAGCGAGGCCCAGCCCAGGCATCCAGTCTCCTGGGATGCTGCTGGCATCTAGTGGAAAGACGGGGAAGCGGCTGACATGCAAATACGACTCTCCCACAGATGAGGATCCCAACCGGACCTCACCTTGTACTGCAGGGTTCACATTTGACACCCCCGGCTCTAACCGGAGCGGTGCCAGCACAAAGGGAAGCGTAGGAATGGAAAGAGGTGGTGGCTTCACCTCACCCATTCAGCACCCACATCACTGGTTCTCAGCACCATCACACCCAACGCCCTCTTTTTATAATATGTATTTAGTTTTTGTATCCTTTACCCTCCTAAAATAAAATTCATGGATAATACAGTCTACCTGTGCACATTATTATAAAAATCAATATCACGTCCTACCTATAATATAAAGGTGAAAACATAGTAGTGTACGATTTTTAAAAATGTGTTTCACTATGTCATGACCCAGTGACATAATTGTATCACACGCTTACACCCACGTAAAGTGACTACACGTGAAGAGAAGAAGCCACTCTGTACAAGAAGTCCCGGAAAAGAAAAGACGTGAATACGGCGGACGCTAGAATAAAACCTGCATTCAGATAATAATGACGCAACCTGATTTTTTTTGTCATGTGATAAGTCGAAGGAAATAACCTTAGTGGGAGAGTCAACGAGATGCATAATGTATTTTGCATTGATGAGCGGAAAAGGGAAACAGCTTCGGGAGGCAAGACACGTGGAGAGGAAGAACACAGCAGGACCTAGCAGGTGTCTGAAAGAGGCGCGGGTCCCCTGAGAACCCAGCGAAACAAGCCGGAGGACAGGAAGGCCCCTGGGTACGCGAGCTGGGAGCCAGAGCCAGTCTATTTGCTATTTAGTGTTGAAGAGAGGGGTGGCTCCATTAGACGGGAGGACCAGCCACCCCGGGAGGCTACAGGTCACAGCCCAGGTCCTGCAGCTGTCACTGCGTGAGCTTTATCAGCAGGATGCGGTGCCTGTTTCGGCGGAAGCTGGTTGTCAACAGTGGATCTGCCACTTGATTGAGAAAGCTGCCATCTGGTTGAGGGTGCCCTAGAATAACTCACATAAATAACCTGCTTGGTACTGAGGCTCTCATTTACTGGGCACCCACTGCGATGGGTGCCTTATGTGCGTTACCTAATTCTTTTTTTTTTTTAATTGATTTTTTCGAGGTGCGCGACATTGCTTAACAAAATCCAGTAAGTTTCAAGTGTACAGTTTAGCAGTGTCATGTATATATATTGCGTTGCGTGTTCACCACGTGACCTGATTCTTATAACAACCCTGAAAGGTATTCGTTTATTATCTTCGCTTTACGGGGATGAAAACCCAGATTTGGAAAGTTAAGTAAGTAACACAGTCGAGCTCTTGGTAGGATGTGGCAGAGCCATATTCGAATGCAGCTGTATCTCATTTGAATCTCGCGCCCACTCGAGCGGGTAGGTGGGCAGACATTGGAATTATGTTCCCACTTTGGTTTTGAGTGACCCGAAGCCAGGAGAAGAGCTGTGACTTGCTCAAGGCCATGCAGCTGGTATGCGGCGTCCCTGACGCTAACTACAAAGGCCGTGTCTTCTCCAGCATTTACATCCTGTCTTGTGATATTTACTTCGTATCTTGTTTTTAGGGATCTCAGAAATCAGCTGCAATCGTAAGCGAATGAAATTCAAGTCTGCTGGCAGGATATGAGCATGGTAATCTGTCAGCTGGTTCATAATAGAGACCAGAAGTTTCAATGCCACCTAGGGAATTTCGTTAATATCTGTGCTCCGTATGAGAACAGTGAGCTAACAGACTGCAAATAAATTCTCCGATTATTCGAGGATGAGATAGTGACCCGTTGCGAAGCCACTCCTGGTTACGAGGATGATCTGGCTTGAACACCCATCATCCGCTCGTTTGTAGAGTTTGGTCCTGCGTGGTGGTTGAGCTGGGTCACCCCATTGCCCCTTGAGCTTCTTTCCTAATTTTGCGTGCCGGGCCTAAGGTCCCAGTGAGCGGAAAACACTTTTTCCGTCAAGGGTAGTCAAGCGGGAAGCATCTCTTGAGAACAGAACCCCCTGAAATCTGTAAGAGCCAATGTGCGGGTTCTCTGAGCTGTTCTAAGGAGCGACTGTGAGCTAGGAAGGTGAAGCCTAAGTGCCGTGAGGTGTTCAGACTCCAGGGGCGGGAGTTTAACATGGGACAGCCGCTTTGGAGAACTTTCTCCCGCAGAGTTAAAAACACACCTATACCCACTCTGTTACCCAGGTTTTTCACTCCTGGGCACCTATCCAAGGGAAATGAAAACCTGTTCACAGAGAGGATCGTAGAAGAATCTTCGTAGCAGCTCTATGCGCAATCACCCTTCCGAGCTGGAAACGACGCAGATGCCCCCCAGCAGGCGACTGGATAAACAAATTTGTGTTATGTCAATATGATAGGACAATACCAAGGATTAAAAAAAAGGACAAACTACTCATAGAAGCAACGGCATAGGTGAATCTCAAAAGCATTTTATTGAGCGAAAGAAGCTCTACATACCTAAATAACCAATTGATTGCAAAAAGTTCAAGTTCTAGAGCAGGCAACTCTAAGCCATGGTGATGGAAGCGGAGCAGAGGTGACCACCGTCGGTGGGAGGGCATCGCCTGGAGAGAAACAAGGACATGTCTTCTCCCTACCCTTGCCGGCAACCGTCGTCCGCACCCATGGTGTCTCCACGGCTGCGGACTCCCAGCCTGTCGGGGGCTCAGTGGCCGCAGGAAGATGCAGACTGCCCCTTGGTTTGACTTAGCCCCATTCACAATGGGTTTGGCTCCCAGTCTCAACAACCCACGGTTAATATTAACCTGAGCCCGGCTCCGAAGGGTCAGGTAGGTCTTTCACCTGCCGAGCTCGTGTGTACACCCCAAAGTCCAAAACTCATCTGACTTCAGGGATCAGCTCCGGCACGGCGGGTAGCCGGCAGCACAGAGGGTCCAGAGTGCCAGCGTCCCCTCCACTCCTCCCAAGAAGCTGGGACTTGATGGCTCCGGGCTGACCCCTCATTCCTCCCCACCCAGATGAAGCAGGCACCTTGTCCAGCCACCAGAATAAAACTACCGTCTCTCAACAACCTCATCCTGCGACACTCACCAAGCCCACCGGGGCTGCCCGGTCAAGCCCCGTGTCTGGGCCGAGGTGCTGCATCTGGTGCTGCAAGACCCCACCTCAGATCGCTCCCCGGGGCTTCCAGTGAGATTAATTCACTTAGGCCACGGCAGGGAAGGCTGACATTGAAGTGTGTCACCGTAGCTCAGGGCGGCGATGAGATTCAAAAGGTCCCCAGGACGGTCATTAGTTCAAACTGCAGAATCTAATATGAGAATCTCCAGGGTTCTGCCACCGGCACCTTATAAATGTAACTCATTCACTTCTCATTAAAGTGCGAGAGAGATCACGAGGAAACTGAGGCACGGAGAAATTGAGGCCCGCGAGGGAGGGAGCGAGGGGCGTTGTGCTCCAGCGTGCGTGTTCCTCAGACCACACTGCCGTGTCTCCTGGGAGGGAGGGAAAGTCTGGCCAGGTGACGTGCGGAGCTAGCCCTAGAGGCAGATGATGGAAGAATGAAAAATGTCATTGGAAAAGTTTTTCCACATCCCAGATTGTGGCCCGTTCGACAGCGTTTCTGAAGTAATACTTCCACCTGGTGGCAGAGCGGCAGGTAGCAGTGACGCTCGGCAGCGAATGAGCCCTGCGTGGAGAAGGCCAGCAGGAAAGCCGGTGCCATTCTGAAAGGCAGATCCCACTGCCCCGGGCCGTGCGTGCGACAGGCTTAAGTTTCCAAATGGTGGCGACAGGTCAGATGCAAATCTCAGATCGGCTCATCACTGCGAAAAGCCTTAGACAAGTTAATTAACTTCATTTTCTCTTCTGAAAAAACGAAGAAAATTATATCCACCCGTATGGCTGCTCCAGGGATCAGGTGTAATAATGCACGCGCGTGTCCGGCATAATGGAAGCACTCGAGTGTTAGTTGGCAATACTGAAGAGGTGCGGGGACGGGAGACCCGAGGGAGGGACCTGGATGCATTCGACATTAAGTGGTGACCTTCAGTGAACCCCCCAGTCCTGTCTCAGAAAGTTCTTTTTATCACACGTAGCCTTCTGCTTTTCCCTGCCTTCTGCCTACATTACTAAATCATTTCTCCACTCAAAAATATGCATGGTTCTCCCTGCCTCTCATATGAATCTCTGTCAGAGCCGTCTACACAGTCCATCCGGGTCCCCTCTGCTCTGTACCCACCAGCTCCCAGGCGGTGGCCGCTGTCCACCTGTCCCTTCCCCACCTCCCCGGACAGGCATCCTCTGAACAACACGGGGCTTTGTCACTCTCCGCCCGGGATCCCCCACTCCCTCTGACCATCTCTGACGAGTTGGGAAATCAAGCGACTATTTTATTTCGAAGTTTAATTTTGTAACGAACTTCACTTAAATCTGAGGTAACGTTGCGAAGCCCCAGAAGTCCATTTCAAGGTTAAATTTGCTCTGTCCTGGTTGCTCATTTACTCCCTAAGCCGAATCTTGTCCCTATTAAAAGATTAACTTTTAGCCTTGAACCTCTTCTGTACTCATGGGGCCACGGGTACTGTTTCCTGCCACACTCAGCAGGGAGCCAGGCTTCGGGTAGCTGCCTCTAGACACCACTTTTCGTGAGTACGGAAAGGACGCTAAAATCAGGTTTGTCGCTGGGTGTCTTCTGTGGGCTTAGAACCGGAGGAGATGAAGTGGCAGGTGGGGCGAGAACACAGGCTGGAGGCTGCATGAGGCATCGCAGGTGCTGACTCTGAATTGACAAGGCGAGAGGCTTGGCAAGAACCAGTCATGTGGACAGGTAGTGAGTCACTGAGGGGACCAGCAAAGGAAGGCTTCATTTAAGGATGCTGCAGACAGAGAAGCATCTCCAGCTAAGTCTGAGAACCAGCTGCTGGAATGGTGACCCTTAGGAGGAAACGTGAATCAAAATCCGTTCACTTGGAAAGGGCTCTGGGCAATCTAGAAGGTTCAGTCCTTGTCCTCGGGATGTATTTTGTACCTTGACCACACCGTTACCTGGTCACAGGCAGAGGAAAACAGTGACATGCCAAAGAAGTTAATGTTTCACAAACAGTTGGACAGTGTCTTTAGGGAATAAGCTTGTTTGGAACAAGGTACCAGTTCCCTCCAACACGCAGAGTTCTGAGACCGTGATCAGGTGAAGTCGAATCTATAGATAACTGGGGAGAACCATCCAAGAACGACGAGCAAGTCACAGGGATATTGGTATTGTCCGCGAGGAATTGGTACTGTCCAAACCTGTGGGGAATTTTTATAGAAATGTATTTGAGCCAAACAGAGGATATGCCCGGAAGCCAGACCTCAAGAGACGGAGAAAAACGCTTCCCAGGATGGCAGTTTGCAGCTTCTTTTAAGCACTTGGGCTTAAGAAGGGGACAAAAGGAAGCCGACGTGAAGGTGGGAGAGAGCGAGCTGGGAATGGGGTCACGGGAGAGTTGACGCCGTGTGCTCTCTTGAGCATGGTTTCTTCTGAAAAGAGGCATTTTCAAAGGTTTGTGAACCTAGATGCCCAAAACGATGAGCAGGGCTGGCTTAGGGCAAAGGTGAGCCTTTCACTAAAGAGGTCGTAAGCCTAGGATGTGACTCCCCACCAGGACCTGCCCACATAGGCATGGACGATCACATCGCCCTGTGAGGTTACTTTCCATAGAACCCCTTTGTCGTCCACACTATAAAGAGAGACAAACGGACTAATAAAACGGAGCATCTAGAAATAGGAACAAGGGAAAAAATGGCTGTTGGTGATCTTTTACCTCCCGACAGGAATCAAAACTCCCAAAGTCTTTTCTCGTAGTCGCTAGGCTCTTCTGCATTTTACAAGATCCTTTGATTCTCACATGATCTCTATAAGATAGATGGTCGACCCGCATTTTATAGATAGCTGCGAATTGGAGCTTGTCTGACTATGTGGCATAGAACATCATCTGTGGGACACCAGTTAAGAAACAATGAGAATATTTACAAATTTCTGCCTTCTTCACCCCAGAAAAGGATTCTTATTATTTTCTACATCACAGCAACTGGCAGAGAATACGCTATTGAAATCTGTCTTCCTCTTTGACCGGAAGCTTCTTGAGAGCAGAGATTGGCATAATATGCATTTTTGTTTTTTTAATTCAATGCCTAGATATATTCGTCTAGGTAGGTTTGGCTATACCATAGTAAAGAATAAGCCCTGAAATCTTAGGCGGTTAACACACGAATCTTTATTTCTTGCTTATATAAAATCAACTGGAAGCCAGATCTCAAGCGACCAGTATCCAGGGACCCACGCTGGCCTCACCCGGACCTCCAGGTTGCTGCGGCAGAAGAAAAGGATAGAGGGCCATGTATCAGCTCTAAAATTCTTGGCCCAGAGTTAACTTCCACTCTTGGCCTATTGGCCAGAGCTGATCATAAAATCCTGCCTACTTTTAGCAATGGGAAAGATCAGGAAGCATGTGGTGCCTGGCTGATAGCATGTACTCAGTAAACCTTGTTGGACAAACGCATGACTAAATCTGACACAGGGTTAAAATTATACTGTGACAGAATTACTCAAATCTTGAAGCGTCCAGAGGCTCAGATGAGAATGCACATTTCATCAGCAAGAGGAAAAATGCAGTGGATCTACCACTGATTGATGATCTACTCTAGACAAGGCACCATTCTAGACACTCCATATAGGCTGGAGTGTTCAGTCCTCATGAGGACCTGTGGAATAGGTGGTTAATATTCTTGCACAAATAACTTTTTCTTTGAACCATGGTGAACAAGTGGCCGAGCTGCAGTTCGAGCCCGTGTTTGCCAACTTCCAAAGCTTAAGAGAGGTGATGCTCTTGACTCTGTGGACTCCCTCAGCTATTAATGCCTTGTGGACTTCCAGAATAGATCTGGAGTGGCCGCCATGGTGAGAGGTGCTAGGAAGAAGGCAAAGAGAGACAGGGCTCCGTCCCACAGCGGCCTTTCTCCATCCCCAGCGGCTCTGCCCTTTGTCATCTCCCTCTGCTACCTCCCATGACTGCCACTGTTAGAGATAGCGACACCCACAAGACCTAAGGTCAGCAGTGAGAGAACAGAATCTAGAGCTTGTTCTGAATGTCTGTCTGCTTTGGACACTCCATCCTTCTTGAGTAGATGAAGAGGCAGGGGCTATGACACCTTGCCCAATGGCCTAGATTTTGTGGGACTTGTCCAAGCTCACTTTATGCAGCTCTTCCAGCCCTGCAGCATAGAGACTCGAATGTCTCCTGAGCTACCGCCAATGCTTCACACTGGCTCCAGCGTATCCAAGGCAAGTCAGAAGGATTGCTAGTGAGGCTTTGCCGTTATCACGTGAGCTTGGGCGATTCACTCAGATGCTCTGAGTTTTAATTTTTTCATCTACA
Source organism: Pteropus alecto (assembly GCF_000325575.1). Lineage (NCBI taxonomy): Eukaryota > Metazoa > Chordata > Mammalia > Chiroptera > Pteropodidae > Pteropus > Pteropus alecto. Next base: position 16,794,172 of record NW_006442103.1, read on the forward strand.
AAACGGGTCTCTTGTACCTTTACTCTCTGATCCCCTTCATCTCACCGGGTCATTGTTTTCATCAATGGAATACTAACACATGGAAGAGTGCTCTGTGGACTGTGAAGACCGATTTAAATATGTGGCGTCATTGTTTATGACCAGCTACATAGTGAAACCTTTAAACGTTCTGACTGAATTATGATTTTGTCGAGGGAAGGGGAGGAAGCTGCATGTGCCCATGGCATTTTAAATGCCAGCTCTCGTTCTATAAACAACACGTGGCTACACACATTTGCCTCTTTCCATGATGCTGAGAGCCAGGCCATGAGAGTCAGAACACGTCACTAGACGTGTGAAGGTGGGAAAAGTATTATAATCTCTTTGAACTTCAGGTTTCTCATCTGTGAAGTGTGGATCGTGATATTTGTGTTTGGGGATTATTAAAGGGTTGAAACTTTAATGCACACAAAACAGTTTGCACAGGGCCTAACACCTCATGAAGCACTTGATAAATGGTTGCAATTTTATCGTTATTATTGAGAAGACATTGTCTTCAGGGAAATTTATGTAATCAGATTATTCCGCTGTTCAGTAGAATAGGAAAAGCCTCAGCCTTTCAAAGCACCATGTGAGCATTCGAGTTCGTGTCTAACCCCCGCCCCCACCCCATACGCCCTAAACGGTCTCCGACACCCCAAATCACAACGTGGCTATGGTCCAAAACTCTACTTGAAAGTCATTTATTTAGAACTCAAAACATATTTTTCCATAGAAACAATGTTGTTAAAATAATGAGTAGATGCTCAGGCGACTGAAAATACCCAGAATTCCTTAAGTGACACCGGCATGAATCAGAGGAGTGAGATGAAATGTTCAAAGGAAAACCGTTTGTTATCTGGCCTGACTGCACTGAGTCGGGTGGCAGTATTGCAGAAGGCACGAACAGCCTTGAAGTTTCTTCCAGCCCCGCTCCATGTCCTTGCCCCTTCCCTCAGTCAGGAGGAACTGTTTGAACTTTAGATCGTTAACAACAGATACCACTGATTGTCCTTGCTCTTTGCATTTTAGCTCCCTTATCGCTGGTATGCTGGTTGTACCTCACCGTGTTTACCATGAGACAAAAAGCCTGGACAGATTAAGTGAGCTAAAATGGGCTAAAGTTCCTAGCTCATGAGAAACTTTTATCTTTTTCTCCTCCTCTTAGTCAGCTGGGGTAAAGGAGGAAAAAAAGACAAAATACTGGAATGGAGATGAAATGAAACGGGAAAACAGGCTTGGATCCTCCCTTTAATATCTCGTGACTCGAAGTCCGATATGGATCAGACGGAAATACATACAAACGTGCAGTGCTAAGTCTCCCTCCCAAACTCGGGGAAAGCTTCGAACGACCAGGTGGTCCTTCTCGTCAACTGTAATTCTTCTATTGGACTCATAAAAATGATGGGCTCAGTACTCTTGTAAGCTTCACATGTGCTATGAAAAGAAAGAAATGCATCATAGCTGTATTTTCATGCTGAAAAAAATCTTTTAAATTCGATTCGACAAGTAATTAATGTGAAGCGACTATTGGGCTCTGTATCGTGAAATTGAAAATTGGGAACGTCTGTCTTTAGAGGCTACCAGAGGTCATGATTTGGGGCTTTCCTCTGTAATAATTTACTACATCATTCTCTTCAAATGCAGAATAAAGAGCAATACCTTCCCTCTCTGCTTCACAGGGAAGTAGAAAGGAAACAGTAAATAGAAATGCGACGAAGCGATGTTTTGTGTATATAAAGATGCTGGGTTATTTCCCCATTCCCAGGCAGCTTTCAGGTGAAATAACTCACACTGTTCCAGGCGAGTAATTCTGAGGGAGCCTGGACCATTTCTCTGGGATTAGATACAACCGTCATTGAGTTTCTGGGCCAGAAGTCTGCAGAAGCGTTTCTCTGTGTGTGTAATGTTTAGGATGTGGGGATTTGCTGAGACGTCGGGAGTTGAAACCCGGTGGAGAATTCTCATCCAACAAGGTAGAGAGATGACAGACGGAGGTGTTAAATTCAAGTAATGAACATTTATGAATAGCAGCTAGGTGTCACATACCGTCGTAATACCCGAGATACGTAATGTGTTGGGGGTCCCAGGTTCAGTGAAGACTCACAGCACACAGCAGATGCTTGAGGCTATGATTTATTACAGCGAAGGAATGTACAGCAAAATTAGCAGACGGAACAGGCTCAGGGGGCAGAATCTGGAAGAAACGAGGTATAAATTCCCAAGAGTCCTTTCTCGGTGGAATTATGCAGGATCCACGTGAGTGGTGACAACACGTGTGAAATGTTCTCTACCAGGGAAGGTCATTTCAGAGGTTCCATGCCCAGGGTTTTTGTTGGGGGCTGGTCATATAGACACTCTCTGCCTAGCCCATACTAAGTTTCCAGGTCTCAGAGGGAAAGCGGTTGTTCGGCATAAGCCACGTCATTTGCACAAACAGCCGAGACTCAGTGAGCCACAGGGGATGGTGGGAAGCATCCTGAAATCTACGTTCCCAGACTCCAGCCGAGGTCCAACCTTGCAAGCAGGCCTTTTGAGGGGGAGCATGCTCGGGCCTGCTACGTTAACTCTTTTATGCACACGTGGGCTGAAATAAATGATGGTGATGCAGTTAGATAAATTCAATGATTAATTCATTTGACTAAAAATTGCTGAGCCCTTGAAGGGTCTGGAAGGGGGGAGATAAGTTAGACTCGGTTATTGAACTTGGTCAGACTCAACTCAGCACCTCAGGTGCTCCTGCCCACCCACTGACGAGGTGCTTTGTCTGTAAAAAGCTCTGTGGCTGTGCCCCGAATTCCTCCCCTTAGCCTCATTCAGGATCCACTGCAGCTCCCAGGGGCGCTGTTTTCCATCATGTAGCCTCCTTCTGCTAACACCGGAGGTAGGCGTTCTGTTTGACTTGACTGGATTCTGGCATGGCCCCGGATGCCCTCCGGCCAGTTCTGCCCCATCCCGTCCCCCGCCAGGATTCCCAGCACATCGTGTTCCGCCTGACCTCCCTCACCCCCTTGCCCATGAGAGCAGCTGCTCCATTGGCATTGGAGGCCCTAGTCCCCGGGGCTTATCCCCATCCCTCCGCCAGAGATGTCGAAGTCATCCAGTTCCTGCTCACAACCTTTGGCTCGTTTTCACCCCCTTGCCAGCTGCTGGAGAGATGCCCAGAGCCACAGCCTCCTCACCTTTCCCACGGATCCTTGTGCACACGCTGCAGCTTGTGCCTGTGGTGTCTCTGCGGCTTCCGTCCACACCACCCTGGCCCCAGCTGGAAGGATTTGCCCCCAAACCGCCCCTTTCTTTCCTCTCTCAGGGGCGGTCATAGCAAAAGGACCAGGCTCTGGGTTTACAGGGTTCAGCCTGTGAATACGAATGAATAGAGCTAAGATGTCATTTTCTCTGTCTCAAAATTAACATGTTCAATGGCCCGGCCAAGGAGTTGGGGAAAAAAAAAAAAAAAAAAAAAATCAGCTTTCTCCCTGGTGTCAACTACAGCTCCAAGCAATTCAGACATCAGAGAATCCTGGGAACTCGTTCAGCCCCAGTTTTCCCACCCTGACCGATCTCCTCCCAAAAAGGCACAGAGCGGTGGACTAGCCCTCCCTCCAGCATGTTCGGGAAATGCTCAGCGTAACTCAGATGACCAGGAAAAGCCACCAAGAAATGACGCTGGTGAGAAAGGAGCCAGGTTCTGGAAAGGCGCGAATGCCATGACGTGGGCGCTCGGAAGACGAGAGGCGTGACAGGACTTGCATTTTAGAAAAATCCCAGGCAGCTGGAGGGAGACGAGGCGGGGAGTGAATCTGGCAGCAGAGAGACAAAGAGGAGAAGTTTTCGTAATCATCTCAGAAGAGGTGGTGGGGCCTCAGTAGATCTGAGGCAGTGGGGACAGACGTGAGGGATATTCAGAAGACCAGATCATCAGGAGTTGGGGTGGGGCCAGGGGATTGGGGGAGTGCGGTGCGACCCCCTGCTCGCTGGCTGGGGGGTCAGCCCTTCGGGCAGCATCTCCACCGGGATACGGAACATGACGGCCGGCGAGTGATGAATCCAAACGGCCTCGTGCTGTATCCTCCACCCTCTCCTCGACCTCGGAAGTATTCTTACCGGGTTTTGTTCTGTTGGTTTTGGTTTGTCCTCTGAAGGTCCAGAAATGCCCATGGTGTGTGTGACAGACTTCGAGGCCCAAGCGCGGGAGCGTCTGTGTAAGTCGACGTGGGATTATATTGAAGGCGGAGCTGACGACGACTTCACACGAGATGACAACGTCGCGGCATTTAAAAAGTCTGGTCTTCCGTATCCTTCCTGTCGTTTAATTGAGGGGCACGGACTGAGCGCTCCTAGGAAGCGGGCAGCCCTGGTTTCTGCCTGCAAAGAACGTAGAGGACTCAGGATAAAAGAGTAGCTTTTGTTGTTGTTGTTCTTTTGGGTTTGGGTTGTTGTTTTTTGGGGGGCGGGGGTGGGGGGCAGGTAGCTAGGGAGAGGATGGATGGAGAGAGAATTTATCTTAGTGCCTCTGCAGAATGAACACAAATGAGTCTTCATTCCAGCAACTCAGTCCCTAGGCAGGATAGGGCAAGAGTCCCAAGGTCACCAGTCACCTGGGCAGGGAGAAGAAGCCTGCTGGGTAGGCCTCAGTTTCTCAGCTTCTGGCTTGGAGGAAAGAATGATGACAGAGAGGACTCAGGGTGGGAGGAAATATGGGCACCCGAGGAGTCTTAGGGGTGAAAGAGGTTTGATTCAAGGGGGAGACACGGACTAGAGCGGCAGGACGCAGAGCCTGGACCAGCAGACGGCGGCCCCCAAGGCCAGGTCGGGCCCACTGCCTATTTTTATATGGTTCACAAGCTAAGGATGTTTTTCCCCCCCTCATTTTTAAACAGTTGGAAAAAAATCAAAAGAAGATGAAGATTCGTAACATGCAAAAATTATAAGAAATTCGAATTTCCGGGTCCATGAAGTTTTACTAGAAAACACTTATGCTGTCCTTTACATATTGTGACAAAGACTGTATGGTCCACAAAGCCTCAATTATTTCCAGTTGGCCCTTTACAGAAAAAGTGCGTTGACTCCGGTGATAGGTCAGGGGAAAACTGAACAACGGGGTACCAGGTGAACACGGGCCCTGCATGTTCATGCTTGTGTACCCCGGTTCTTGTATTGCTTCATCATTTTGTCATCGCGAGGCCTTTAGGAAATTTGGATTATTACTCGCAGTGCACAGATGAGGTTGTCTTACTCATTGGGCACAGTCGGCGTTTCCAGAAAAATGTTTCTACGTTTGTGTACAGGGACGATATTTTGTGAAAGACAAGCATTTTGGGACCCTGAGAAAGAGTTTTATATATTTGTTGTTTGTGAATGTCCTCACCTTCTTCTAAAGCGATGTTTAATCTTCAGATGCATTAGCGTCTAGCAGAATAACACTGTGATCACTCCCTGGGCTTTGTCCCCTCCCGTGACCCTTTACCTTACGGAGGCTCTTCTAACCCGAGAAGGGAGAGCCTGGCACACCCGCTGCTTGCTCTTTTCCTTTCTAGGCCTTGTTCTCATGCATCAATCAGAGCAGCCGAGGGCTGAGAGGGCGGCTGGGATACGCCGGCCCTGAGGGGGCCAGCCAGGGACCGGTGGGGACCGCAGGAGCACTGGGAGTTCAGAGCAGGCGGGGCTCCTGCGGGACAGGGCCCGGGAGCGGCTTCCTGGGGGAGCGGAGCCTCCGGTCGGTCTGTGCTGCCTGCTCAGCTGCCAGCAGCTGACCCCCCATGAGTTTCCCAGGCCGTAGCCGGACCAGGCGGCACCAGCAACCCGCAGGCCCCGGCAGCAGGCAGCACCGCCACGCTGGACGGCAGTCCCACCAGCGGAAAACCTCTGTCATCTGGCGCAGATTTCGCCTCCGTCCCCGGTACCTGAGAGACGTGTCGCAGGTGGACACCCGGACCACAGTCCAGGGGCAGGAGATCAGCGCCCCCATTTGCGTCTCGCCCACGGGTTTCCACTGCCTGGCCTGGCCCGATGGGGAGATGAGCACGGCCAGAGGTGTGAACCCGCCCCCCGCCCGGGCTCCCTTCTCCGGCCCGAACATGTGCAGGAGGAGCCCTCCGGGGGGCGGGGGGTCAGGCGGCCCCAGGACGTGTCTAGAGCAGGGGCTGAGGGACAGCAGTCTGGTCGGAATCGAGGACGGCGGGGAGAGGCACGCTTCGTGCTGCGTTTGCACGCGGCTTCACCCAAGGCCGAGGAAACATCCGTTCTCCATAGCAGAGAACGGGTGGGGTGTGACAGTGCCCATATCCCAACGAGCCATCCCACGGAAGGGGGCGTCGGCCCCTCGGACCCGTACGTCTGCGGGAAAAGGGGTGCTCGTCGTGGGCCCCGGGGTGCCCCCCCATTCCACCCTTCATAGGACCACATCGTGAGTCTGAATTTGGAACAAACAGAGAATCATGACGTGAGGTCCTCGCACGAGGCCCAGGCGGGCGCCCTTGCCCAGATGTTCCATCTTCCTTCTCCATTACCTCTGTCATCTTATTGGACAGTTTCTTACTAGGTTCCGCCTCCTTCCTAGTTGCTCCTCATTCTCTACCCCACCCCGCCCACCGCACCAAAAATGAATAGAGAGAAAGAAAGGGGCGGGGAGGGGCCGGGAGGGGAGAGGTGGAGCGAGCTAAAACTGCTCTGGCGACTCCTTTGTAATCATCACCCTGACCCTGCTCTGTTTCCTGCGGGCTGCCCCGTGCTCCCTGGGGGTCATTTCCTTTGACTCAGCACTGGAGGAGGAAAGGACTCCAAGGATCCTGGAGATGAAAGTGACATGCGTCTGGGTCAGGAACCCCACTGGCTAGGTCGAGACATGAACATCCCGAATGGATGCGCTGTGTCGTGCTGGGGGTGGCGCATCCCCTGTCGACATTAGGAATTGAAACTGTTCATAGTCGATTAGGCCAAATTCTCTGCCCGTGGTTTATGGAACGATAGTGACATTAACCCCGTTGGAGAACCCCACTGAAAACCACTAAAGTAGGAAATGAGAACTGTGCCGCGCAGCAACACCAGTGTCGACGTCATCGTCACCGTCATCATCATCGACCTCGCCGTCACTGGCATTTGTACATGCCTCACTCCATAATTCAAAAAACGCTTCTCTGCCTAGCGTTTTATTTAATCTCCCAGCCACCCTGTAAGAGAGGTACTGTTATTTTCCCCAGTTTACAGATAAGGCAAATGAAGTTCAAGGCCGCACAGCTGAGAAGCGGTAGAGCTAACA
>NW_006442103.1:16801521-16819326 GCF_000325575.1 Pteropus alecto
CCGGACGCGCATTTCCTCATTCTGCACCCTCTTTAATCCCCCTCTGCTTTGCTAATGAGTTCACAAGAAGCCCATTTTCCTTTCTGGAAGCTGCGACATGCCTAACACAGATTGGGGGACTAAATGAATGACGTCTCCAGCTGGACATACTTTACAGCGGAGCACAGGGTTCATAGAGCAGGTTGTACGGAAGGCGACGCAGACAGCTCTAGGCCTCCCGGTCAGATCAGACCCCTCTGTCCCAGCCCCACCGGGAAACGGAAGGAAGTCAAGCTTCACCTGGACTCCCAGGGCAAGCTGGCCAGAGGCAACGCCGACTCCTAGGGCGTCTCACCCCCGTCTAGATTGCCCCTGCCCTCCAACCTGAGTTATGTCATTTGCTTCGCAGCTGCCCAAGCAGCTGGCATCTGCTACATCACCAGCACCTACGCCAGCTGTACCCTCGAAGACATCGTTGCTGCTGCCCCCAGAGGCCTCCGGTGGTTCCAGCTCTATGTGCAGACTGATCGGCAGCTGACCCAACAGCTGATCCAGAGGGCGGAGTCCTTGGGTTTCAAAGCCCTGGTAATCACTGTGGACGCACCCAAAACTGGCAACAGGCGACAGAACATTCGAAACCAACTGGACTTGAAGAAGATGTTAATGCTCAAGGATCTTCGATCACCTAAGGAGGTAGGAAAGACACCGGCTCCAATGGGCAGACGTGACGGGAGGTAAATTCCCGTCCCTCGCTCCTCCCATCTTTGCTTCCAGGGGATTCACCAAGTGCCCACTCCATGTCAGACACCAAGGTTGCAGCAGCTGGAAAATCAGGTCTGGTCTCCGCTCCCCAGAGCTTCCAGACAAACAGAATCTTAGACAGAATATTCTCACTCCTGGAGCTGCCCGACTTGTCACCGGAAGTGTCCCACGACTTGTCACCGGAAGTGTCCCACGACTTGTCACTGGAAGTGTCCCAGCCAGGGCTGATGCTGGGAAATAGGAAAGCTACAGACAGTAATTTTGCATGGATTAGAGAGTTAACTAGACACATCCTTCCAACATTTTCTGCTTTATGGCACACTTAGAAAGTGATCATTTTGGATGGCACACTTAGATAAACTGACCTTCCGAAGAGGCTGCTCACAGCCAAGGTGACCAGCCCATGGAGTGTAACCAGCCCAGGCCCCACCCTGCTGCCTTGGAAATGGAGGGGTCAGTATCTTCGCACACCTAGATTTCGTCCCTGGAGAACCAGGGTGCTGCAACCTACTTGTCTGGTATCTCTGACTAGGTGACCGCAAAGGGCACTTCGCCCCTTACAATTCGAATCAGACGGGATGGTGTACCCCAGAGAGAGGAAGTCAGGGTCAAGTTGGGATCCCGTGGCTGCAGTAGAGAGAGTGATACCAGCCAGTGGGCGGCCGCGATGCCCAGCCACGTGATTCAGCCATTCTCATTAATTCATTATCTCGTACACAAATGGCCTTGAGGTTTCCGAGAACCCTCCTCTCAGATGCCAGGGACACATTGGAATTTATGGATATTTGATGCACATGGTGATCCAAACAAATGTTGGGCAATTACCCAAACAAAGATTGGGTAATATTTGTTTTAGGATCCTTGAAGTATTGTTTAGTTCTAATTACCCCGTGCGTATCTCAACCATACACATTATATTGGCCTATAAATGCCTTCGCTTATCCATCTCACTGACTAAACTCTGAGTTCTTTTAAAGTAGAGATTGTATCTTATTTATCTTTTTGTCCCCAGACCCTGGCACAATGATCGAACAGGGACACAACTAATAGTTAATGAATAAGCAATCGAAGTGGAAATTCTCTTTGTTAGGAAAAGGAGCGAGAAGTAGGGTTGATTTTTGTTGCCTCTCTTTTCAAGCTTATACATGTCCTTTCCACTTACCGTTCGGTGGCTCTTAAATGTGTCTCACCTTGGGGATGGGTCAGGCAGTTGCGAAGGAGCTCAGAACCAAGGTTCCCTTTGATTTCCCATAGGGAAATTCAGCGCCCCGTCTCCAGATGTCTCTCATTGACTCATCCTTCTGCTGGAACGATCTCTCCTGGATTCAGAGCATAACTCGCCTGCCCATCATCCTCAAAGGGATCTTGACAAAAGAGGATGCAGAGTTAGCATTGCAACACAAGGTAGATGGCATCATCGTTTCTAACCATGGCGGCAGGCAGCTTGATGGCGTTCCTGCTTCTGTAAGTAGGATGACTTCAGAGGGGTTGTGTTTGTGAGTGGTGTGTGTCCGTGTGTGTATGTGCATGCACGTGCGTGTGCGTGTGTGTGTGTGTGTCCAGCACAAGGTATCCTGTGCAGTTTGGTGCATATTCCCTTCTCCCTTACCACATATGTCGGTATACCCACGTGTCGTCGTTAATGACAGCCTAGTGTGTGCCAGGCTATTTTTACGCACTTTACATATATCATCTCTGAATCCCACAGCCGTCCTGCAAGACGCCTATCACTGTCCCTGTGTTACAGATGGGGATCCTGGAGTTTATAGATGTTAAGCAACTTCTCCCAAGTTGACACGTTTAGTAAGTAATTAGGTGTAGTCGATAAGAGATGGTCCCAAAGCACTGAGGTCTCCTGCCTCCTGGAGGAAGCATCCAGCTCTCGCGCCTGTCTGCATGGATTGTCACCCCATATTTTCTCATAGGACACATCCCAGGAAGGAACAGTGCATCCCTGAAGCTAATAAGTAACCATCTTTCACAATAAAACTTTAAAAATGCCCTATAAACTCTTTGCTAAAAATTTACGACAGTCGGTAATTTTTCCCCTAACTTAGGAATTATGTCCGTCATAGATGGAGTTTGGGGAAAGGAAATGAAGAGGAAAGAGGCAGGGAAAGAATCTTTAAATAGAGATTAATTGTTGATTTATTCTCAGGAAGATATAGAGTTTGTATTTTTCAAGAGACTCTTCCATTGCTGTTTGACTCATTTTAAGAAAGGGGAGTGGATTTTTTTTTTTTTCTCTTAAGTGGTTTTGGCCTTTTTATAACATATGTAAAACGTACACTGCAGAAAAATTACAAAATATACATAAGCAAAAAGAAAAAGATAAAATTACCCCTGTTTTCATCACTATCATTAATGTCGACATTTTGGATATTGGTTTATCAACTTCTTAATACAAATATAACATTTTAGGTTTAAAAAAATTATACAAAATATTTCGGAATTTTCTTCTTTTCACTTATAAATATATTAAGGACATCATATAATTTCAATATATATGCTCTTATTTTTAATGATGTGGAATTTGAATAGACTTTTTTTTTTAAGATTTATTTTCCAATCACAGTTGACCCACCTCGGTTTCAGGCGTACCGCTTCGTGGTTAGACATTTACGTAGCTTACGAAGCGATCCCCCGGTTAGCCTAGCCCTGACGTGACAGCATCCGGAGCCATGACAGTATTGCTGACCGTCTTCCCCATGCCGTACTTCACATCCCCACGGCTGCTTTACAGCTGGCAGCCTGTACTTCTTAATCGTGAACCAACAGTCTATATAACCCGCTTCCTGTTAGTGAACATCTGGATCGCTTCTACGCTTCCGCTATTTTAAACGATGCATCAGTGACCGTCCTTAAAGCGTTAGCACATTCTCAATTCCTTCTTTAAGACAAATTGCAGGAAATACAAAAGCTACATCCACTGGTTTGTATATTCCGAGGCTTGTGAGGCTTGGAGGTCTAAGGTGCCAGCCACTGGCCACCTCCTCTCCACTGGGCTATCACTGAGAAAGAACTGGCATTGAGCGAGGAGCCCACACAGAGAGCGAGACACACTTTCCTGGGGCTCCCCGAAAGAGCCGATGGAAGGGAACAGTCAGGCCCCTTACTTCCATCCGGATCTTGATCCGTGAGACTAGGAGGCCACCTCTCATACACCAGCCCTGTGCCACCCCGGCGGTGCTTCCTAGAAAGCTGCAGAAAGCAAAGAAGACCCCATGACCCACACGCAGGGGCTGGGGCCCAGCGTTCACTCATAAAATGACTCCAGTGACACATGGCACAGAAGGCTTTCTCGTGAAGCGGTCTAGCTAGTCTTGCTCCCTTGGGGAGGATGGAGTAATGAGTGGAGAATGAGGCCAGCTGACTTCCCCACGGCACGCCCTCGGGAGAGAATGAGTGTTCACAAAGGTGGGGCCGGAGAAGCATTTCTCCTACCCCATTATGCCGACCAGCCCGTTTTCTCCCAAGCCTTTGACCTAACAGTCAAACTCAAGGTCATTCAGGGAAAGCACCAAGACGACTGTGAGGCTAACGAGGTACCTGCCTCTGGCTCGAAATTTAAGAAGGTGCCAGAAAAACTTAGTAAAATCCATAGCGTTTTAACGCACTATTTAAAAAAGGGAAGTTTATGCAAAAATTGCCAACGTTTTAAATGAAGACAGGATTCGTCTCCACATTTGCAGAATGCTGCCTCTCTCATCTCGCCGTAATCCTGGCCCTGGATCCAATAAAACTTTATTTGTAAAAGAAGCTCACAGATCAAAGTTTGCCATTTAATTTTAAAAATATTTTCTTTAAATATCATTCATCTGAGTTGTTGGCACCCCTTAAATTTCGTGCCTAAAGAAAATGCCCCCTCTCGGCCCTCTCAGCCCAGCGCCCTCCCTGCGAGGGGTGTCACTAAGGTTCCATATCTAACACGCCCCGTGTTTCCTCTGGGACGGGGTAAAGGATGAGCCAGCTGTTGTCCCCAGAAGGCTCTAATGAATGCCTTGTGCGACCTGTCCAGAATGAACTCTAAAGCCATCAGCGCCCTCGGCTGCAATTCACTCCTCTTGTTTTCTGGACGCACTGCAGAAACAAACACTGGAAGTGGAAAATGTCCCTTTTAGGATGCGAAGGGGAACCAAGAGTTCCTTCCGAGATGTCAACATCCGAACCAGTGAGCCAGGGAGAAGCTGCCGTCCGTCAGAGCGGGAAATGGCAGAAGGGGCAGCCACGGAAAGTCCCCGGGCCTCGGGGGCAGGCTGCACTGCTTCGCCAGGCGCCAGCAGCCTCAAGCACAGGAGGGGAAGGAACAGTTAGACGTGGCCCCTGCTTGGGCTTCCTGGTCCCCGCCCACGGTGAGGGGACACCACGCTCCCGCGATGCCCTGAGAGTCGAGCCACACGTGTCTCTGCTTTTCAGGTCGATGCCCTGCCAGAAGTGGTGGCCGCCGTGAAAGGGAGCATGGAAGTGTACATGGACGGTGGGATCCGAACCGGCAACGACGTGCTGAAGGCTCTGGCCCTCGGGGCCAAGTGCGTGTTCCTGGGCAGACCCATCCTGTGGGGTCTCGCCTACAAGGTGAGGCTGGCGACTTGAAAACCAGCCGAGGGGTGCCAACGCTTAGTATTCGTCTTCACCCTTTTCTGTGGTTTGATCCCCAACCCTGGCCGTTTTCAAGATGCCACGGATTCTGGAAGGACAGTTAGTTATACCTCCTGCGGCACGTTGAAAATTCTCAAGAGCTCTGGCCCCTTCTTTTCTTCCTAGCTAGCATTCCTTTATTCCCAGCATAGCTCTCCTGTCACCGATCACCCCACCCTCCCCCCACATCTCTGAGCACCCCCAGAATTTATTCCCAGCACACGCCAGACTGTTCCTTCACGCTCCTTTTTGTCTCCCCACCCCCCCTGTCTTGTGAGCAGGGCGAACATGGCGTTGAGGAAGTTTTGAACATGTTAAAAGATGAATTCCACACTTCCATGGCGCTGTCAGGTGAGTGTGTACCATCATTTGCCTGATTTGGAGCTGGGCGCAGGGGGTCCGCGGGAGTGCCACCCCCCACCCCCAGTGTCCTCTTCCGCAGCCCCTGGGCTGACAGGAGAGAGGGCAGGAAAGACGCACCCCAGACGGAGATTCGAGATTCGGCACGAACTCCACTTGTGACAGATCTGCTACGACAGCAAATGCAATTTCAGATAATAAGCAAGAGGGCTCCGTTTCACTCCAGGCTGTTCAGATCACATCAGGCTTGTGAGATGTGGTTCTCAGTGACATTTTTAAGTGATATTCAAGGACCGTGAAGAGTCGCGAGATTATGTCAGAGAAGAAGTACGAGGAACTGAGGAGGGAGATGCAAACGGGCGGAGAGAAAGAAAAGTATCATCCTGCACAGCCGTAGACAGCAAGACTGACGGGAATGTCTCGAAGCTATGTGGGGGTGGATTTCGGTCAAAAATGGTTGCAAAGCAGTGTGCATAAAAGCTTTTAAGTTTTTAGCAAAGCTTGGAACGGTGGTTCTCAACGAGTGGCGGTAACTTTCCTCTTCGGGGGCGCTTGGTTTGGGTGTTTAGTTTATATTTTTCTAATTCTAAATGACTCAATTCTAAGGGCTCCAGTGTCACCGAGTTCGTCCCATGAAAGACAGGAGGGCACACACGTGGACAGACAGCATGCTGGTGGCATTTGCCCCTAGAGCAGCAGCGGGGAGAGGGTGGGAAGACCCACTGTGGGCTTCTGAGGATTCCAGGAGGTTGAGGTGACTTGTCTTGCTCCCCCAAATATTTTCTCCCACCCTTGTAAAATGACGTCTGAACTTCTTTTAACGGAAGCTTGACGGGGAATTGACAGGGCCTTGTCCTTCCACTAGAAGTTAACGCTTAACTACCACTGAGATGTAAATGGTGGCTGGAGACCCTTTTTCTGAGAGAGAGTGGAGAGCACCCCCTTTTAAAAGGGACAGGGCAAAAAGAAAGAAAAAGCAGGATGGTGAGAACTTTTATGCCTGGCTTTTCATACTCCTCTTCCTACTCATTGTTCTGCAATGAGAATACATTGTTTTAAACGTATAGGAAAAATTAGTAATCACAACCAAACATGGGAGAGAGAAGGGGGTTTGAAGAGAAAGAGAAATAGGGCACCGAGGCAGAAGGGCAGCCCTCAGCATCCTCTGTGTAAGAGTCACTCCCCCAGGTTCCGCTGGGGAGACCCCAGCCTCATCCCTGGGGAGAGGGGATCTCAGGCAGGGGCCTGTGCTGTCGACAAACTCAGCAAAATGCAGACCCTTGGGTGAAACCTTACATATCCTGTTTTAAGCTCTCGCAGCCTTCTCTTCTCCGGTGATGTTTCGTTGTCCGCTTGAGCCCACAGGTCTCCGGCCCATACGCTCACGCAGCAACTCTTTCTACCTGCTCTTTTCTCTTCCTATCTGGAAATATTCTCTTCGGTCCCTGGGCATAATCTCAGCTACGGTCCTAACTTCGAATTTTAGTTAAGATCGTCCGCTACAGAAGGAGGTTTAATTTTTCAGAACTTCTCCCTAGAAGGCAGCGGCTCTAGGAAACACCCCACCTCGTCTGCTCGCCCTGAGTCATTTTCCTCCCTGACAGATACGTCCTACATCCTTGAGCCTGGTTAGGACTGAGATAAAGTTCAAGGGTATCCACCGCACACATGAATTGATTAAAAAAAAAAAGATAAAATGGTATTTTTACATTTTTGTCATTCCGTTGGACATGGCTGTTGAAAAGTGGACGCGGGCGCAGGCTCACAGAATCAATCTCAGTGCCATCAGGACGACATTATTATTCATTCCGGATGCATCGCATTTTATCAGGGTGAAGACCGGAACCAAGTCGGGGCTTGCTCCCATTCGCTCGTCCATGCCCACGATGGGGCGAGCTCCTGGTCCTTCAGAGAAGTGAGCTGTTTAACCACATTGTTCTTTTCAGGCTGCCGGTCGGTTGCCGAGATCAGTCAGGACCTGGTCCAGGTCTCCAGGTTGTAAAGAGACAGGACTACCGAGGCCGCCTGCAGGAGGAAGACCGAGCATGGCATGGTGTGTGACGCCATCCCGCACCCCCAACCAGTGCACCCCCTAAGCTTCCCCCCAAGCCCTCGTCTGCCTTAAAGGTCCCTTGCTTTTCTCAGCCTTACTGCTCTTTATATGCTCTTCTCTTGCCCGAAATCCTCCCCCAAAAGAAAAGATGTTGCAAGGGCAGCTTAGTAATGACAGAAATAGCTAGTGGGTAAAACTTTTTGCATATCCTATGTATGTCTATGAAACAATTATGGACATGACGGAAGAGCCATACGTATAAAATATTCCCCAACGAAAATCGGACTCCTATCTGTAGAAAACGGAAATAATGTAGTTTAAAACATGGGCTCTGGAGCCGTACAGACATGGGCTTAGCAGTCAGGACTGCCACCTGACATGCTGGGTGACTTGCGAGAGTTTTTCAAATAGCCCACTAGGTTGGGAGAACAGTCGAGATGATGTACGTACAGTTCAGAGTGCAATGCTTAGCACCTGGAAGGAGTTTAAGAGAGCAGCTTTCATTATTGTTTGGCAAATTCGTATTTACCTTCCAAGACCTGGCTCAAATATTACCTATTCTTACCCCGCCTACTTGCGTGGCGCTTTCTATTGCATTGTGCACATGTCACTATTACAACCCTCGTTATAATGTGTTTGCTTGTTTTATTTATTTATCTGTCTGTCTGTTTGTTTGTTTGTTTATTTACATGTCTGTCTCCACAAATAGACTCTATATGGTTCCAAGCAAGAAACTGTGACCTGGCTCAAATATTACCTATTCTTACCCCGCCTACTCGCGTGGTGCTTTCTATTGCATTGTGCACATGTCACTATTACAACCCTCATTATAATGTGTTTGCTTGTTTTATTTATTTATCTGTCTGTCTGTCTGTTTGTTTGTTTATTTACATGTCTCTCTCCATAAATAGACTCTATATGGTTCCAAGCAAGAAACTGTATACTTGGTACTGGGCCTGGCATATAGCAGTATCTCCATAAACATTTGTGGGATGGACGGATGGATGGACGGATGGATAGATGGATGGATGGACAGACAGATGGATGGACTGAAGATAAATGGAAGAGAGGAGAGGTGGATTGAAAAAAAATGAATAGAGGCCCTCTCCCCAGGCCAGCAGTCAGCTAAAAGAGACTTCTAGAGCAGGGGCGCCCGGCTGAATAAGATCTGACACTCGAAGACATCAAAAAAGGGCTAAAATTTAAATGTCCTAAATAGATCACCTCAAGACCCATTTCCCACGTTCTCTCTTGCCCCTCGTCACCTTCTCTTCTCTATATAGCAGCGAGAGAGTAGTTCGTTTGCTCGTTTTTAAGTGCCAGCGGAGTCTGTGTAAAGCCTTTCTGTGGCTTCGCACCCCGTCCCGCACGAACGCCGAGGCAGCTCCCCAGGGCCCTGCGTGATCTGCTTCTCGCCACCCCTCCCAACTCGTTTCTTCGTCACTCTGCCCTTCACTCACCACGCCACAGACGTTTTGCCTCCTTTCTGTTCCTTAAACAAGCCAAACTCTCTTCCTTGCCTCTGGACTTCCGCGCTGACAGTTCCCTCTACATAAAATGCCCTTCCCGATCCTCTTCCTTCGCTTGGCTCTTTCGTGACATTTAAATCTCAGCTGAAGTGTCACCTTCTCAATGAGGCGAGATTCCCCCGACTGTCCTGTCGAGAATAGGGTCTGCTTTACTCGGCATATCACCTGCTTCCCTTCTGAGCACTCACTCAGTCGGCCATTGCCTTGTCCTCTGTTATTGTTTGTGTCTTCACCAGCTCAGGGACCTTAATCATTCTTGCTCTCTACATTCCTAGGATCTAGGGCCACACCCGACACCATAGAAAGCTTCGAGTAAATATTTGCTAAATGAATTAATCCAAAAAGGCAAAGCTGGATCGAACCGCATTGTCACATCTGAAGAAATTATAGCAGTTCCAGGGGAAAACAATGAGTTAAGACAGAACCAAGCTGAACGGGTCGCTACCTATGCCAACAGATGTGAAAAGTCTTCTGTCATTCCTAGCCAGACAGTTTTCTGCATAAACCCATGTCATAGTACAGTTCCATGGTTGCCCAGCTTATCCTGTATACCAAGGGCCAGGTCAAGGAACATTAGATAGCATGGAAGACACATGCAGAAGTCTCCCTGGTATAACTCTTAATGCCATAGACAGTTTCCTAACCCAAATGTATGGAGCATGTGCCACCTACTTATTTAGAAAGAGAAAGTATGGCAGTATTAGTCCCGTTGCCTATACTGGGGGTGTACCCAGAACCCAGAATTCAGGAGAAACAAACACCCAGACTCCCAAATCATCAGTCCCTTTGACGCTTCTCAGAATAAAAGATCTTAAAAGGGCACATCCATAATGATTGAAACAGCTAGTGGATTCCATGATTTGTACATCCTCTGCACCTCTATGAAATAACTATGGAAATTTACCCTCTGGAGAAAAGAGGTTTTATTAACCAACAAAAATCATACTCCCTATCAAACAGGGTAGGACAGACCAACCAGACGAAAGAAGGAAGGTAAAGCTAGTGGACACTGTATAGAATCGTGGTCTTTGAGAAGAGGCTAAGTTAGGCACCGTTAATGGCTTGTTAAAAGAAAAAGGGTAGTTGACTATGATGATTGTGTTTGACCCAAACTTTTTATTCAGTTAAAAGTTCAAACCGGCTCCACATTGGGTAGGCTGATGGCCAGTTTGAGGACAAGGAGGGGTCTTAATCTGGCAGCAAAGGTGGGGTGCTTGTGTTGAAAGTTTAGGGATATACAAAGGACGTGCCGTATCCAGGGGCCACTGTCTGTCTGGTACAGTCACAGTTGCATTGGGGGATAGGAAGTCTAAATGACCTAAACGAGGGTCTCGAAGATGACCGTCAACACATCGATTAGAGTGGCAGCACGTACCTTGGAAAAGATGGAAATTTCACACATATCAAAAAGGGATGTGGGGCAGGGGTGATTCTGATGTAGCTGACTCATGCGCCTCTGCAAGGAATCTTGAGAAACTATTTTAGTTCACAAAGCCAAGGCCGGAGACATGAAAGAACGGAGTAGTGAATGAAAGCCTAAAATGTTTGTGTTCATGACCTAGACTGCTACAGGCCCACTAAATAATGTCTGTTCTGCGTAGTGCCCTGACTCCAGGGAAAGCAGAAAAACAGAGTTTTGAGATAAGAGGTTGAGGGACTCTGGAAACAAAATAAAAATAGACTGTCTAACCCTTCACCAACCCTTCACCAACAAGAGAGAAAGGCGAGATCTTCATTTCAGCTATATTGGATAGTTTTGCTGGATAGACGTAGACTTTCTCAATAAAGTACTAAAGAGCTAAACCAATTGAAAAGATCAAAGTCCAAGAAATATTGTTACTCAGAGGTCCCAAGAACATGGACTCTGCTAGTGGGCATGCTGTGGGCGGACTCATGAGGGAACTGCACAACCTAGCCGCTTCGGGGGCAGGTGACCGCACCTAGAATTTGCACCTCTCTGGCCTGCCTCTCAGCCCTCATACCCTGTCACCCACTGGGACTCAGCATCACATTCGGTGGGGCTGGATGCACTCCTTAGAACTTCGCTCTTTGGAATTTCCCGTCTGGATCACAGAACTATGCCTCAGACACCGCTTGTCGAAGTTTCTTTCAATTTGTCCATGAATTTGGTCTCGTTATTCTCTTCACATCCAAAATAACATGAGGCTATCTCAGTACCAAATTGTCCTATATGGTGCAGAAGAATAAATAAGCAGCCATGAAAATAAGGTTCGAAACCAGAGAAATCATTGGTGGAATAACATTCACCCTTCTAACTGCCCCATCGCGACCTCATAAATCACATTTTTTTTTATTTTTATGTTCTGATTTTCTTGCTGGCTGGCGAACATGACATAAAATTCCCCAAGCTTCTGCATAATAACTGTAATTATAGAGACTTCTAAGTAGGCATGAAGGCCAGGTTGGCTTTTCAACCCTGACATCACCAGCTGAAGTCATTCCAGATTCGTTTGGGGTAAGAGTGATAATCATTATAGCGTATGGCATTACAGCAATTTGACATGCAGATAATGGCGTGAGCTTACTTTACAAGAGAATCTAGTCTAAAAATTCATTCTCGGCGTACATATACCTTGATGATAACTGTATTCTTTCTTGATCCTGGACACGTGCATTATTTTTTTTTTAAGTCGCTTTTCCTTCTGGACTCAGATGGCAAGTTCCAAGATCCCAAGGAAAATGAGCAAGGATATTTATTATTATAACTATAATGCCAAAAGGATGGTTCTCATTGCCTCGGCAGTGTAGACAGAGGCATGTTCACACTCATCTTAAGAGATGCATGTTAACCTCAGGCGGGACTCCTTGGCCCCTAAAAATGTCCTGCATTAAAATGCATGGGTAAAGAAGGCAAAGAAATCTTCTCCACTGGAAAGTTTTCAACAGTAAAACAGAATACTGGGTATCTAAAAGATTAACGTTGTTTTCTGATTAAGAGACTCAGCTTTGAAGTCACTCCAGGGTCAGGCTGTCTGGATCCAGGTCCCGGCACCACTGTCCTCAAAATGTTTGGCAAGACTGAAACCTCTTTGTCTTCCACTATCAGATAATAATAGCGGTCTTTTTGGCTCGTCACTGTGAAAATGAAATGACGTGGGGGACTTCTGCGTCCCCATCCAGGACACGAGGAGCTTGGAGCTCTCCACTGCATCCTAACGACCAGGGAAAAGCTAAACAAACTGAAAAATTTACAACTCTTCTTGATCATTCAGAAAAGTGAGGTCACAGAGCAAACCCCTGCCCCCCACATTGGAGAGATAGGCAGACACAGAGAATCACTCACCTGAGCAGGAACCTCCATGCAGACCAGCACGGGGTGCGGGGCGGGGAGGGACCTGAACTGTGATTCCAGACTTGCAGGCACCGTGGACAAGTCTGAGAGTCAAAACCTGCAGCAGGCTCAGCCCGCCAGATCTTCCAGCTGCTGCTTCACCTCCAGGAGGAACTGCACCAGCTTCTCACAGTGAATCAGAGAATCATCCCCTAGAGCGTCCAGGGGCCAGTGAGAGGAACCATTTAAAAACACTCCAGAGCACGGCACTCTCACCAGGGCCTGCTGTCAGGAGCAGCCATTTTAGCAGTGTAAATATATATGTGCCTTACCGTTAAAGTGTACAGCTGAAACCTATTGGATTGAGTTAACCAATGTCACCATAAAAAAATTAATTAACTTTAAAAAAAAAAAAAAAAGAAAGAAAAAATCAGCAACTCTCCTCGGATTCCTAAGAGAGGGGAAGACACTCTGCTCTCCCTGGCGTGGCGAGACGGACGGGCAGGTGGCCTTCCTGCGCCGTCATTCTTGTGGTGACTACTGCCTTCCATTTCCTGTTCATGCTTAAGGTTCTCCAAAGCACTCGGACATCGCAGTCCTTAATTGTTCACATATCCTTTCATTCATTTATTCATTCGGCAAACAGGAATTCAGCTCCTATCACGTGTCAGATACTGTGCTAATCGTTATGGGGATATAAAGATGTATAAGACATAAACGCTTCATTCCGTCAAACGTTCAGTGGTTTTTGAATACCCACTATGTGTCACGCACCGCGCCAGGTGCTAAGGATTCAACAATAAAGGGAGTAGCCCTTTTTTAAAACAATAGAACGACCACCACAATCTCTTGGCCCCACTGGCTTTAACATGAGATCTTAAGGCACAACTTCTTGAACAGGATTTTTTTGTAGTCAGCGCTCGTCACTTCTTTTCATCTGTAGTAACTCAGCGCACTCCAACTGAATTTTCTACCCAACTCTTCGTGAGAATTGGCTCTTCCGGAGTGACTTTCGAACTCGATGTGGCCAAACCCAGCAGTCGGCCCTCTCCTTCATTTTACCTGATGCCTCAGCAACATCCAGCAGAGCTGACCACACTTTCTTCTCGGTGCCCTGAGCTGGCTCCTCGTTCTGTCCGACCTGTCAACGTTCTTGTGTTTGTCCCAGGCTTCAGTCCCGAAGCTTCTCCTTTCATCCATAAACACTCTCTCCCTACAGCGTCCCATCTCACTCGGTGCCTTTGAACGTTATCCTCAGGCGCTTCCATTTCCCAAGTGTACCTCTCTAGGACCGTGGCACGCGGAGCACAGTTGTCCTAAAATGGCCCAATCGTTGAACAAGGTAGCCGAGAAGAGAGAGCCAGCCCCTCTTCGGAGCATGAGGGGCTGTGCCCTGTGGAGCCCGTGGCTCTCTCCCAGGAGAGGGAACTTTTCCACGAGCCACACAGACTCGAGTTTCCCATACAATGTCTGCAAACCACCGACGCTCCGATCCAGGCTGCTGGGCACCCACGGTGCACGTGTTCCTCCGTGGATAAAGCCGCCTTCTTGCACTCGAATGAGACAGAAGCAGAATCAGGGAAGCGACCGTCCCGACCCTGGAATGCACAGCCACAGGGCGGGCCGGCGGTCTCCTGACCCCCTGTGCGTCTGTGCAGGATGGAAGGGTGGGCAAGACACGCCGCCTGTCCCTTGGCTGACCTGTGCCTTTCCTGCGTCGTCCTAATCCCGCACGTTATTGAACCCACACTGTGTCACCCCGAAGAGTTCTTCCCAAACTCCGATGACAACTGGTGGTGACCCAGATGGTGACCTAGATGGAACCCACCGTACATAATAACATGCCCTGACTTTCCCTTTTAAACACATGCGTTTAAAAGGCTGTCCTGAATCTACTTGGCGTCTTTGTCAAAATCAATTGACCATGTGAATTTAGGCTATTAACTCACCACATGCAAAATTTCCCTCAAAATGGATCATAGATCTAAAGGCAAAGGCTAAAACGAAACACTTCTTAGAAGTAAACATGGGTGAAAAATCTTCGTGACCTTGGGTTAGACAGAAACATGAGCGGTAAAAGAAAAAAGAATTATTTTTAACGAGACTGCGTCAGAATTAAAAGTATTTGTGCTTCTAAAAATGTTAAGAAAACGAAAAGATAAGCCACAGGCTGGGAAAAACTATTTCAAATCATATACCTATCAAAGAACTTGTATCTAGAACATAAGATATTCCTACAACTCAACAAGAAGAAGATAAATAACCCGGTTTAAAAATGAGCATGTAAATTAGATTTCGGTAAAGCTCTTTTGAACTTTAAAAAATAAAACAAAAAACAGGTGATATTGCGGTCCTCATATGCTTGCCCGTTATCATTCTCACTCTCCATAGAGTTTATATTCATTGGTTCCACTTTAGAGACTGAATTCTTCTTGCTCTGTTGGCTCTTTGGCTGAAAGCCACTCCAGAGAGACACTAGCTGACATCCGTCAGCCTCTGACACTCCCAGCAGCTGAGAGATGCGCACGCTTCTCTTACGGTGGGCAAAGATGTACAGTGCACCTTGGTGGCCTCAGGTGGGGCCCCACCCATCTCAGCCAGACCGAGGGGCTCCAGCTGGTGCAAATAGCTTCAGAGAGCAAGCTGCTACAACTGTGACGGCGACAATGTTTCCTGAGCAGGTGTGTCCGAGCCACCGGGAGTCCGGTGCCCAGCGGAAGACTTTAGAAGAAAAAATCTGGAGCCTACATCTGGGACTAAAAATCGGAAAGTAGTTGCTTCTGCGGCAGAGATTGCTCTGGCAATTGACTGCGGGAACATTCGGGGTGGAGGAGGCGTTCTCTGTCCTGTTTGCGGTGGTGGTTACGTGGATATATGTAATTGTCAAGGTGCAGTGAACTAAGGCCTTAGATCCGGATGTTTTCATGCTTGTAAACTACATCTCAGTATTTTAAGTGGAGGAAAAGGCAGTCCCAAGGCGCTTAACGGTGGTGGCATTTGGACATTGCCGGGCATGAGCTGCAGAAGCGCCCACCGCATCTTCCGTTCAGGAGCCCGCCGATACCGGTTTGCGACCAACATGCGGGGTGAGCGCAGATGTCTGTAATAGGAGCCACTGTGGCCCGTGACCAGACTCGTGACATAGAACCAGGGGGTCGTCACACGTCTGCTGCTCTTCCTCTAGCTCTCTGGGGGAGTTGGGGAGCAGTGCGGGGGGTGTTTTGCCGGGAGCAGAATCGACATGCAGAATGTATTGGGTGGGAAAGAAAGTCACCTCCCTCAGAACTTAGTGATTGGCACTGCCACCATCACAAATTTGTCAACTCTGCAAGACAGCAACACTTCAGACCCCACTCTGAGAGAGGGGACAGTGGACTGCGGTGCATTCCCACGGCCCACCCCCAAGCCTCGCCCAGATGTCTTCACTTCCCGAGGCTGTGAGTTCACACTGTGCTGGGAGACCGCTCCTAGTGTAAAGCCACGGGCTGGGGATTGCACCCTTCTGGCACAGACGGCCTGCTGTTCTGTCGATGGCAGGACCGAGTGCTTTTATCAACGCTGTGGCCTTGAAGCTGGTTTTCTCTTCCTGAGCCCTGGAGGAATGAGAAGTACGTGGGAGGAGGGACGGAGAAGAGGGTTTAGCAATGAGCGTGCAGTCGAGTCCAAGGTGAAGAGGCGGAGCCAGAAGGAACAGCCTATAAAGCTCCGGGCCTGCCTTCAGCGGGGCAAGGTCTCCGGAACGGCGAACGGCGCGGGCTCTCCTCCTGCTCTTTCCGACTAACAGGTCAGAACTTTGTCGTCCTCTTCCAGCAACTCCTGGGCGGGGAGGAGGTTGGGGGCTTTTGCAAAAATGGAGCAAAGGGAACGAAATGGCCTTTCGCGCGGCTGTCACCACTTGGCCTCCGTTTGGGGCCATCTTCGGAGCCGCCTTCTAACCCATCTCGCTCCCCGCTGCTCCTTGGTCTCCAGGTTTGGCCATGGCCGGGTGGAGCTGCCTCGTGACAGGAGCGGGAGGCTTCCTGGGTCAGAGGATCGTCCACTTCTTGGTGGAGGAGAAGGAGCTGCAGGAGATCAGGGCGCTGGACAAAGCCTTCAGACCAGAAGTGAAGGAAGAATTTTCTAGTAAGTGAACTCGAGTCCCGAGTGTGTGGCTCCCTCTTGAACCCTGCGTAGGTGTGGGATGGGGGTTCTGGTCTAGCAAATTAAGGAAAGTCGTAGCCAAATGAAGGCTGAGCCTACGTACAAAGTCATCGGAAAGGAAATCCCAGACGGTGGCGTGGAAGAGACACCGGGCTGGGCGTCAGGAGCCTGGACTCCGGCCCCAACGCAGAGCTGGACGAGGTGGCTGTCAGCCGGCCACTTCGACCTCCAGGCCCCATCTCGTCCACAAAAATCACATACCGGTTCTCTCCCTTGTCAAAAACTCTTGAATGTTCTGAAGACTTTTGATTCGGCAATTAACGTGCAGCAGCTGCAAAGGGCAGGCAAGCACCGGGAAGCTGGGGACCCCTCCAGGTGTCCCTGCCCCTGTTGCTCACACTGGCCTTTGCGTGGCTTCACGTAGCATCTCCAGTGAAGGTGAAGCTGAGTGTGTGTGTGTGTGTGTGTGTGTGTGAGAGAGAGACAGACAGACAGACAGACAGACGGATTGAGAGGGGTGGGGGGAGTGGACTGGTGGGGCGGGCCAGTGCGCGGCGCAGGAGGAGACACGGGGAGCGGCGGCCGGCGTGCGGACAGGCCGCTGTGGGCTGCCTCATCTTTTTTTTTTTTTTAACCACTTGTCACTGTCCCTCGTCGCCACAAGGGAGACGCCTGCAGACTGTGCTCTGACCGCTCACTGCTTTTCCCCAGATTTCCGCCCCCGACGCAAATGCAAAAGCGAGATTTACGGTGCATTTTCCAACCCGTTTCACCCCCACACCCTCGAAATAAGCCTGTGAGGAAAAGTAGGAAAGGGGGGAACCCCATTTGGACAATGAAGAAATCAAGGTCGTCACAAAGATAATCCTTTGCTGCGGGCCCTCCGGTTAGTGGGTGCCGGAGCTCAGCCAAGGGCCCCATCGCAGAGACCCCAATTCCGTGGCTCGAGGGCTGACTCTTGGCAACGTGGGTTCCCCGCTTACGCATCCCCAAGCCAATTCCCTGTCCGCCTCCCCAGTCCCTGCAGACTGGGGTGTACACGCAGGGCTGGG